>NC_029780.3:55237600-55238344 GCF_000817695.3 Arachis duranensis | reverse complement strand
ATATCTTAGAACAAGAATAAGCTGAATTGAATAGAAGAACAATAGTAATTGCATTAATACTCGAGGTACAGCAGAGCTCCACACCTTAATCTATGGTGTGTAGAAACTCCACCGTTGAAAATACATAAGAACAAGGTCTAGGCATGGCCGAGAGGCCAGCCCCCATAATCTAAGAACTAGACGTCCAAAGATGACCTAAAGATCTAAAGTGATCAAAAGATGAAAATACAATAGCAAAAGGTCCTACTTATAGAGAACTAGTAGCTAGGGTTTACAAAAATGAGTAAATTACATAAAAATCCACTTCTGGGCCCACTTGGTGTGTGCTTGGGCTGAGCATTAAAGCATTTTCATGTAGAGACTCTTCTTGGAGTTAAACGCCAGCTTTTGTGCCAGTTTGGGCGTTTAACTCCCATTCTTGTGCCAGTTCCAGCGTTTTACGCCAGAATTCTTGAGCTGACTTAGAACGCCTGTTTGGGCCATCAAATCTCGAGCAAAGTTTAGACTATTATACATTTCTGGAAAGCCCAGGATGTCTACTTTCCAACGCAGTTGAGAGCGAGCCAATTGGTATTCTGTAGCTCCAGAAAATCCACTTCGAGTGCAGGGAGGTCAGAATCCAACAGCATCTGCAGTCCTTTTCAGTCTCTGAATAAGATTTTTGCTCAAGTCCCTCAATTTCAGCCAGAAAATACCTGAAATCACAGAAAAACACACAAACTCATAGTAAAGTCCAGAAAAGTG
>NC_029780.3:55235810-55237575 GCF_000817695.3 Arachis duranensis | reverse complement strand
GGCTTCTATAGGAACTCAGAATCCAGATAGTGTTATTGATTCTCCTAGTTAATTATGATGATTCTTGAACATAGCTATTTTATGAGTCTTGGCCGTGGCCCAAAGCACTCTGTCTTCCAGTATTACCACCGGATACATACATGCCATAGACACAAAACTGGGTGAACCTTTTCAGATTGTGATTCAGCTTTTTGCTAGAGTCCCCAATTAGAGGTGTCCAGGGTTCTTAAGCACACTCTTTTTGCCTTGGATCACAACTTTATTTTTTTCTTTTTCTTCTTTTTTTCGTTTTTTTTTTAATTCAATGCTTTTTCTTGCTTCAAGAATCATTTTTATGATTTTTCAGATCCTCAATAACATGTCTCCTTTTTCATCATTCTTTCAACAGCCCACATTCATGAACAACAAATTCAAAAGACATATGCACTGTTCAAGCATACATTCAGAAGTTAAAGTATTGCCACCACATCAAAATAATTAATCTGTTATAAAATTCAAAATTCATGCAATTCTTCGCTTTTCCAATTAAGAACATTTTTCATTTAAGAAAGGTGATGGATTCATAGGACATTCATAACTTTAAGGCATAGACACTAAGACACTAATGATCACAGGACACAAACATAGATGATGAACATAAGCATAAAAATTTGAAAAACAGGAAAATAAAGAACAAGGAAGTTAAAGAACGGGTCCACCTTAGTGATGGCGGCTTGTTCTTCCTCTTGAAGATCTTATGGAGTGATTGAGCTCCTCAATGTCTCTTCCTTGTCTTTGTTGCTCCTCTCTCATGATTCTTTGATCTTCTATAATTTCATGGAGGAGAATGAAATGTTCTTGGTGCTCCACCCTTAGTTGTCCCATGTTGGAACTCAATTCTCCTAGGGAGGTGTTGATTTGCTCCCAATAGTTTTGAGGAGAAAAGTGCATCCCTTGAGGCATCTCAGGGATTTCATGGTGAGTGGGATCTCTTGTTTGCTCCATCCTCTTCTTAGTGATAGGCTTATCTTCATCAATGAGGATGTCTCCCTCTATGTCAATTCCGACTGAATAACAGAGGTGACAAATGAGATGAGGGAAGGCTAACCTTGCCAAGGTAGAGGACTTGTCCGCCACCTTATAAAGTTCTTGGGATATAACCTCATGCACTTCTACTTCCTCTCCAATCATGATGCTATGAATCATGATGGCCCGGTCTATAGTAACTTCGGACCGGTTGCTAGTGGGAATGATTGAGCGTTGGATAAACTCCAACCGTCCCCTAGCCGCGGGCTTGAGGTCATGCCTTCTCTGTTGAACCGGCTTCCATCTTGAATCTCTCTTCCATTGAGCGCCCTCTTCACAAATGTCTATGAGGACTTGGTCCAACCTTTGATCAAAGTTGACCCTTCTAATGTAGGGGTGTTCATCTCCTTGCATCATGGGCAAAGTGTAAGGGTGTTCATCTCCTTGTATCATGGGTAAGTTGAATGCCAACCTTACATTTTTCGGACTAAAATCCAAGCATTTCCCCCGAACCATTGTAAGCCAATTCTTTGGGTCCGGGTTCACACTTTGTTCATGGTTCTTGGTGATCCATGGATTGGCATAGAACTCTTGAACCATTAAGATTCCGACTTGTTGAATGGGGTTGGTAAGAACTTCCCAACCTCTTCTTCGGATCTCATGTCGGATCTCCGGATATTCACTCTTTTTGAGTTTGAAAGGGACCTCGGGGATCACCTTCTTCATGGCCACAACTTCATAGAAGTGGTCTTGATGCACC
>NC_029780.3:55233278-55235703 GCF_000817695.3 Arachis duranensis | reverse complement strand
TCTTTCTAGAGGTTTCTCCGGCCTTAGATGCCATAAATAGTTATGGAAAAACAAAAAGCAATGCTTTTACCACACCAAACTTAGAAGGTTTGCTCGTCCTCGAGCAAAAGAAGAAAGAAGAGAGTAGAAGAAGAAGAAATATAGGAAATGGAGGTGGCTTTGTGGTTTGACCAAGGGGGAGAAGTAGTGTTTTGGTTGTGTGAAAATGAAGGAGTGAAGATGGGTTTATATAGCGGTGGAGAGAGGGGTAGGGTTCGGTCATGTGAGGGTGGGTTGGGAGGGAAAGTGGTTTGAATTTGAATGGTGAGGTAGGTGAGGTTTTATGAAGGATGGATGTGAGTGGTGAGGAGAATAGTGGGATTTGATAGGTGAGGGGTTTTTGGGGAAGAGGTGTTGAGGTGATTGGTGAATGGGTGAAGAAGAGAGAGGGGTGGGGTAGGTGGGGATCCTGTGGAGTCCACAGATCCTGAGGTGTCAAGGAAAATTCATCCCTGCACCAAGTGACGAGCAAAAATGCTCTTTCTGCCAATTCTGGCGTTAAACGCCGGGCTGGTGCCCATTTCTGGCGTTTGATGCCAACTTCTTACCTCTTCCTGGCGTTTAACGCCAGTTTGGTGCCCCTTTCTAGCGTTAAACGCCCAGAATGGTGCCAGACTAGGCGTTAAATGCCCATTTGCTGCCCTTACTGGCGTTTAAATGCCAGGAGATTTTCCTCCAGGGTGTGCTATTTTTCTTTCTGTTTTTCATTCTATTTTTACTTTTTCAATTGATTTTGTGACTTCCCATGATCATCAACCTATAGAAAACATAAAATAACAAAAGAAAATAAATAAATATAACATTGGGTTGCCTCCCAACAAGCGCTTCTTTAATGTCAGTAGCTTGACAGTGAGCCCTCATGGAGCCTCACAGATACTCAGAGCAATGTTGGAACCTCCCAACATCAAACTTAGAGTTTGAATGTGGGGGTTCAACACCAAACTTAGAAGTTGGTTGTGGCCTCCCAACACCAAACTTAGAGTTTGACTGTGGGGGCTCTGTTTGACTCTGTTGTGAGGGAAGCTCTTCATGCTTCCTCTCCATGGTTACAAAGGGGTATCCTTAAGCCTTAAACACGATGGATTCTTCATTCACTTGAATGATCAATTCTCCTCTGTCAACATCAATCACAGCCTTTGTTGTGGCTAGGAAGGGTCTGCCAAGGATGATGGATTCATCCATGCATTTCCCAGTCTCTAGGACTATGAAATCAGCTAGGATGTAATGGTCTTCAATCTTTACCAGAACATCCTCTACAAGTCCATAAGCTTGTTTTCTTGAATTGTCTGCCATCTCTAGTGAGATTCTTGCATCTTGTACCTCAAAGATCCCTAGCTTCTCCATTACAGAGAGAGGCATGAGGTTTATGCTTGACCCTAGGTCACACAGAGCCTTCTTGAAGGTCATGCTGCCTACTGTACAAGGTATTGAGAACTTCCCAGGGTCCTGTCTCTTTTGAGGTAATTTCTGCCTAGTCAAGTCATCCAGTTCTTTGGTGAGCAAAGGGGGTTCATCCTCCCAAGTCTCATTACTAAATAACTTGTCATTTAGCTTCATGATTGCTCCAAGGTACTTAGCAACTTGCTCTTCAGTGACATCTTCATCCTCTTCAAAGGAAGAATACTCATCAGAGCTCATGAATGACAGAAGTAAATCCAATGGAATCTCTATGGTCTCAGTGTGAGCCTCAGATTCCCATGGTTCCTCATTAGGGAACTCATTGGAGGCCAGTGGACGTCCATTGAGGTCTTCCTTAGTGGTGCTCACTGCCTCTTTCTCCTCTCCGAGTTCGGCCATGTTGACGGCCTTACACTCTCCTTTTGGATTCTCTTCTGTATTGCTTGAAAGAGTACTAGGAGGGAGTTCAGTAACTTTCTTACTCAGCTGACCCACTTGTGCCTCCAAGTTTCTAATGGAGGACCTTGTTTCAGTCATGAAACTTTTAGTGGTTTTGATTAGATCAGAGACCATGGTTGTTAAGTCAGAGTGGCTCTGCTTAGGATTCTCTGTCTGTTGCTGAGAAGATAATGCTCTGCTTAGAATTCTCTGTCTGTTGCTGAGAAAATGATGGAAAAGGCTTGCTATTGCTAAACCTGTTTCTTCCACCATTGTTGAAACCTTGTTGAGGTCTCTGTTGATCCTTCCATGAGAGATTTGGATGATTTCTCCATGAAGGATTATAGGTGTTTCCATAGGGTTCTCCTATGTAATTCACTTTTTCCATTGATGGGTTCTCAGGATCATAAGCTTCTTCTTCAGATGAAGCGTCCTTAGCACTGCCTGGTGTAGCTTGCATTCCAAACAAACTTTGAGAAATCATATTGACTTGATGAGTCAATATTTTGTTCTGAGCCAATATGGCATTCAGAGTATCAATCTCAAGAAC
>NC_029780.3:55230975-55233188 GCF_000817695.3 Arachis duranensis | reverse complement strand
TACATGAATTGGTTATTTGCAACCATTTCAATCAGTTCTTGAGCTTCTGCAGGCGTCTTCTTCAGATGAAGAGATCCTCCAGCAGAACTATCCAATGACATCTTGGACAGTTTAGACAGACCATCATAGAAGATACCTAGGATGCTCCATTCAGAAAGCATGTCAAAAGGACACTTTCTGATCAATTGTTTGTATCTTTCTAAGCTTCATAGTGGGATTCGCCTTCCTTCTGTCTGAAGGTTTGGACTTCCACTCTAAGCTTACTCAATTTTTGAGGTGGAAAGAACTTTGCCAAGAAGGCATTGACTAGCTTTTCCCAAGAGTTCAGGCTTTCTTTAGGTTGTGAGTCCAACCATATCCTAGCTCTGTCTCTTACAACAAAAGGGAATAGCATAAGTATCTTGACCTCAGGGTTAACCCCATTGGTCTTGACAGTGTCACAGATTTGCAAGAATTCAGCTAAAAACTGATGAGGATCTTCCAATGGAAGTCCATGGAACTCGCAATTCTGTTGCATTAGAGGAACTAATTGAGGCTTAAGCTCAAAGTTGTTTGCTCCAATGGCAGGGATAGAGATGCTTCTCCCATAGAAGTCGGGAGTAGGTGCAGTAAAGTCACCCAGCACCTTCCTTGCATTGTTGGCATTGTTGTTGTTTTCGGCTGCCATGTCTTCTTCTTTGAAGATTTCTGTTAGGTCCTCTACAGAGAGTAGTACTTTAGCTTCTCTTAGCTTTCGCTTCAAGGTCCTTTCAGGTTCAGGGTTAGCTTCAACAAGAATGCCTTTGTCCTTGCTCCTGCTCATATGAAAGAGAAGAAAACAAGAAAATATGGAATCCTCTATGTCACAGTATAGAGATTCCTTGAGGTGTCAGAGGAATAAAAGGAGGAGGTAGAAGAATTAGGATGTGAGAAGAGGGGAAGAAATTTTCGAAAATAAATTAAAAAGATTTTAAAAAGATTTTGAAAATTGATTGATGATTTTCGAAAACTAAGATTGGGAAAGAAGTAAAGTGATTTTTGAAAAAGATTTTGAAATTAGAAATCAAAAAGATATGATTGAAAACTCATTTTGAAAAAGATGTGATTAAAAAGATATGATTGAAAAGATATAGTTTCAAAAAGATATGATTGAGAAGATATGATTTGGAAAAACAATTTAAAAAGATTTGATTTTTAAAATCAATGACTTGGCTAACAAGAAAAGATATGATTCGAACATTAAACCTTTCTCAACAGAAAAGGCAACATTCTTGAAATGTTGAATCAAATCATTAATTGTTAGCAAGTATTTTTGAAAATGGAAAGAAATTTATTTTGAAAATATATGATTGAAAAGATATGATTTGAAAAAGATTTGATTTTGAAAAATTATGAAAACTTAAAAAAAATTTTGAATTGAAAACAAAATCTTCCCTCTTGTGCCATCCTGGCGTTAAAGGCCCAGAATGGTATACATTCTGGCGTTTAACACCCAAAATGATACCCTTTTGGGCGTTAAACGCCCAGCCAGGTGCCCTGGGTGGAGTTTAAACGCCAGTTTTCCTTCTTCACTGGGCGTTTTGAACGCGCAGCTTTTTCGGTGTAATTCCTCTGCTGTATGTTCTGAATCATCAATTCTCTGCAATATTGACTCGAAAAGACACAAATTAAAATTTTTTTGGATTTTTAATGATGAGGAAAATTCAAAATGCAACTAAAATCAAATAAACAATGCATGCAAGACACCAAACTTAGAAATTTGTATACTACTGACACTAACAAGTTGAGAATGCATATGAGAAACAACAAAAGACTCAAGACAAGAGAATTTAAAGATCAGAGCAAGTAAATCATCAAGAACAACTTGAAGATCAATGAAGACACATGAATGAATGCAAGAAGAACAGAAACATGCAATTGACACCAAACTTAAAATGAGACACTAGACTCAAACAAGAAATATTTTTGGTTTTTATGATTTTGTAAATTTTTTTGGATTTTTTTTTCAAAAATTATATGAAGAAGAAAATAAAGAGATTCAAAATTTTTAATAAGAATTCCAAGAATCATGCAATGTTAGTCTAAAGCTTTAGTCTAAAGAAATTAGACATGGCTAGCCAAGCTTTAGCAGGACATTGCATTCAAGAGCTAAATTGATGAAAATCAATCAGCTTTGGTGATGATAAGAACATCACCTTGAAACACTAGAATTCATTCTTAAAAATTCTGAAAAA
>NC_029780.3:55223210-55230294 GCF_000817695.3 Arachis duranensis | reverse complement strand
GAATTGAATAGAAGAACAGTAGTAATTGCATTAATACTCGAGGTACAGCAGAGCTCCACACCTTAATCTATGGTTCATAGAAACTCTACCGTTGAAAATACATAAGAACAAGGTCTAGGCATGGCCGAGAGGCCAGCCCCCATAATCTAAGAACAAGACGTCCAAAGATGATCTAAGGATCTAAAGTGATCAAAAGATGAAAATACAATAGCAAAAGGTCCTACTTATAGAGAACTTGTAGCTAGGATTTACAAAAATGAGTAAATTACATAAAAATCCACTTCGGGCACACTTGGTGTGTGCTTGGGCTGAGCATTGAAGCATTTTCGTGTAGAGACTCTTCTTGGAGTTAAACGCCAGCTTTTGTGCCAGTTTGGGCGTTTAACTCCCATTCTTGTGCCAGTTCCGGCGTTTTACGCCAGAATTCTTGCGCTGACTTGGAACGTCTGTTTCGGCCATCAAATCTCGGGCAAAGTATAAACTATTATACATTTCTGGAAAGCCCAGGATGTCTAATTTCCAACGCAGTTGAGAGCGCGCCAATTGGGCTTCTGTAGCTCTAGAAAATCCACTTCGAGTGCAGGGAGGTCAGAATCTAACAGCATCTGCAGTCCTTTTCAGTCTCAGAATCAGATTTTTGCTCAAGTCCCTCAATTTCAGCCAGAAAATACCTGAAATCACAAAAAAACACACAAACTCATAGTAAAGTCCAGAAAAGTGAATTTTAACTAAGAACTAATAAAAATATAATAAAAACTAACTAAAACATACTAAAAACATACTAAAAACAATGCCAAAAAGCGTATAAATTATCCGCTCATCATGTATCAATAACAAGCTAAAGAATTACAAGAATTAAAGTACAAAACTAGAGAGAGGAAAAGTAGACGAGCAAGAATTGATAAAGAAAAAGTAAATAAAAGCATGAATTAAACCTAGATCTAGAGAACAATTAAACCTAATCCTAATCCTAATTCTAGAGAGAAGAGAGATCTTCTCTCTCTAGAAACTAACTCTAACTACTTTTAAAACTACTTAATGACTAACTCCTCATTTTGACTCCTCCTGATTTCTACATATAATAGGCTCTAAATTGAGTTGAATTTGGGCTTGGGAAGCCCAGAATTCACCCCCAGCGTTTTCACTTTAATGAAGTCACGTGCGAGCACCAACAGGTACACTTGAGTCACGCATACGCATCACTTGACATTTTGCTATCCACGCGTACGCGTCATGTACGCGTACGCGTCGCCATGCGACTCCAATTCCACGCGTGTGCGTCTACTACACATGCGCGTCGATCTCAGCATCCCAAATCCTTGTTTTTCCATGAGTTCTCCACTTGCATGCTTTTTCTCTTCAACCCTTCGATCCATTCCTAGCCTTTCTAATCTGAAGTCATTAACAAACATATCATGCCATCTAGTGGAATCAAAGGGGAATTAAAATCAACCAATTAAGGGCCTAAAAAACAAGTTTTCACACTTAAGCATTGATGCCAGGGCATCTTGGCTAGTTTTACTAGCCATTTTTTGTATGCTTTAGGTTGGTTTCATGTATTTTTTTAGGAAATAAGCATGTATTTAGTTGAAAATACATTCATACCTTAATTCAAGCAAACATTGTGAATTTTGAATGATTTCATGAGAATTATGCATGAATTGAATGATAAAATGGATGATGCATAATCTCATGATTAAGAGCAAGACTTTGATGCACTTTGTTTGATTGATTTCAGGTAACAAGAAGTAGAGAAGAGCCACGTTAGCGCCACTAATGTGGACACTAACGTGGAAGAAAGGAGAAGCCCCAACGTTAGTGGGAACGTTAACGACATTAACTTTGAAGGACGAGAGCATGGAAAATTAGTGGCAACGTTAACGCCACTAACTTTGGCGAACCAAAAAAGGTCCAAGTTAGTGGCCACGTTAATGCCACTAACATGGGCATTAACGTGGAAGAAGGGGGGTTTTGTAGCGTTAGTGACAAAGGTGAGTGTCACTAACGCCCTCGAGACTTGGCATGCCTAAGTTAAGGGCCACGTTAGTTACACTAACGTGGACCATTAAAATGGGAAAGAGGGACAAGGATCAGCGTTATTGGTAAAAGTGAGTGCCAATAACGCTAGCAAAGGGCAAAGAGGCTACGTTAGTGGCCACGTTCTAATCATGCCTTCTTCAAACAAGAATAACTTGACCCACTGATAAACCCATATTTCATGGTTTATCTTGTGCTCAATTGAGTGGTTTTTATCAACTCTTTACCCACTTATTCATACAATTCGCATGTTTTACATTTTCCTTCCTGATTTTATGCTATGATTGAAAACATGTTCTTTGATCTTATATTTGCTTATTATTAATCCTCTCTTATTACCATTAGATGCCTTGATATGTGTGTTAAGTGTGACTCAAAGGATGGAAAGGAAGCATGCAAAAGTGGAAGGAATACAAGAAGTTGGAGAAACTGCTAAGCTGTCTAGCCTGACCTCTTCGCACTCAAACTGCTAAGGTCCAAATGACGTGGTTCTACTTGCTTTCAAAAGCTGACGTCTGGGGCTTCGATTTGATATATAATTTGCCATAGTGACCGTATAAATAGGTGACGCGAACGCATGATCCACGCAGACGCATCGCATCTGCGAAAATCAGCGTGGCAGATTTCGCAAACAGCAAATCCTGGGCTATTTCCGGCCCAGTTTCAAGCCCAGAAAAGACAGTTTAAAGGCTGCAAAGTGGAGGAATGAGAGGAGACTTCAGATGCTCTCATAATTCACTTTTCATATTTTTAGATGTAGTTTTTAGTGAGAGAGGTTCTCTCCTCTCTCTCTTAGGATTAGGATTAGAATTAGGATTAGGATTTAGGACTTCTCTTAGTTTTAGGAGTGACTCTCAATCCTAGGTTCTTTGTATTTATTTATTTTTCAATGTTCCATGTTTAGATTGATCTCCTTAATTAATGTTATTTGAGATATTTCAGATTGATGATTGCTGTCTTTTATTTATATAAATAATTTGGATTTTCTTGTTTTCCTTTTGGCTTTGGTTGAGTAATTGGTGACTCTAGAGTTATCAAACTCATTGTTGATTGAAAATTGGATTTCTTCATTTCATTAATTCATATTCCAATAACTCTGGCCTTTTCCAAGGAAAGACTAGGACTTGAGGAATCAGAATTAATTTATCCACTTAACTTACCTTCATAGTTAGAGGTTAACAAAGTGGAAGAAAAATCCAATTCTCATCACAATTAATAAGGATAACTAGGATAGGACTTCCCAGTTCTTACACCTTGCCAAGAGTTTATTTTACAGTCATTCATTTACTTTTATTGCTTTGAAAATATACCTGTGCCCATTGCCCAACTAACCTTTTACCTTAATCCAAAACCACAAACACACTTTTTATTAAATAACCAATAATAAGAACATACCTCCCTGCCATTCCTTGAGAAGACGACCCGAGGTTTAAATACTCGGTTAACAATTTTTAAAGGGGTTTGTTACTTGTGACAACCAAAACGTTTGCACGAAGAAATTTCTGTTAGTTCAGAAGCTGTATCTATAACGCCAATATTTTTAATAATTCTTTACTAGCAAAAATCCCAACGTCAAAATGGCGCCGTTGCCGAGGAATTGCAAATGTGTGCCTTATTATTGGTTATTGTAAATATTTTTCAAAAAAAAATTTCAGATTTTTATTTTAAAATTTTTATCTAAAAATTTTTCAAAAATCATCTCTTTTTCAAAATATTTTCTTTTTGTTAGTTTTTTTATTTTTATTTTCTCCTACTACCATGAACTCTCACCCCTTTGGCTATGAGTCTGGTTACAATTATGTTGCAGGAAGAGGAAATTACAATGAGAACAGGCACCAAGGTTGGAACAATCAAAGATGGGAGGAGCCACAAGGATTTGATCAACCCTCATGGCAACAACCACCTCCAATGGACTATCAACAACCATTCTGTGATGCATATCAAGGCAATGGCTATGGTGAGCACTCTTTTGACTATCAACAACCACCACCATACGCCTATGAACTCCCTCCTCAACATAGCTTTGAACCACCATACTCACAAGTCCCTTTCCGCCATTCACCTCCATATGACCCTAACCCTCAACCACCATACCAACCACCTTATGAGCCATATGAACCATATATAGAACCACTCCAATTCCAACCCAATTACTCACAAAAACCACCACCTCAATATTCACCATCTCCATATCCATCAATCCAAGAGCACTATGATCCTCTTTATGAAAGCCGAGTGTATCAAGAGACAAAGGATTGTCTCAAGGAAATAGTGGATCGATGTCAGGCAACCATTCATCAATTGGGGCAAGCAATAATGAATCAATTAGTTTCCCGGTGCTCAATTACACAAGGATCAGCCACAACTCCATGTGGACAGTCTAGTGAAGAGCGTAGCATGAAGGAGATACCAGAAACCCCAGTGAACAAGACAGAGAATGCATTCGTACTAGAACGAGTAGAAGAAGCTATCGTTGTTCAAGAAGAAGAAGAAGTGGTTGAAGACTTAGGAGATGCAGAACCTCCATAGGAAAGTCAAGACATCGAGCCTCCTTCCAAGACGGTTGAAATTGATGCTGAGGAGGGTGTACAACCTCCAAGGCATATCACAGTTGAAGACTTGGAAGAGGTTGCTCAAGTGATGGAGATTCAAGAAGAAGAAGGACAACCTTCCATGCCCTTGGAAAGCAATGAAGAGGAGATTGAATTAGAAGAGAGCTACCAAGAGGAAGAGGTCGAAATTGAAGAAGCTTGCAAAGAGGTGGTAGTTATCCGAAAAGAGCACAAGGGAGTGGAGCTTGCAATTTCATTAAAAATACCTCCCCCTAAGTTGCCATCATCCTTCACAACATTCAAGTGGGTAAAATTCATATCCCATAGCTTTCTAATCCCACTTGAATATGGGCTACTGGAGACGGATGGTCAACTTAGAGCTCTTTGCGACATTAAGAGTAAGCGAAAGATGGCCAGTGGTAAGAATTGTCCTGCAAGGTTCATCATGGTTGGAAGCTTTAAGTTTAAACGCAAAGGTTGGTATAGAGCTCAACTGAATGGGTCTAGGAAGTTGTTCGGTCGCTGCAGTGAGAATTCAGATCACCTTTCACCCCGCTGGAAAAATGCATATCAAAACAAAAACGGGTGTAAAGGTAAGGTTTGGGATCCTGGAATCTGTTCTGACATTTGTCACCTCGAAAGCCTAAGAATCTGTTTGAAGCTTCGTAAGGGCTTTACGTGCTTAGTCTGGGACCCCGGAGGTTACTGGAGATACAAACATTGGTGGGGATTCCTGGATCAGTACAAGCATAAGCCACCAGGACAGGAAGCTCATCAAATGTCCAACTTAAGGACTTTAACAAAAAGTGCTAGGTGGGAAACAACCCACCATGGTATGATCATTCCTTTTTCATTTTTATTCAGTTTTATTTGTTTTCAAGTTTTATTTTATTTTATTGTATTGAACCTGGAATTTCGCATAACATTCATATTAGCATTGCATACTGCATACTTGCATATATATATAAAAAAAAATTAAAAAAAGGGGGCCACGTGACGCGACCGCATCAGCGACGCGTCCGCGTCGCGAGGAGAGGGCAGAAAATAAAAAACGAACAGAGAGTCACGCAAGAGCGTGGCTGGAGGCGTGCCAATGGCACAAATCGTCCCACGCGACCACATCGCTGACGCGACCGCGTCATATGGAAAAAATGGCCTCCCACGCGACCGCGTGCCCTGGATTTCGACGTAATAATGGTGCACAGCCGAAAGTTGTGCTGGAGTGGCGCTGGACTGGCGCTGGACGCGCAGTCCATTTCACGCGACCGCGTGCCTTACGCAGCCGCGTCACGTTCTTCTAAAGCCCACTCGCGCGATCGCGTCACCCACGCAATCGCGTCACCCAAAATTTGGCAAAATAAGATTTTGAACAGAGAGTTGTGCGAGTGCGAGGCTGCCCTCGCACCAGTAGCATAAATTGAGTCACGCGACCGCGTCGATTAACTTATAGTGCAAGTCGTGCGACCGCGTGCCCCACGCGTCCGCGTCGCTTGCGCCGCACAGCTTATCCTAATTTGCCAAATATCTTATCTTTTCTTCCCCAATCCTAATTTCTTCTATCTTTTCTTCTTTCTTCTTTCTTTCTTACTTTACTTCTTTCCCTTCTCATTCTTCTTATCTTTTATTTTATTTTACTTAATTTATTTGCATATCTCATTCATCGCATCTTAATTTTGTGCATATTGTTTTTATTTTCTTTTCTGAATTTTTTATTTTTCCATTAGTGTTAAAAAAAATTTCTTATTTTACTGTTGCATCTTTTCTTGAATTTATTTTGATAACTTGTTTTACACTGTGGGATGATATTAATTATTTGCCAATGCCAATCTTTTATGATACTTGCACTCCATTTGCATTGGCATGAACTTGTATTGATACTTCCATTACCCACTCTCCTCCCCTATGTTACAAATTTTATACCACTGGTATGCCATGGCTTCTATTCTTATTTTACTTTTGCATCTTTTCTTGAATTTATTTTGGTAACTTGTTTTACAATGTGGGATGATATTAATTATCTGCCAATGCCAATCTTTTATGATACTTTCACTCCATTTGCATTGGCATGAACTTGTATTGATACTTCCATTACCCACTCTCCTCCCCTATGGTACAAATTTTATACCACTGGTATGCCATGGCTTCTATTATTTTCTCACGTACATGTTGAAGCTTCCATGTAAATGAGACCATTATAATTTGGCATTAGCCCACCCATACTTTATTTATTTTCTTCTCTTTATTTCTGGGTTACTTTTCTTCCCTTTTTCTTTCAAGATGGCCACCCGGAGGGGAACCGGAAGACGTTTACATGGGGAGACAAACAAGTCCATCTGCACAATCCTTGAAGAAAGGCATCAGTTGGAACAACCCGTCCACCTGCACATCTCAGCATGCACCGTGGACGGTGCAATCTTTAAGTGTGGGGAGGTCGATATCGATCTCCATGGGTTAGTACTTTCTTGTCTCAACACCAATGTTTAAAATTTTCTTTG
>NC_029780.3:55197074-55222963 GCF_000817695.3 Arachis duranensis | reverse complement strand
TTTGAGCCTATTTGATTGGTTGCATTTTATCAACCAATATTTCAATTTTGGTGTGTATTTTTCTCTCTAAAATTGCGATCTTTGTCTTGCTTGATTCTATTTTTCCATTGTTTAATGTATGCATACACTTATATGATTGAGGCCTTGTTTCACTGAGCTTACATACCCATATGGTCTTAACCTTTTCATTAACTATTGTAAACCAATTTTGAGCCTATTTTACCCCTTTGTTCTTTATTTTAGCACATCATTAACTCTAAGCGAAAAACAATAATGTCCTTAATTTGAATCCTTGGTTAGCTTAGACTAGTGAGAATGCTTATGAATTAAGTGTGGGGAAGAGTGGGTTTGGAAACATCTGGTTTGAGAATTGAGTATGTTAGAATTTTCTGAAAATGTGAAAAAATGTTTAGGACATGTTCATGCATTCAATAAATTAATCATATGCATTGAGAAAAACAAAAGAAAAAAATATATAAAAAAGGGAGCAAAATAAGTGAAAGGGGACAAAATGCCCCAAAGTAAGTGGTGAAAGCAATGCATATGAGTTGTACTTGAAATTAGAATGCATGAATATGTGGAAAACATAGTTAATGGGAAGTCAGATTTTATATTATGATTACATGGATTGTCCTAAGTTAAGTGGAATAGTTTATGTTAATTAAGGATTCAAATTTTAAGTCCACTTGGCCAAATACAATCCTACCTTGACCCTAACCCCATTACAACCCTTAAAAGACCTCTTGATTTGTGTATTGGTGCATTAAATTTTTGTTGATTGTTAGATGAAGAGCAAGCTATAAAAAGCAAGATTAGTAGAGAATTGAGAGAATTGACCCTAGACACTTGAGAGTTAGAATGATATACACTACCAGTAAGGGTTCAGTGCTCAATTCTATGTTCCTTGCTTTCATGAGATATCTTCTTCTTGCAAGTTATTTGTATTGTATTTTGTGATTTGAATTAGTGAAATCCAGTTCATATTTGTCTTGAATAACTTATTTATTTTTAACCAAGTAGGTAGAAACATTTTGCATTTAGTTGCATTCATAGGTTGCATCTCATACATTCTATCATTCCTCTTCATTCCTTTATAGCTTATCCTGAGCTTAGCATGAGGACATGCTAATGTTTAATTGTGGGGAGGTTGATAAACCCATATTTCATGGTTTATCTTGTGCTCAATTGAGTGGTTTTATCAACTATTTACCCACTTATTCATACTATTTGCATGATTTTACATTTGCCTTCCTAATTATGTGCTTTGGTTGAAAACATGCTTCTTTGGCCTTAAGTTCCCTATGTTTAATCCTCTCTTATTACCATTAGATGCCTTGATATGTGTGTTAAGTGATTTCAGAGATTACAAGGCAGGAATAACTCAGAGGATGGAAAGGAAGCATGCAAAAGTGGAAGGAATACAAGAAGTTGGAGAAACTGCTAAGCTGTCTAGCCTGACCTCTTCGCACTCAAACGGCTATAACTTTAGCTATAGAGGTCCAAATGACACGGTTCTACTTGCGTTGCAAAGCTAACGTCCGGGGTTTCAATTTGATATATAATTTGCCATAGTGACCGTACAGATAGGCGACGCGAACGCATCATCTACGTGGATGCATCGCATATGCTAAAATCAGCGTGGCAGATTTCGCAAACAACGAATCCTGGGTTATTTCCGGCCCAGTTTCAAGCCCAAAAAACACAGTTTAAAGGCTGCAAAGTGGAGGAATGAGAGGGGACTTCAGATGCTCTCATAATTCACTTTTCATATTTTTAGATGTAGTTTTTAGTGAGAGAGGTTCTCTCCTCTCTCTCTCTCTTAGGATTAGGATTAAAATTAGGATTAGGATTAGGATTTAGGACTTCTCTTAGTTTTAGGAGTGACTTTCAATCCCAGATTCTTTGTATTTATTTATTTTTCAATGTTCCATGTTTAGATTGATCTCCTTAATTAATGTTATTTGAGATATTTCAGATTGATGATTGCTGTCTTTTATTTATATAAATAATTTGGATTTTCTTGTTTCCCTTTTGGCTTTGGTTGAATAATTGGTGACTCTAGAGTTATCAAACTCATTGTTGATTGAAAATTGGATTTCTTCATTTTATTAATTCATATTCCAATAACTCTAGCCTTTTCCAAGGAAAGACTAGGACTTGAGGAATCAGAATTAATTTATCCACTTAACTTACCTTCATAGTTAGAGGTTAACAAAGTGGGAGAAAAATCCAATTCTCATCACAATTAATAAGGATAACTAGGATAGGATTTCCAGTTCTTACACCTTGCCAAGAGTTTATTTTACAGTCATTCATTTACTTTTATTACTTTGAAAATATACCTGTGTCCATTGCCCAACTAACCTTTTACCTTAATCCAAAACCCCAAACACACTTTTTATTAAATAACCAATAATAAGAATATACCTCCCTGCCATTCCTTGAGAAGACGACCCGACGTTTAAATACTCGGTTAACAATTTTTAAAGGGGTTTGTTAGTTGTGACAACCAAAACGTTTGCACGAAGGGATTTCTGTTAGTTCAGAAGCTGTATCTACAACGCGAATATTTTTAATAATTCTTTACTAGCAAAAATCCCAACGTCAGCCACAAAGGTCCAAATGAGGTGATTCTAGTGGCATTAGAAAGTAGAATTCCAGAGCTTTCCATGCATATATGACACTACATGGTGGACACTAAATTTGAGGGAGAAAACCTGCCCTGAAAGTGCAAAGATGAACATGGTATCAACCCGTAGTAAGGCCAGCAGACCTCTTCACCTTCCAAGAAGTGTAACGCGAGCTTTAGAGCTCCAAATGATGCGCTTCCAACATCGTTGGAAAGTAGACATCCAGGGCTTTACAACAATATATAATAGTATGGGGTGGACATTAAGTTTGAGCTCCAGAACCTGGCAATTTTAATCCCCTGAATGCTGACGTTATTGCCACTCACTTTTGCCAATAACGCCAGCGACTACGCCAGCGACCCTGTCCCCTTCAAGGGAGCATAACTTGAGTTACAAAGGTCCAATCAAGGTGATTCTAGTTGCGTTAGAAAGCTGACATTTAGAGCTTTCCAACGATATAATTATCTATAGTGGGCATGAAATTGGAGCACAAATAATAGGAATCTTTTAAGCCCCAAAAACACCAACTGGGTAGCAAGTGTAACGTTAGCCACAGTAACTTCAGCACTAACGCCACACTTGTAGCATTAGTATGGCTAACGGTAACACTAAAGATTACCACCTGGACCTCAACTTTATTCACTTCTCTTTCAAGGACCACCCAACCTCAAGCAAGCAAGCCCACAAGTGTCAACCAATCAAGACAACAAGAAGTATCTAAAGTAGGAATTTTCATTTAATTGTAATTTGCTTTTAATTTCATTTCATTTTTGTAATTTAGGAGAGCCTATATACAGGCCTTAGTTTTTACTTTGAATAGATACGAAAAATTGAAGGAAGGGGGAGAGAGTGAAGACCAATTTGAACTTCTGGGAATTGGTACACTCCAAGGGGAGTGGGTCTTCAGACCCCTCTCCTCCTACACTTTTCTCCCTTTTCTCTTCTTTTTCTTTTCTTAGTAGTAGTTTAATTCTAGTTTGTACTTTTGATTTATGAACTTTGAAGTTTCAATTTCAGTTTTAATCTTCATCTTTATTTTTCTGCACTTTCTTCCTTTTTTGTTTGAGTAGAGCAATGAACAACTAACTCTTTTCATTAGGTTAGAGAGCTCTATTGCATTTAATAGATCAATTGTAGTTTTCATTCTTCTTCTTCTTTCTTTTCTCTTGATTTTACTAGAGAGCTTTTGATCTTCATCTAATTGGTTAGCTATCTTGGAAGAGAATCTCTCCATAATTGGATCTCCTCGGAACCTTGGAAGAGGAATGAGGAGATCATGCTAGAAATGCTCTCTCACATTGGATTAGGTTGGGGGTTGGATGGATATTGTGACATTTAATCCTACCAATACTTTGATCTATGAATGTGTGTCGTATAATTAATGACCAAACTTCATCTCTTTCCATGAGCAATTAAATCAAGAAATTGGAAAATTGTTCAAGCTTAGAGAGATTAGGTTGCCAAGGAATTGGGATCTAATCACTTAAGATTGCAAAGGAGATCAATGAATGCATTGATTGAGGAAGAGATGAGAATGAACTTGATCCGGAGGATTGCAATATCTCTTGATCCCAATGTTCATTTTATTTTTAGTTCTTACATTTACTTTTCTTGCCATTTACTTTCTTGCACTTTATTTCTTTCTTTACTTTTATGCTATTTACTTTTCCTGTTGCTCATCACTCCTTAATGATTTATCTAACTAGAATAATCAACTAACCATTGATTGCTTAATCCGTTAATCCTTGTGGATTCGACCTCACTCTATTGTGAGTTTTTACTTGACGACAATTCGGTATACTTGCCGAAGGGAAATTTGTTGAGAGACAAGTTTTCATGCATCAAGCACAAATTAGGAGACAATCATGAAACCTTGCTATTTTATTGGATAAATGTGGGAAAAGTGGATAGAATCCACCTAAATTAGGCACAAAATATACCACGAAATAGTGGTGCATCAGCGCCATAAACTTGATACACAAAAACTTGTCTCTCAACAAATTTCCTGCCTGCAAGTGCACCGGATTATCGTCAAGTAAAAACTTGCTATAGAGTGAGATCGAATCCCATAGGGATTGGTTGGTTGATCAACGTAATTGGATAATTATTCTAGTTGAACTGAATCGAATTGAATTAAGGATTACAGAAAGGAAATTGCAGGAAATTTAAGTGCATAAGCTTAAATTACAAGGAATTAAAAGGGAATGGGGTTGTTGAGCATCAAAGTCAATTGCAGAATTGAAAGAATGGGTAAGATCAGAAGTGGGGAAGCTCATTGGGGTCAGGAGATGTGATAATCCTCCGGATCAAATTCACTTCATCTCTTCCTCAATCAATGCATTCATTGATCTCCTTGGCAATCTTAGGTGATTAGATCCCAATTCCTTGGTAATCTAATCTCTCTAAGCATGAACAATTTTCCAATTCCTTGATTTAAGTGCACATGGGAAGATATGAAGCTTGGTCACTGATTATACCACACACATTCATAGATCAAAGTATTGGTAGGATTACATGTCACTATATCCATCCAAACCCCAATCTAATACAATGTGAGAGAGATTTCAAGCATGATTCTATGATTTCTCTTCCAAGACTATCACAGAACCTAATTACATTCAATTTCTCTTCCAAGACAATTGAATGATTGAAATAAGAATGAAATCTCTCTTGTAAATCAAGAGAAAAGATAGAAGAAGAAGAAGAATGAAAACTAATATTGATCTATTGAATTACACAGAGCTCCCTAACCCAATGAAAGAGGATTTAGTTCATCATAGCTCAATTCAAATTACAAAGAAAGAAAAAGTGCAGAAAATAGAGGAAAGTACAGAGATAATGGTAGAATTTCCCAATTGGGTTTCTGACTGTCTAACCCCCCTCTAAGCTATTTATACACTTTCTTCAATTGAACATCAATTCATCTAGATTGGGCTTTTGGCCTTTGTTGAAATTGATTGGATTGGCACCATATGCTGTTGAGAAGAGAAAGGTGCTCAATTGTGCATTTTGATATCAACGTTGGAGTCAACATTTTTGGGCAAACGTTGAGTCAAACGTTCTTTAGAGAAAATGGATATTGGGCATTTTGAGCAACATTTGATTCAATGTTGGAGCACCAACATTCGATTGTCCATGCATACGCGTGGCCAACGCATATGCGTGGATGATACATTTTACAATTACACGCGTCTGCGCTGCCTGTGCGTGTGTGCGGTTGGGGACAGGATGCACATTCACGCATACGCGTGAGTGACGCGTGCAATGGTAAAATCTTGAATAAATAAAAGTGGACTCATTGTCTCACATCAGTATTCATATGTAATAATTACAATATAACAAATATAGTTTTTGGAAAGCGCCCCTACCTCAAAACACAAAACCATAGCCCAAACGCCTCACAGAGTCCTTTCCGCCTCAACCCGAACCGGCGGCAATCAACAACTCAGCTCCACTTGCTTTCTCAACAACCACAACGACTCTAATTGCAACACATAACAACTAAAACTCAATCTTATAGCAATTAACGCTGCAAAACCTCAGCGTTTGATAACAGAACAGTGATTAAAGGACTCTTCAAAACAAAGACGCTCATCGAAACGAGAAAGGAACGGCTGAACTGAAACTGGATATATTCTCTCGAATCTATGAGTATAATCCTTGACATTTGCCTCTCTTTTCTAAAATCTTGTATCCTTCTGACTAGACTCGAGAATTGTGTTGATGTCACGTGTGACCTGTAAACATAGTAATGCGATGTGTTAGTTCTTTAAGACGTGATATGTGTATATAGAAGTTGAAGCGGTAGGTGTACGATATTACGATGTTGAAAAACATTGTATCTATTTGGGAGAAAGTTATTTAGATGAAATTTATGTTTTAAAGCTGTTTTAAACGTGAAAAGGGCTAAGTCTTTGAATTTGATTGGAGGGTTTCAATTAGAGGAGTTTCAGTGACTTTGAAAGAACTTGAACGTCTATTGACAAGTTTCATTTTAAAATATTTTGCAAAAAGTTTTAAGCACTCTTTGAATTCTGAATTTTCGCAAAACCACAACAATTTTGAGCAGTTTGAAACGCTTTAGAATTTATCATGGGGTTGAAGCTGGTTTTGCTTAAGTAAAGGAAACGGCTTTGAAAGGAGTAATTGATTACATGACTCGGTTTAGCTTAGATCCTATTTCATTACTCAAATCAGGAAGCCAAGGTTTTAATGATTTTAAGTGAATTTGACGAAATTAGTTATGTTATTCTCCCCTAAAGACTTGAGACTCTGTTAAGGAACTTTTGATATAAAATCCCGTCATTGGATGGATGATTTTGAATATTTCAAAATAAATCTTTAATTTCCATGTTTTTGAAGTTTTAGAAAGAGGATGCCGATAGTGGCTTTGTTTTAAAAAAAAAGGAACTTAACTTGAGAAAAAGGGGCTTATGAGCCTAAGATGATTTGAGAAATGGGAACTTCAAAGCCAAGGCTGAAAAGAGTTGAAATTTGATTCAAAGTGAAATGAATTGAGAAAAAGTTATTTATGGCTTAAATGCTGATTTTATGAATTTGATGATATTGAATGGTGGAAGTGCTATTTTGTTATGAGCCGGAATGGCTGTGTATGATAATGAATCATGGCTGATTGCGAAACATGTTATGAGCTGGATGGTTGACTATGAATTATGAATTTAAGCTGGATGGCTGAGATGAATGTTGATTCATGGCTGAGAATGAATGCATATATGCTGAAATATTAATAATTATGATTTTACACTTCCACTATCTGAGGCACGAGTTTCCCTGGAAGAAAGCAGTGGCTAGCCACCATGTGCTCCAGGTGGAGACTCGAGAGTCTGCTGAGCCTATGTCGTAAGTGTGGCCGGGTACGGTGAAAGTCCTGGATGAGCTCACCCCCGTGACATGATGATGATCGAGAATAACTTGAGTTGGGGATGTACGACAGAGGGACAGTCCAATGGTTAGCTATTAAGACTTGTCGGGTTGGCTATATAACCGAAAGATGATATCATCAGCCACTAGGACAGGCATGCATCATATGCATCTATGTGACATTGTTTGAGTGTGCATATTGTACTAGGTTTGCCTTTGTGATTAACTGCTAATTGTTTTACTTGCTGGAACTGTTTGTTTGTGCTTGAACCTTCCTACTCGTGTTTGGGACTGAAACTCTGTTGAAATGTGGTGGATTGGCTGCTGTTAGATTGTTTGGGCCTAGGACCGTGGTTGAAATGAGATGGACCGATGGTTGATTCCGATTTTATGTTTCTGGTTTGGAAAAGTATGAAAGGCTAATTTGGTTCAGCATAGATAAACCTTTTTGAAAGGCTTTTGAGTTTTTAAGAATTGAACAGTTCCTCTTTCAGAAAAGATTTCATTCTTTACTTTTATTGTAAACCGTGATTTTTGAAAAAGAGGCATAAGACGGTTATCAATCACTGTAACGACTTTATCTCTCGTATCCTATTATACTAATTCTGCGACCTGATGGTGAGAACCCTTTCGAGGATGATGTTCTCACCCCCCTACAACCTTCCCTTTTCAGGTTATGGACGTAGAAGTCACGAAGAGCTTATCTAGTTGATATCGTGATGTTTCGTATTGCTTTAGTTATTGTTTAATGTTCCCTCGCCTTTATCTTTATAGTTTCTGTAAGAGGGATAGGAATTGTATTAGTTGATGCTTGTAAGACTATTTAACAGGCTCATATTTTAGTATTAAATAGTACAAGAGTTGTCGTAATGTCTGATCTATCAGAGTCATGCACCCAGAAGCGTGAGCTTTGATAGTTAAGGTGTTACACTTCTTGTTCTGATTGTCGTGCCACCGGAGGTTCTTAGCATGGTTGCTATTGTTCTTCGGCAGGGCTGTTACATTAAACAAAAAATAGTTCAATAACAACCCAAAATTATTATCCTATACAATTAAAATTAATAAAAAGAATTTTTTTGTGCAACTTACTCATTATCAGAAACTTTATAGATATAGTCATTGTTGTTTAACTCTTCAATAATAGAACTTGTAACAGACACCGTAACAGTATCTCTAAGGAATGTAAACAAGGAAGAAGTTAATGTTGAATAATTATAATAGGTTCTGAGAAACCAAAATCTACACATTGAAAAAATGATATTAATTAAAACTTACACATTCAACGTAGGTTCTGGCTCCATTTTCCTTGGTGAATATTCCTCGACAACCTGCTTTTTGGGTTCTGTAGGACAACTATAAGAAAAAAAAGAGATCCAAAGACAAGAACACATTGAATTTATTTCTGGATTCAACTGAACCACAATTAAAGCATGTAGTGAACAAAAAATTATCGGGATTTGTATAAGTAGTAAAACTTACACATCAACAAGTACTTATTCTTCCGATTGCTGCACTGTTGCTTCTTTGCTGGGCTGCTGCTGCGGTTCTAGATGGCTGCTGCATTAAACAGTAAACATTTCAATAATTATCCCAAACTATTATCATATTCCATTAAAAATAATAAAAAATATTTTATGAGCATACCGAACCGTATCCCATTGATGCACTGAATAAAACATGATAATAATGAAACAGCTAGAAAAGCATTGTTGCATGCAATCAGAATAACCCTAAACCCTGAACACACTAGCTATCAAGTGATTTAAAATTACCAAGCCCACTGAACCGAAATGATACATTGTGGTGAACTATGGTAAAACTTACAATTCAGGCTCTGCTTCTTCTTCTAATTGCCATGCCACTGAGCTTCTTGTTGCTATTGTTGTTTGGGAGGGTTACTGCATTAAATAGAAAAGATTTCAGTAATGATACAGATTTTTCTAATAAAAATAATTCTAATTACCAGCTAGACAAGAAGATTATAAAAAATGATATTAATTAAAACTTACACATTCATTGGAGATTCTGGCTCCGTATTCCTTGGTGAAGATTTCTCAGCAGCTTGCTTTTGTTGTTTGGTTTGTTGTGCCAGTGGTTCTTTGCTGGGCTGATGTTGCGGTTCCCAAGGGGTGCTGCATTAAATAGGAAGCAATTCAATAATGATCCTAAACTATTATCATATTCCATTAAAAATAATAAAAAGTATTTTATGGGCCCACCGAACCGAACCCCATTGATGCATTGAATAAAACATGATAAATAATGAAACAACTAGAAAAGCATTACTGCATGCAATCAGAATAACCCTAAACCCTGAACACACTAGCTATCAAGTGATTTAAATTACCAAGTCCACTGAACCAAACAAGATTCATGTGGTGAATAAATATTTATAATCTTACTCATTATTAGAAGTTTGTTGTGTTTGACTTTCTGGAGGGACATAGATAAAGTCATCTTTGATAAACTCTTCCTAAACAGAACTTGGAAGAGACAATGCTAGAGAATTTCTAACGAATGTAAACAAGGAAGAAGTTAATGTTGAATAATTAGAATTTGTTATGAGAAACGGGAATCTGCACATTGAAAAACTCACATTTCCAAAGGTTCAAAACGAGTTTCTTATTGAACGTCAATGACTTATAGCTCAGAGTCAGGTGCAGCGCTAGTGACATTTCAACACATTTTCCATGTGATTAATTAAACAAAAATTAATTACCTAAATCTAAAAGAGTAAGATAAATATTTTTAGCTTACACTGGTGGACTTTTAGCAGTCTTTCTTCGATGGATTTTCTTTTTTCTTAAATATTTTACCGTGGTTTCTGGGGTATTTTTCCTTAAAAAAGATAACAAATTAAAATTAGAAACCAAGATTAAAAGCAGAGGTCTAGAAACACATGAAATTCATTTTTAGAAACCATCGAATTGAGAGTAAAGAGTGCAATGAACCAATTTACCTGGTATTGTCTGGGGCATTTACAGACGGTGTGGAGCTTCCCTGAGTCTGCAAGAGAGGTTCGCTTATGAGATTTACAGTCGGTAGTCTAAGCAAGATAAATAAATTTTAGTAATTGAATTTAGAGGAATTAGAAAAGGTTCTAGCAATAGTTAGAAAAGAAAGAAAAATAACTTGGTATAAGAAGCTGAATCTTACGTCTCAGAAAAATCATTTTGTGCCTCCGTTGAGTCAAACTGATCTGGAGCAACGTTTGCTATTTGAGCTCCATCTTTTCTTTACTTTGATAACTTTTCTCTTATTATCTCCAATGCTTGTCTTCTTCTTTCTGCAGTATTGTCTTTTATTTGATTAGATCTGAAAGTTCATAAAATAAGTATGAAGGAACGTAAAATGAAAGCATCAACAAAAGAAAATATGATTCGAGAAACTTACTGCTTGTCAGATTCGGTTTGCTTTTTTTCCACCCTTTGCAGTTGTTTTCTTTTTATTATAGGTGTTTTCTCGATTTCTTTTTCTCTGCAAATTAGACAAAAGCATCGAATTTATACTAGAGAAAAATATAAGCAAGAATAAGACACTAACAATCAGTCAACCAAACTAACAGACACTACCGAACCGAAATAAATTTAAGGGCTGAACCCAAAATTAGAAAACCACCGAACCGAAAGCAATTCATATGCTGAACAAAATGTGATACATAAGCAATTAACAAAACGTCTCAGAGAAATTACACAATACTTACTGGCTTTTAGATTTGCTTGTGCTCTCTGAATCTGTCGCCACAGGCTTCCATTTTTTGCTTTTTTTTTTAACCACCTTCTGTGATTGTTTTCTTTTCTTTGTGCCAAATTTTTCAATTTCTTCTTCTCTACAAAATACATAAGAACAAGCGCATAAGAAAAAATTTAAGTAAATATAAGTTAAATGAAATTAATATAAACATTAAACTTACTGATTTTTTAATTCACTTTTGCTTTTTGAATCCGTGGGAATGCCTTCAATTTCACTTGTTGTTTCTGAATCCGTCTCAACAAGCTTTTGTTTTTTAACCACCTTCTTTTATCTTGTTCTCTTTGCTGTTGGTGTTTTGTCGGATTCAGATTCAAATTTAGATTCGAAAAATCTTTCTTCTTCCAAAGAAGAATCCAGATCGACAATTTTCTTTTTTATTTTCTTTCCTTTTTCTTTCTTATCTAACTTTCTTGTTTTTGTTTTTTCCTTCTTTTTATCCTTTCTATATAGAAGTCCCTAAAACAGAGACAAGGACTCAATTATTTAATGAAAAATACAGTAACAATCATTTGAATCAACATGAGCAACCCACTTAACCGAATGATACTAATGTGCTGAATAAAATGCCATAAAACATGATAATTATTTAATGATCAAGAAAACATTTTTACATGCGCAAGGACTCAATTGAACACACTAACAATCAGGTGAACCAAAGGGAGTAAGCCCACCGAACCAAACAAGATTCATATGGTGAATAAAATGTGACAAACATTTAATCATCAAAAAAATGTTTCTGAATGTACAAGGATTCAAATGAACACACTAACAATCAGGTGAACCAAAGGGAGCAAGCTCACCGAACCGAATAAGAATCATATGGTGAATAATACATGAGAAACATATTATCATCAAGAAAAATATTTATGAATGCACAATAATTCAAATGAACACAATAACAATTGCAAGTAGGACAAATAAATTACTTATAACCTAAAACACAAGTTTATTTAGTTAGTAGAGTATTTACAAATGCTTCTGTTGCTTTGTTAGAAATCCAATCGAGCATCATTTGCTATGTGCAATGGGCCACCCATGTTGCCAAGGGAGCACCAGGTCCGAACGGGCGAGGGAACTTGGTTTCGTGGAAGTATATCAACATCAACACAAAAACACAGCCATCAATGGACTGTTTCCTCCTCTTTCTCTTGTTTTTAATTCCTTTTATCAAGAAGTTGAGAACATATTTTGCCCAATCCCACTCCCGAAAGTTGTCCACATGAAAGATCGGCGACTTATGGATCAAGGAGGCCACACTTACCGTCATCGGCAGCAAGAAACACTTTTGTATGAGGACAACAAAAGTCCTCTTAAATTTTTTCCGATTTTCTTCCCATTCAATGCTCATATCTAGCACATTCCTGGTCTTCCAAATTCAGTTTGGTTTAATTAACCTTGTCATCAAAACAATTCCCTACAATATTTTCATAGCAAAAATCACCGAAAAAGGCTCAATTTAGTTTTCTGTAATCCAATGAACTGAAAATAAGTAGGAAGTGAAAAGTATATTACCACCATTGTTTATGTCCAACGCAGTTGCTACTTTCTGAGAAGTTATGTATATTTTTCCCTGGAGAGTTTTCAAGTATCCCTTAGTGTCACCATAGCAATCAATCAAATCTCTCAAGAGGGCATCAGAGACATTCATTTCCAGGACATGTGTAAGAATCAGAGTTTTTCACGTACAACTGTTTTAATAAAATAAGTTCCAAGTGCCTGGCTCTAGTCTGTCCAGTACCACGTATTTTAGAAAATAAGATTTTGAAAATTAACTTATTGTTTTGAAAGGACAAAAATAATTTAGAATCGAAAATTGGACGCTAATCTTAAAGGTTTTGGCCCAAAGTGGGCCAAATGGGCTAAAACCGCTAACGGGTTGGACTGGGCCCCAACTGGGCCCAAGGTCCAACATATATAAGTGTGTTTAATGAGTTTGAAGCTCATTTTGTTGGGAAGAGAGAGAGAGAGAGAGAGAGAGAGCTTGGATATGGTGATGGTGGGGGTGAAACCCCATTATCACTATTCATCATCACCTTCCGAGAGCCATAACTTGAGCTACGGAGCTCCGATTGACGAGACATTTGTGATCACGTAAAGCTCTCGAGGAGCCCTTCTTTTTCTATCAAGGTTTTGCTTATTTAGTAAGATTTTGAAACTCATGCTCCAGTTTACAGCCCTAGAGTTTCTGCATTTTTGGGTTTGATTTTATAATAGATTTGTGATTTTGCTTGTTTAGATGATCTCTAGTAGTGAGCAATTATCGGGCTTTGCCCCAATCACCATTGGATAAGGTAAGGAACCTCTATATCCTTGAAGTTTGATGTAGTGTGAGCTTTAGTTGATAATACATGGTTATGTTGTATGTTTGAAGCTTGTTTTTGGAGTTGGTGGTGGCTTTTGGATTGGCTTTGGTGGTTTAGAGCTTGGTGGAAGCTTGTTGGAATCAAGTTTGGTGTTGAGCATATTGAAAATTGACTAAGGTATGGTTTCAGTTTCCTTTATATAATATGTAATATTTCTGGACACTTAGGCTAGTGGACTTTAAGATAGGATTGAATGATGTGGGCGTGTGATTAAATGTACGTGAATATTTGGATTGATGATTGTTGATAATTGATGATGATTATGATGTTGATAAGGGTTATGATGATTATTGGTGTTAAAGATATATGATGAGGTTGGTTGATGTTGATGAGTGTTTGTGATGGTTATGGTAATATGAATATTGATGAGGATTTATATTGGTTGTTGCTCTTATTATTAGTTGATGATTATTATGAGTTTTGCTAATGTAATGTGTCTATTTAGCTGGAAATTTGGAAATATGTAATGTTGGGGATTCATGAAAATTTTGGGTAGTAATATTGATGGTAATGAGGGCAATGGCAATTGAGGAGTGTTGATGTGAATTAGGCTGGATTTGGAATTGTTGAATAGTTTAGAAGGTTGGGTGTGATTGAGAAAATGGTTGAAGAATGTTGGTGTAAGGTTTTGCGTTGATTTTGGGTATCTTTGTTTTGGTTTGGTTGTGAAGTTTTGAGGTCTAAAGAACTTTGCTGATTTTGTAAAACTTGATTTTTTGTGTACTTTGACGGATCATAACTTGAGCCTCAGTTTTCAAAATTTGTTGAAATTTCTTTTAAATTAAAGTTCATTCAAAGATCGTTAAATTGATATAAAGTTTGTAGAACATGAACTTTTGTAGAGGAAGTTATGAACATTTAAAATTTGGGGTTTAAAACTGATTTCTACAACTTTGCAGAATTTTCTAAGTCTGGGAGTGCATGCATACGCATACCCCCCATACACATACATGCCATTCTATTTGGCACCTATGCGTATGCATACATGTGTATGCGTACACAAAATGGGCCAAAATTTATGTATGCGTACGCATACATAATGCATGCGTATGCATACACCCTGTTTTGCTGAAAAATAGTTTTTCTTCACTTCTCAAGGGTTCTCTAGCTTTCCAAACTTTTTTATTAATGGTTTAAGATTGTTAACTATTAATTAGGCCTTCAGATTAATAAAGATGGGTTAATGAATTATATTGGAAATTTTTTTGTACAAGTTTAGAAGATGGAGACTTAGGTTTCTAGAATACTTAGGATGTGTTATTTGAGTGAGGTGGAGGAGTACTATAATGATGATTAATGTATTTGAGTTGTGGAATTATGGATTGATGATGGATGATGAGTTTACAACTTGAGAATGAGTTGAGATTGATATGAGATTGATGAACTTGAGGTACACTGAATTGGTTAATGAGTTGTGACATGCTTTGTTCTCCGTCGTAGGAGCTGTGACAGTCTCCTGCCTACGTTCGGATGTGTGGGCTGTGGCAGTCTCTCGCTCACGTGATACAAATTGTATTGGAAAGTTACTGTGTGCCTTAGGCAAGGGCTGTGGCAGTCTCCCGCTTGTTGAGTTGGCAGTGCCGGCGTAGGGGCTGAGGCAGTCTCCGCCTACGTTGAGATGTGAGGATTGGGGTTGTATCCCACTCGCATAACCTTCTTTACTGCATGAAGTGTGCGGGACCTATATCTCTGGCGTAGCTGACTCTCTGCTGCATGAGTGTGTAGGGCACTATATCTATAGCGTGGCAGAAATGGCTACAGCCGGAAAGATGTGTTAGGTTGGCATTTACAAACCGTCAAGTGATATCACGAGCCAATAGGACAAGCATTCATCATATGCATCTCTTATGTGTTTGTTTGCTTTGATTACTTGCAGTTTGCCTAAATATATAATATGCCTACTTGCTTCTTGAATTACTTGCTATATATGAATATTACCTGTGTATTACTTGCTTGCATTATTTGTAATTGTCTGGAGCTTAGGATGTTAGGTTGGCGGTGCCTATGGGATCGCACGGAGGTTAGGTTGGCGAAGGTTGTGGGATACAGCTCTGTGACTATTTTTAGTTAGAAACTTCCTAAGTTTAGATATCCTTGTTTATTGTTTACGGTTTTAAGTTATTTATTTTATTCTAAGCTTGAATATCTGTATTCGATATGAAGTTCTAAAATTGCCTTTGGCGTTCTAGAATCTTACATCTTACACATTGGGCATTGTTACCATACTAAGAACCTCCGGTTCTCATACGATATATTGTTGTTGTTTTTCAGATGCAGGTTGCAAATCCACCTCGGTGAGATTGCGGACATGGTGACAGAGGGGAGTATGGTTCCTCCTTTGTTTATTTCTATTTTATTTTGTTGTAGTTACTCTCACATCTCTTTTTATATTTATCTTTGTTGCCTTAAAGGCTTTATTTATAAAACCTTTGAGAGATAGGTTGTATAAGCTGTTTTAAACTTCAAAGCTCTGTTATAGTCTGTTTGAGCTAGTCGGCCTAAACTCCACAGGCAGTGGCTAGTCTTCCTTTGTATAGTATATATTATCCTTTCGTGCCAAATGCGTAACTTTACCGTGTGCGAACGCTTCACGTATGTAATTCTGCATTATGCGACTTTGAGCTTTATTCCTTCATCAGGCTTTTAGTTATATAAACTCTTGGAAATATATTTATATTATGTACTATAAGCTTTAGAACTGTGGAGGCACCTTGTTATCCTTTGCTTTATGGCTAGAGATAAGGCTTAAGGTAACGGGGTGTTACATTTAGTGGTATCAGAGCGGTTCGTCCTCGTGAGCCTGAGGGATGGACCGATTGTACTTCGTTGCACACTCTAGGTCATTTTTCTTTCATGCTTAGGTTATCTGCTTTATAGGTTATCTGCTTGATATGCATAGCATGCTTGTTTGTAAGTGAATTTGGGGATAATTGAAGCCCTAGGCTTGAGATACTGAGACTGATCACCTTGATATCAATTGTTTGGCATTGAAAGGAAACCCGAATAGCAACCCACAGACGAGGTCAATCATGTTAACGGAGAGGTAGTGAGGATGACTAACCTAGCCTATGCGTTACGAGCTCAGCATGTTTCGGAAATTCAGTACGTAGAGTTTGCGGCATATCAGTTGATGGGTGAGGCTCAGCAATGGTGGCAAGAGAAGTGTTGACTATTTCTTTTGCGGTTTTTACTTATGATTTTCAATTCCTAACCGATATGGCCTTGAACCTTGTTGAAAAAGTTTTAAGACTTAGATTGATTTTCAAATTTAGTTTGGAACTGTTGGCTTAAATGATACGGTTTTAAAGGAAAAGTAAGTTCTATTATTTGTTATGTTGTGAAATTGGTTTATAATTTAAGTTATCAAAAATGATTTTGATTGATTTACGAATAAATGATTTTTGAGTATTTTGAAAAGGGTTTAACATTAAACCGGTTTAGGTTGAACTTGTTTTGAAAGTTTTGGAAAATATTATAAAAGTGGTATTTGGTTTAAAGGAAAATTTCTGTTTGATGTAATGGAGTAATTCGAGTTATTAGTGACGGATAATCAGAGTGACACAGCGGAAGGCGAGAGGGAACATCGACACGGTAGAACGTTTCAAGGAGGATATATCGCGTGATTCGAATTTTCAAGGGTGAAAATTTTATTAGGAGGGGAGAATGTAAGAACGGAGTTTTTCACGTAAAACCATTTTAATAAAATAATTTCCAAGTGCCTAGAGTAGATTCAAAATTTAGAAGTTTTAATTTGAAAATTTAAAGGTGAAATTTCACTTCAATGAATTTTTCTGCGTTGGAAAAAGTATCTCTTTTGAAAAGTTTTTTTGTAAAAACGCGTACTGGCGCTTAAGCCGGCAGTACCGGCTCTAGTCTATCCACTACCGTGTATTTTGGAAAATAAGATTTTGAAAATTTGATTTATTATTTTGAAAGGAGAAAAATCATTTAGAATAAAAAACCGGACGCTAATCTTAAAGGTTTTGTCCCAAAGTGGGCCAAACAGGCTAAAACCGCTAACGGGTTGGACCGGGCCCAAACAGGGTCCAAGGTCCAACATATATATGTGTGTTTAATGAGATTTAAGCTCATTTTGTTGGGAAGAGAAAGAGAGAGCTCGGATATGGTGTTGGTGGGGGGTGAAACCCCATTGTCACTATTCATCACCACCTTCCGGGAGCCATAACTTGAGCTACAGAGCTCCGATTGACGAGCCATTTATGGCCACGCGAAGCTCTCAATAAGCTCTTCATTTCTATTTAGGTTTTTTTGGTAGGATTTTGAAACTCAAGCTCCAGTTTCCAGCCCTAGAGTTTCTGCATTTTTGGGATTGATTTTTGAGTAGATTTTGTAATTTTGTTTATTTAGTGATCTCTAGTAGCGGGTAATTTTTGGGCTTTGCTCCAATCACCATTGGATAAGATAAGGAACTTCTATATCCTTGTAATTTGATGTAGTGTAAGCTTTAGTTGATAATGCATGGTTATGTTGTATGTATGAAGCTTGTTTTTGGAGTAGGTGGGGGCTTTTGGTTTGACTTTGGTGGTTTGGAGCTTGGTGGAAGCTTGTTGGAATCAAGTTTGGTATTGAGCATATTGGGAATCAGCCAAGGTATGGTTTCAGTTTCCTTTATATAATATGTAATGTTTCTGGACACTTAGTCTAGTGGACTTTAAGATAGGATTGAATGATGTGGGTGTGTGATTAAATGTACGTGAATATTTGATTATTGGATTTTTGTGTGGTCTAGAATTTCACAAATGAAATCTCATTGTAAAGTATAGTCTCTAAACCAACAATAATCCTTTCATACAAAAATTTGTTTGTCACAAGTACAAACCCCTAAATTTATAAACCGAAGTATTGAACATCAGGTCGTTCTCCCTAGGAATTGTAATAAAGTGCCTTATTATTGGTTATGAGTTATTTTTGGAGTTTAGATAAGAAACATGAAAGATAAATGGCAAGAAAGTAAACTAATGGCTAGAAAGGTCTTGGCAAGATTTGGTGGTCAAGGATCTCTATCCCTATCACTAACCACAATATGAGAATTGGCAAGGATTAATCTCATTAAATCATCCTCTAACTAGTAGTAAAGGAAAGTTAAATGAGATATATCAATCCAAGTCCATAGGTCCTAACTCTCCACTAATTCAATTAGTGAGAACTAGAGTCAATGGCTCCCAATCATCAATTACTTGGACATTAGTAACTCAAGAGTTCCTAAGTTACCTTTCCAAGCCAAGAGCATAAAATTCTATTCTAAAATCCAACCAAACATTTCATCAAACACTTGGAAGGCATAAAAGGAAAGCATATGAAATCTACAACAAGAATGAAATCTAACAACAATTATTGCAATGAATTAACAACAACAATCAAAAGGAATACAATTATTATGAATTACCTCTAATCAAACTGAAAGAAAATAGAAGGAACAAGAGTAGATATACAACAAAGTATAGGAACAACATAAAGGAAATTACAACAAAAGAATAGAAGAAGAATAAATATAACAACAAGGAATTGAAAGGAAGAAGTAGATGAGAACAAAGATTAAAACCTAGATCTAAGAACTAAACCTAATCCTAATCCTAATTCTAGAGAGAAGTGAGAGCTTCTCTCTCTCTAGAAACTACTTCTAACTAATCCTAATGTGTAAAAATGATCAAAAGTCCCTTTTCTCTTCAATCCTTGGCTTTAAATAGCATCTTTGGCACCAAAGTTGGTTGGGATTAGGCCCCACAACTCCTAAGAATTTGCTGGGCGTGAATTCACTTAAAAATCAAGTATCAGCATCGACGCGTACGCACACAGCACGCGTACGCGTCCATGGGCCATTTCGCAAGGTGCGCGTAAGCGCCTGGTGCCCGCGCGTCCACGGACGAGTTCAACTCTTTGGCTTTTCATGATTTCTCCACTTTGCATGCTTTCCTCTTCACTCCTTTGATCCATTCCTAGCCTTTTCAATCTGAAATCACTAACAAACACATCAAGGCATCTAGTGGAATCAAAGGGAGATTAAAATCATCAAGTTAAAGACCTAAAAAGCATGTTTTCACATCTAAGTACAAATAAGGAGACAATCACAAAATCATGCTAACTCATTGAATAAATGTGGGTAAAAGGTGTTAAAATCTCCTAAAATCAATACAAGATAAACCCTACAAATGGGGTTTATCAACCTCCCCACACTTATACCAAGCATGTCCTCATGCTTAAACTAAGAATGAAGTAAAGGGCATGACATTTATTCAATGGAACTAAACTATATGTAACCTATCTAAATGCAACTATCTAAATGAATGCAATTGCTTGGTCAAAATAAATCAATTCCTAAGAAGCATATATGCACAAGGGCTAAGGACTAGCAAGTCTAATCCACAATTGGATTGAGTTATTAAATATTTTTACAAACTTTCATGAAAAGTGATACTTATAGATGGAAACATGTAATTGAGCATCAAACCCTCAACGGATGTGTTTGCGCTCTATTCGCTCAAGTGTTTAGGGTTGATTCTCTCCATTCTTGTCTATTTCATGCTTTCTAAGATTTGTTTTTCTTCTAACAATCAACATACATTTCATGCATGCATACACATATCACGAGGTCTTTTCATTAGTTGTAATGGGGCTAGGGTTATGGTAGGATGCATATTTGGTCAAGTGAGCTTAAAATTTGAATCTTTGATAAGCTTAAACTTCCCACCTAACCTATGACATCCTATACAATTTCAAAGCTAACCTAACTACCCATTCTTCTCACTTTTTCACATACTCATGTATCCCTTTTCATTTTACAACACTTATGCATTGATCTTTATTGGACTTTACTTTGGGACATTTTGTCCCCTTTTTTTTCTTTCTTTTTCTTTTCCATATTCTTTTTCTTTTTCTTTTCTTTTTCTTTTTTTCCCAATCATCATTTTTTTCTTTTTATATACAAGAACATCAATGCATAAGATTTTATATTTGATCAATACATGAGTATGTACCCAATTCCCAATATTTTCAATAACAATACAAAACTACCCTTTTATTCACCCAATGTCCCAAGATTTCCACACTTGAATGATACTCACACACTAGCCTAAGCTAATCAAAGATCCAAATAAGGACTTTTATTATTTTTTGCTTTAAGGCTTGTAATGTGCTAAATTAAAAAACAAAGTGGGATAATCGTAGGCTCAAAGTTGGCTAACAATGGAAGATAAAAGGTAAGGCTATTTGGGTAAGTGAGCTAAATGAAACGATGGCCTCAATCATATAAATGCATGAATACACAAAATAATGGACATAAAGAATTAAACAAATCAAAGATCACAATCATAGAAAGAGAATAATGCACACAAGAAGGAAAAATAAGTGGTTATAAGATGTAACCACACCATTAGGCTCAAAACTCACTTGCTTGTGTTCTTAGCTCAAAAACATGATCCACAAGATATATAATTCAAGCAAGTTCTATGAAAATTTTTCACTCAAATCAATCGGTACCCTATAGATAGAAATCCTTAAAAATTTTCATTATTTTGACTAAGCTTATTGTGTATACATATGCAAAAATAAGAAAATGCAAGTAAAAATCCTAAAATCCTAGAATAAAATGCAAAAGTGTTGGAATTAGAAACTTGTCACCCAAAATCGCCGATCGTCGGACGACCTCCCCACACTTAAAATTTTGTACCGTCCTCGGTTCACTTAAAGATGAGCAAGGGGGTACGGCGACTCTCCGGATTGCTACCTTCAGCTGGTAGGTCAATCGGTTGCTGCGTGTTCTTCTTTCTGCTTCCATGTTTGCTTGTAGTGCATCCATCATGAAAAACAAAAATATAACACCATAAGATGAGAAGATATAAAAGCAAGGAAGTATACATTGTTGGAATGAGGTAAATCACTAGAATGAGGTGAGTGAATTAGTGTGACATTAGGAAATATTAGGTATGTGAATTCTAAATTGCGCGGTTTAGAACACACATTAGCATAAAAGTTATGTCACAAAATAAGCATGCACTTCACTTATCCTAGTGTGCTTGAGATGCTTTAAGTAGGCTTGTAAGGTAAAACAAGCATTAAAGAAGCATGAGAGCATTCAAGCTATAAGCATATGGATGCATATGATCATGAAATACAATGCATTAAGGTAAATACACAACATCCATCAAGAAATTGCCTAATTGAGAAAAAGGATGGAAATTACATGTTGGCCAAATCATGCAATTCAAAAGGTTTAAGCGCTCTAAAGGGAAAATCATTCACTTGGTATTCACAAAAGTTAAGCATGAAGAATTCAAAATCAAGTAGCAAAGTATAACCTCGACAATAGAGTTTAACAAAGATTATAAACATAACGATGTTGAGATAACATCCCTTTTTTTCCACCCAACAGCAATTAATGGTAAACAAGAATAACAATCCAACACTCACAATGAAAAAGAGAAAAATGAATGAAAATTAAGCTAACTAACTAATCAACTAACAAACTAACTAATTAGTTAACTAAAATAAATGGTTATCAATGGTGTTTGGGAGTGTTGGATGAGGGGTAGAAGAAGGGAAGAAGAAAGGAGAAGGTAATAAACAGAAAGAGGAGAAGAAAAGAAATGTGGTGAAGGAAGGAAATCTGTGCGTACCGCGCATGGCGCGCGCGCGGATGGTTTATTTCGAGAATGACGCGTACGCGTCATGTGCGCGTGCGCGCGAGTGGGGTTGTGCCAAAGGCACAACGTTGGCGCGGCGTAGGCACAACTTTCGGGTCAATGTATGGAAGGTGAAACTTCTCAATCCACGGGGACGCGTCATGTGCGCGTGCGCGTGGAATGGCCGAAAAGCTTAAGCACGCATACGCGCACCGTACGCGTACGCGTGGATGGTGCTCTATTTTTCAAAAAATTTTCTATGTTTTTGCACCAATCCAAGCATTCCAAACCTCTAAGCAGCTACCAAAACACCATAAAACCTTATATACCATACTAAACTACCAAATATACTCAACAAACTAATCAAAACACGAAATTAAACTAATTCTACCAATATTTACAAAAGAAAAAATGAAATGATCTTACCATGGTGGGGTGTCTCCCACCTAGCACTTTTGTTTATTGTCCTTAAGTTGGACTTATGGGGAGCTCCTCTCAAGGTGGCTTGTGCTTGTATTCATCTTGGAACTCCCACCAATGCTTGGTTCTCCATTGTGCCCCAAGATTTCTTATGGATTGAGCCAAGTGTTGATGGAGTTCTTCACAAGCTTGGGACTCCCAAAGTTGATCCTCTTCTTGTAATCCGGGATCCCACACTTTATCTTCACACCCGTCTTGAAGTTGATCATCGTTATTAGTCCATCCGGGTGGTAAGCAAGAGGAATTCTCAAGGAAGTGACCAAACATCCTCCTAGACCCAAGCGATCTAGCTCTATACCAACCCTTGCAATTAAGCTTTGAGCATACAACCATAATGAACCTAGAATGATCTTTCCAACCACTAACCACCTCCCTTTTATTCTTAAAGCCAAAAATATGTCTAAGTTGACCATCAGTCTCAAGTAAATCATATTCAATGGGAATAATAAAGCTTAAGTATAAGGAATTTACCCACTTAAATGAGAGAATGGATGTTGGTGTCTTGGGGAGAGATATCTCCAATGTGCTAGCAAGCTTTACTCCCTTGTGTTCTTCCTTGGTTACCTCCACCTCTTCACAAACTTTTTCACTTTCAATCCTTTGTTCATTATTTTCATCCAACTCTTCTCCATCACTCAAATCATAAATGGGAGGTTGAGAGAAATCTACCTCCACATTGCTTTCTATCTTATTGGGAGAAGGTTCTTTAAATTCAAAGGATTCTTCACCAAGAAAATTAGATGCATGATCTTCATCACCAAGGGAACTCAATTCTTGCTTCACTCCCTCCAAGTCTTCGTTCAAAATTTGTTTTGGAGGTTGTGCACATTCCTCCTCAATAACAAATTCAATCTTCTTGGAGGTATGTTCTATGATTTTAGCTTCCCATGGAGGTTCCGCATCTCCTAGGTCTTCAACCACTTCTTCCTCTTCTTCGATGATCATAGGCTCCTCCAATTGCTCTAACACAAAGTGGCATTCCTCCTTTTCCACCGGAATTTCCAATCTCTCCTTCATGCTATGCTCTTCTTTTGATTCTCCACATGTAGCCATGGGAGTTCCTTGAGTGTCCAAAAGTTGGGATGCTAGCCGGTTTACCACCTCGTCTAAGGCGGTCATGAATTGTTGCACATCCCTTATCATCTCCTCTTGTCCTTGCACAAGAACATCAAGGATGTCATCCATTGGAGGATGGGGTGGATGGGAGGATTCATTGTTTTGGAGGAAGGGTTCATAATAAGAGGGTGGTTCATCATAATTAGGGTGTGGTGGTTCAACATTCTCCACTTTTTCCATTTGTTGCACAACATGCTCCATGGTTGCCTGAAATTGATCCAATGCTTTCTTGAGACGATCTCTTGACTCTTGTTCTGCTTGGATATCATGATTAGGATCGTATGGCTCTCAGATCGATGGACATGAATATTCTTCCATGTGAGGTTGTGGTGGAAGGTAGAATTCATCTTATGGTTGAAAATTTGTGTTCATTGGAGGTGGTTCATTGAAGTATTGAGGTTGGAATGGTGGCAGTTCTATGTGTGGCTCATATGGCTCAAAAGGTGGTTGGTATGGTGGATAATGATTAGGGTCATATGGAGGTATTTGGTGAAAAGAGGCTTGTGAGTATGGTTGAGGGCTATGTTGAAGATATGGTTCATAGGCATATGGTGGTGGTTCTTGAAAGTCACAAGGGGCTTCACCATAGCCATTGGATTGGTATGCATCATAGAATGGCTCTTCTTCATAGTGCATTGGTGGGGTTGTTGCCAAGAAGATTGATCATATGCATATGGCTCCTCCCACCTTTGAGTGTCCCATCCTTGATACACATTCTCATTGAAGTTCTCATCACCTACAACATAGTTGTAATCACACTCATAGCCAAAGTGAGAATTCATAATGGAAAGAAAAAACAAAATTCAAAAGATAATAGAAAATGACAGAAACAAAATTCTACAACTAGCAAATAAAGCAAAAAGCAATATATTCATACTATTCACATATGTACAATAACCAATAACATCACACCATTGCAACTCCCCGGCAACGGCACCATTTTGATGATTGGATTTTTGTGTGGTCTAGAATTTCACAAATGAAGTCTCATTGTAAAGTATAGTCTCTAAACCAACAATAATCCTTTCATACAAAAATTTGTTTGTCACAAGTACAAACCCCTAAATTTATAAACCAAAGTATTGAACATCGGGTCGTTCTCCCTAGGAATTGTAATAAAGTGCCTTGTTATTGGTTATGAGTTATTTTTGGGGTTTTGATAAGAAACATGAAAGATAAATGGCAAGAAAGTAAACTAATGGCTAGAAAGGTCTTGGCAAGATTTGGTGGTTGATGAGCGGATAATTTATACGCTTTTTGGCATTGTTTTTAGTATGTTTTAGTTAGTTTTTATTATATTTTTATTAGTTTTTAGTTAAAATTCACTTTTCTAGACTTTACTATGAGTTTGTGTGTTTTTTTGTGATTTCAGTATTTTCCGGCTGAAATTGAGGGACCTGAACAAAAATCTGATTTAGAGGCTGAAAAGGACTGCAGATGCTGTTAGATTCTGACCTCCCTACACTCGAAGTGGATTTTCTGGAGCTACAGAAGCCCAATTGGCGCGCTCTTAATTGCGTTAGAAAGTAGACATCCTGGGCTTTCCAGAAATATATAATAGTCTATACTTTGCCTGAGATTTGATGGCCCAAACAGGCATTCCAATTCAGCTCAAGAATTCTGGCGTAAAACGCCAGAACTGGCACAAGAATGGGAGTTAAACGCCCAAACTGGCACAAAAGCTGGCGTTTAACTCCAAGAAAAGTCTCTACACGAAAATGCTTCAATGCTAAGCCCAAGCACACACCAAGTGGGCCCAGAAGTGGATTTTTACGTCATTTACTCATCTTTGTAAACTCTAGGCTACTAGTTCTCTCTACAAATAGGACCTTTTACTATTGTATTCTCATCTTTTGATCATGTTTTTATGATTGAACCCTCTTTGAGAGGCTGGCCATTCGGCCATGCCTAGACCTTGTTCTTATGTATTTTCAACGGTGGAGTTTCTACACACCATAGATTAAGGTGTGGAGCTCTGCTGTACCTCAAGTATTAATGTAATTACTATTGTTCTTCTATTCAATTCA
>NC_029780.3:55194609-55196271 GCF_000817695.3 Arachis duranensis | reverse complement strand
CTTTAGACTAAAGCTTTAGACTAACATTGCATGATTCCTGGAATTCTTATTAAAAATTTTGAATCTCTTTATTTTCTTCTCCATATAATTTTCAAAAAATCCAAAAAATTTACAAAATCATAAAAACCAAAAATATTTATTGTTTGAGTCTAGTGTCTCATTTTAAATTTGGTGTCAATTGCATGTTTCTGTTCTTCTTGCATTTATCATGTGTCTTCAGTGATCTTCAAGTTGTTCTTGATGATTTACTTGCTCTGATCTTTAAATTCTCCTGTTTTGTGTGTTTTGTTGTTTCTCATATGCATTCTCAATTTGTTAGTGTCAGTAGTATACAAACTTCTAAGTTTGGTGTCTTGCATGCATTGTTTATTTTATTTTAGTTGCATTTTGATTTTTTCTCATCATTAAAAATCCAAAAAAAATTTTAAATTGTGTCTTTTCAAGTCAATAATACAAAGAATTGAAAATTCAGAACATTCAGCAGAGGAATTACACAGAAAAAGCTGCGCGTTCAAAACGCCCAGTGAAAAAGGAAAACTGGCGTTTAAACGCCAGCCAGGATACCTGGCTGGGCGTTTAACGCCCAAAAGGGTAGCATTTTGGGCGTAAAACGCTAGAATGTATACCATTCTGGGCATTTAACGCCAGGATGGCACAAGAGGGAAGATTTTATTTTTAATTCAAATTTTTTTTTTCAAGTTTTCATAATTTTTCAAAATCAAATCTTTTTCAAATCATATCTTTTCAATCATATATTTTCAAAATCATTTTCTTTACATTTTTCAAAAATACTTGCTAACAATTAATGATTTGATTCAACATTTCAAGTGTGTTGCCTTCTCTGTTGAGAAAGGTTTAATGCTTGAATCATATCTTTTCTTGTTAGCCAAGTCATTGATTTTAAAAAATCAAATCTTGTTAAATTGTTTTTCAATCATATCTTTTCAATCAAATCTTTTTAAAACCATAACCTTTCAATCATATCTTCTTAATCACATCTTTTTCAAAATAGTTTTCAATCATATCTTTTTTATTTCTAATTTCAAAATCTTTTTCAAAAAAATACTTTATCTCTTTCCCAATCATATTTTTCGAAAATCATTCTTCAATTTTTCAAAATGTTTTTAAAATCTTTTTAAATTTATTTTCAAAAATTTCTTCCCCTCTTCTCACATCCTTCTATTTATAGACTAACATGTACAATTCGAACTCTATCTTTCTAAGTTCGATATCTTCTACCTCTTCCTTCTATTTTTCTTTTCCTCTGACACCTCAAGGAATCTCTATACTGTGACATAGAGGATTCCATATTTTCTTGTTCTCTTCTCTTTCATATGAGCAGGAGCAAGGACAAAAGCATTCTTGTTGAGGCTGACCCTGAACCTGAAAGGACCTTGAAGCGAAAGCTAAGAGAAGCTAAAGCACAACTCTCTGTAGAGGACGTAGCAGAATTCTTCAAAGAAGAAGACATGGCAGCCGAAAACAACAACAATGCCAACAATGCAAGGAAGGTGCTGGGTGACTTTACTGCACCTACTCCCGACTTCTATGGGAGAAGCATCTCTATCCCTGCCATTGGAGCAAACAACTTTGAGCTTAAGCATCAATTAGTTTCTCTAATGCAACAGAATTGAAAGTTCCATGGACTTCCATTGGAAGATC
>NC_029780.3:55193364-55194545 GCF_000817695.3 Arachis duranensis | reverse complement strand
TTTGCAAATCTGTGACACTGTTAAGACCAATGGGGTTGACCCTGAGGTCTACAGACTTATGCTATTCCCTTTTGCTGTAAGAGACAGAGCTAGAATATGGTTGGACTCACAACCTAAAAAAATCCTAAACTCTTGGGAAAAGCTAGTCAATGCCTTCTTGGCAAAGTTCTTTCCACCTCAAAAATTGAGTAAGCTTAGAGGTGGAAGTCCAAACCTCCAGACAGAAGTCTGTCTGGAATGCAAGCTACACCAGGCAGTACTAAGGATGCTTCATCTGAAGAAGAAGCTTATGATCCTGAGAACCCATCAATGGAAGAGGTGAATTACATGGGAGAACCCTATGGAAACATCTATAATCCTTCATGGAGAAATCACCCAAATCTCTCATGGAAGGATCAACAGAGACCTCAACAAGGTTTCAACAACAATAATGGTGGAAGAAACAGGTTTAGCAATAGCAAGCCTTTTCCATCATCTTCTCAGTAACAGACAGAGAATTCTAAGCAGAGCCACTCTGACTTAGCAACCATGGTATCTGATCTAATCAAAACCACTCAAAGTTTCATGACTGAAACAAGATCCTCCATTAGAAACTTGGAGGCACAAGTGGGTCAGTTGAGTAAGAAAGTTACTAAACTCCCTCCTAGTACTCTTCCAAGCAATACAGAAGAGAATCCAAAAGGAGAGTGTAAGGCCATCAACATGGCCGAACTTGGAGAGGAGAAAGAGGCAGTGAGCGCCACTGAGGAAGACCTCAATGGACGTCCACTGGCCTCCAATGAGTTCCCTAATGAGGAACCATGTGAATCTGAGGCTCACATTGAGACCATAGAAATTCCATTGGATTTACTTCTGCCATTCATGAGCTCTGATGAGTATTCTTCCGCTAAAGAGGATGAAGATGTCACTGAAGAGCAAGTTGCTAAATACCTTGGAGCAATCATGAAGCTAAATGACAAGTTAATTGGTAATGAGACTTGGGAGGATGAACCCCCTTTGCTCACCAAAGAACTGGATGACTTGGCTAGGTAGAGATTACCTCAAAAGAGACAGGACCCTGGAAAGTTCTCAATACCTTGTATAGTAGGCACCATGACCTTCAAGAAGGCTCTGTGTGACCTAGGGTCAAGCATAAACCTCATGCCTCTCTCTGTAATGGAGAAGCTAGGGATCTTTGAGGT
>NC_029780.3:55191396-55193250 GCF_000817695.3 Arachis duranensis | reverse complement strand
TTGAAGACCATTACATCCCTGCTAATTTCATAGTCCTAGAGACTGGGAAGTGCATAGATGAATCCATCATCGTTGGCAGACCCTTCCTAGTCACAACAAAGGCTGTGATTGATGTTGACAGAGGAGAATTGATCATTCAAGTGAATGAAGAATCCCTTGTGTTTAAGGCTCAAAGATATCTCTCTATAACCATGGAGAGGAAGCATGAAGAGCTTCTCTCAAAACAGAGCCAAACAGAGGCCCCACAGTCAAACTCTAAGTTTGGTGTTGGGAGGTTCCAACATTGCTCTGAGTATCTGTGAGGCTCCATGAGAGCCCACTGTCAAGCTACTGACATTAAAGAAGCGCTTGTTGGGAGGCAACCCAATGTTATATTTATCTATTTTCCTTTATTATTTTATGTTTTCTATAGGTTGATGATCGTGGGAAGTCACAAAATCAATTGAAAAAGCAAAAATAGCATGAAAAACAGAAAGAAAAATAGCACACCCTGGAGGAAAAATTTGCTGGCGTTTAAACGCCAGTAAGGGCAGCAAATGGGCGTTTAACGCCCAGTCTGGCACCATTTTAGGCGTTTAACGCCAGAAAGGGGCACCAGACTGGTGTTAAATGCCAGGAAAGGGTAAGAAGCTGGCATTAAACGCCAGAAATGGGCACTAGTCCGGCGTTTAACGCCAGAATTGGCATAAAGAGCAATTTTGCTCGCCACTTGGTGCAGGGATGAATTTTCCTTGACACCTCAGGATCTGTGGACCCCACAGGATCCCCACCTACCCCACCACTCTCTCTTCTTCACCCATTCACCAATCACCTCAACACCTCTTTCCCAAAAACCTCTCACCTATCAAATCCCACTATTCTCCTCATCACTCACATCCACCCTTCATAAAACCGCACCTACCTCACCATTCAAATTCAAACCACTTTCCCTCCTAAACCCACCCATCCATGACTGAACCCTACCCCTCTCTCCACCCCTATATAAACCCTTCTTCACTCCTTCATTTTCACATAACCTAAACACTACTTCTTCCCCTTGGCCGAACCACAACGCCACCTCCATCTCCTCTATTTCTTCTTTTTCTACTCTCTTCTTTCTTCTTTTGCTCGAGGACGAGCAAACCTTATAAGTTTGGTGTGGTAAAAGCATTGCTTTTTGTTTTTCCATAACCATTTATGGCATCTAAGGCCGGAGAAACCTCTAGAAAGAGGAAAGGGAAGGCAAAATCTTCCACCTCCGAGTCATGGGAGATGGAGAGATTCATCTCAACGGTGCATCAAGACTACTTCTATAAAGTTGTGGCCAAGAAGAAGGTGATCCCCAAGGTCCCTTTCAAACTCAAAAAGGGTCAACTTTGATCAAAGGTTGGACCAAGTCCTCATGGATACCACTAAGAAAAGGATGGAGCAAACAAGAGATCCCACTCATGGACATGAGGAGATTCCTCATCATGAAATCCCTGAGATGCCTCAAGGGATGCACTTTCCTCCACAAAACTATTGGGAGCAAATCAACACCTCCCTAGGAGAATTGAGTTCCAACATAGGACAACTAAGGGTGGACACCAAGAACATTCCATTCTCCTCCATGAAATTAGAGAAGATCAAAGAGTCATGAGAGAGGAGCAACAAAGGCAAGGAAGAGATATTGAGGAGCTCAAGCACTCCATAAGATCTTCAAGAGGAAGAACAAGCCGCCATCACTAAGGTGGACCCGTTCTTTAACTTCCTTGTTCATTATTTTCCTGTTTTTCGAATTTTTATGCTTATGTTTATCTATGTTTGTGCCTTATGATCATTAGTGTCTTAGTGTCTATGCCTTAAAATTATGAATGTCCTATGAATCCATCACCT
>NC_029780.3:55188963-55191333 GCF_000817695.3 Arachis duranensis | reverse complement strand
GAATTGCATGAATTTTGAATTTTATAACAGATTAATTATATTGATGTGGTGGCAATACTTTTGTTTTCTGAATGTATGCTTGAACAGTGCTTATGTCTTTTGAATTTTTTGTTCATGAATGTTGGCTCTTGAAAGAATGATGAAAAAGGAGACATGCTACTGAGGATCTGAAAAATCATAAAAATGATTCTTGAAGTAAGAAAAAGCATTGAATTCTAAAAAAAAAACGAAAAAAGGGGAAAGGAAAAAGAAAAAAATAAAGCTGTGATCCAAGACAAAAAGAGTGTGCTTAAGAATCCTGGACACCTCTAATTGGGAACTCTAGCAAAGCTGAGCCACAATCTGAAAAGGTTCACCCAGTTATGTGTCTGTGGCATGTATGTATCCGGTGGTAATACTGGAAGACAGAGTGCTTTGGGCCACGGCCAAGACTCATAAAGTAGCTGTGTTCAAGAATCATCATACTTAACTAGGAGAATCAATAACACTATCTGGATTCTGAGTTCCTAGAGAAGCCAATCATTCTGAATTTCAAAGGATAGAGTGAGATGCCAAAATTGTTCAGAGGCAAAAAGCTAAAAGCCCCGTTCATCTAATTAATACTGATCTTCATAGATGTTTTTAGAATTCATTGCATATTCTCTTCTTTTTATCTTATTTGATTTTCAGTTGCTTGGGGACAAGCAACAATTTAAGTTTCGTATTGTGATGAGCGGATAATTTATACGCTTTTTGGCATTGTTTTTAGTATGTTTTAGTTAGTTTTTATTATATTTTTATTAGTTTTTAGTTAAAATTCACTTTTCTGGACTTTACTATGAGTTTGTGTGGTTTTCTATGATTTTAGGTATTTTCTGGCTGAAATTGAGGGACCTGAGCAAAAATCTGATTCAGAGGCTGAAAAGGACTGCAGATGCTGTTGGATTCTGACCTCCCTGCACTCGAAGTGTATTTTCTAGAGCTACAAAAGCCCAATTTGCGCGCTCTCAATTGCTTTAGAAATTAGACATCCTGGGCTTTCTAGCAATGTATAATAGTCCATACTTTGCCCGAGATTGATGGCCCAAATAGGCGTTCCAAGTCAGCTCAAGAATTCTGGCGTAAAACGCCGGAACTGGCACAAGAATGGGAGTTAAACGCCCAAACTGGCACAAAAGCTGGCGTTTAACTCCAAGAAAAGTCTCTACAGGAAAATGCTTCAATGCTCAGCCCAAGCACACACCAAGTGGGCCCGGAAGTGGATTTTTATGTCATTTACTCATCTTTGTAAACCCTAGGCTACTAATTCTCTACAAATAGGACCTTTTACTATTGTATTTTCATGTTTTGATCATGTTTTTATAATTGAACCCTCTTTAGGAGGCTGGCCATTCGGCCATGCCTAGATCTTGTTCTTATGTATTTTCAACGGTCGAGTTTCTACACACCATAGATTAAGGTGTGGAGCTCTGCTGTATGTCGAGTATTAATGCAATTACTATTGTTCTTCTATTCAATTCGGCTTATTCTTGTTCTAAGATATCACTTGTTCCTCAACTTGATGAATGTGATGATTCGTGACACTCATCATCATTGTCACCTATGAATGTGTGCCTGACAACTGATGAGCGGATAATTTGTACGCTTTTTGGCATTATTTTTAGTATGTTTTTAGTATGATCTAGTTAGTTTTTAGTATATTTTTATTAGTTTTTAGTTAAAATTCACTTTTCTGGACTTTACTATGAGTTTGTGTGTTTTTCTGTGATTTCAGGTATTTTCTGGCTGAAATTGAGGGACCTGAGCAAAAATCTGATTCAGAGACTAAAAAGGACTGCAGATGCTGTTGGATTCTGACCTCCCTACACTCGAAGTGGATTTTCTGGAGCTACAGAATCCCAATTGGCGCGCTCTCAACGGCGTTGGAAAGTAGACATTCTGGGCTTTCCAGCAATATATGATAGTCCATACTTTGCCCAAGATTTGATGGCCCAAACCGGCGTTCAAAGTCACCCTCAGAATTCCCAGCGTTAAACGCCGGAACTGGCACCAAAATGGGAGTTAAACGCCCAAACTGGCACTAAAGCTGGTGTTTAACTCCAAAAGGAGTCTCTACACGAAAATGCTTCATTGCTCAGCCCAAGCACACACCAAGTGGGCCCGGAAGTGGATTTTTATGTCATTTACTCATCTCTGTAAACCTTAGGCTACTAGTTCTCTATAAGTAGGACCTTTTACTATTGTATTGAGACATTGGGGTAGTTATCTTTGTTCTGATGCTATCTTAGATCATTGGGAGGCTGGCCATTCGGCCATGCCTAGACCTTATTCTTATGTATTTTCAACGGTGGAGTTTCTACACACCATAGATTAAGGTGTGGAGCTCTGCTG
>NC_029780.3:55181824-55187984 GCF_000817695.3 Arachis duranensis | reverse complement strand
TATAACCATTTGAATCTGCCTGACTGAGATTTACAAGATGACCATAGCTTGCTTCATACCAACAATCTCCGTGGGATCGACCCTTACTCGTGTAAGGTTTATTACTTGGACGACCCAGTGCACTTGCTGGTTAGTTGTGCAAAATTGTGATAAAGAGTTGAGATTGCAATTGAGCGTACCACGTTGATGGCACCATTGATGATCACAATTTCATGCACCAGTGGTCAATGATCTCTATCCCTATCACTAACCACAATATGAGAATTGGCAAGGATTAATCTCATTAAATCATCCTCTAACTAGTAGTAAAGGAAAGTTAAAGGAGATATATCAATCCAAGTTCATAGGTCCTAACTATCCACTAATTCAATTAGTGAGAACTAGAGTCAATGACTCCCAATCATCAATTACTTGGACATTAGTAACTCAAGAGTTCCTAAGTTACCTTTCCAAGCCAAGAGCATAAAATTCTATTCTAAAATCCAACCAAGCATTTCATCAAATACTTGGAAGGCATAAAAGGAAAGCATATGAAATCTACAACAAGAATGAAATTTAACAACAATTATTGCAATGAATTAACAAGAACAATCAAAAGGAACACAATTATTATGAATTACCTCTAATTGAATTGAAAGAAAATAGAAGAAACAAGAGTAGATCTACAACAAAGCATAGGAACAACATAAAGGAGATTACAACAAAAGAATAGAAGAAGAATGAATGTAACAACAAGGAATTGAAAGGTAGAAGTAGATGAGAGCAAAGATTAAAACCTAGATCTAAGAACTTAACCTAATCCTAATCCTAATCCTAGAGAGAAGTGAGAGCTTCTCTCTCTAGAAACTACTTCTAACTAATTCTAATGTGTAAAAATGATCAAAAGTCCCTTTGCTCTTCAATCCTTGGCTTTAAATAGCATCTTTGGTGCCAAAGTTGGTTGGGATTGGGCCACACAACTCCTGAGAATTTGCTGGGTGTGAATTCAAGTATCAGCATCGATGCGTACGCACATAGCACACGTACACGTCCATGGGCCATTTCGCAAGGTGCGCGTAAGCGCCTGGTATGCGTGCACTTCCATGGACGAGTTCAACTCTTTGGCTTTTCATGATTTCTCCACTTTGCATGCTTTCCTCTTCACTCCTTTGATCCATTCCTAGCCTTTTCAATCTGAAATCACTAACAAACACATCAAGGCATCTAGTGGAATCAAAGGGAGATTAAAATCATCAAGTTAAAGACCTAAGAAGCATATTTTCACATCTAAGCACAAATAAGGAGACAATCACAAAATCATTCTAATTCATTGAATAAATGTGGGTAAAAGGTGTTAAAATCTCCTAAAATCAATACAAGATAAACCCTACAAATGGGGTTTATCAATATTAGGATTGATGATTGTTGATAATTGATGATGATTATGATTTTGATAAGGGTTATGATGATTATTGGTGTTAAAGATATATTATGAGGTTGGTTGATGTTAATGAGTGTTTATGATGTTGTGGTAATATGGATGTCGATAAGGTTTTATATTGGTTGTTGATGTTGTTGTTGGTTGATGATTATTATGAGTCTTGCTAATGTAATGTGTCTATTTGGTTGGAAGTTTGGAAATATATAAAGTTGGGGATTGATGAAAATTTTGGGTGGTAATATTGATGTTAATGAGGGCAATGACAATTGAGGAGTGTTGATGTGAATTTTGCTGGATTTGGAATTGTTGAATGGTTCAGAAGGTTGGGTGTGATTGAGAAAATGGTTGAAGAATGTTGGTATAAGGTTTTGCGTTGATTTTGGGTGTCTTTGTTTTGGTTTGGTTATGAAGTTTTGAGGTTTAAAGAACTTTGCTGATTTTGTAAAACTTGATTTTTGGTGTAATTTGACAGATCATAACTTGAGCCTTGATTTTTGAAATTTGTTGAAATTTATTTTAAATTAAAGTTCATTTATAGATCTTTAAATTGATATAAAGTTTGTAGAAAATGAATTTTTGTAGTGAAAGTTATGAACGTTTAAAGTTTGGGGTTTAAAACTGATTTCTGCAACTTTGCAGAATTTTCTATGTCTGGGAGTGCATGCGTACGCACACCCCCCCATACGCATACATGCCATTTTATTTGGCACCTACCCATACGCATACATGTGTATGCGTACGCAAAATAGGCCAAAATGTATGTATGTGTACGCATACATAATGCATGCGTACGCATACACCCTATTTTGCTGAAAAATGATTTTTCTTCACTGCTCAAGGGTTCTTACGCACTCCAAACTTCTTTATTCATGGTTTAAGATTGCTAACTTGTAATTAGGCCTTTAGATTAATAAAGATGGTTTAGTGAATTATATTGGTATTTTTTATGTACAAGTTTAGAAGATGGAGACTTAGGTTTCTAGAGTACTGGGGATAGGTTATTTGAGTGAGGTGGAGGAGTACTGTAATGGTGATTAATGTATTTGAGTTGTGGAATTATGAATTGATTATGGATGATGAGTTTGGAACTTGAGAATGAGTTGAGATTGATCTGAGATTGATGAACTTGAGGTACACTGAATTGGTTAATGAGTTGTGATATGCTTTGTTCTCCGTCGTAGGAGCTGTGGCAGTCTCCCGCTTACGTTCAGATGTGAGGGCTGTGGCAGTCTCCCGCTCACGTGATACAAATTGTATTGGTAAGTCGTTGTGCACCTTAGGCAAGAGTTGTGGTAGTCTCCCGCTTGTTGAGGTGGCAGTGCCGGCGTAGGGGCTGAGGCAGTCTCCCGCCTACGTTGAGATGTGAGGACTGGGGTTGTATCCCACTCGCATAACCTTCTCTGCTACAAGAAGTGTGCAGGATCTATATCCCTGGCGTAGCAGACTTCCTACTGCATGAGTGTGCAGGGCACTATATCTTTGGCGTAGTAGTTTTTCTGCTGCATGAGTGTGTAGGGCACTATATTTCTGGCGTATCAGAAGAGGCTACATCCGGAAGGATGTGTAGAGTTGGCATTTACGGACTGACAAGTGATATCATGAGCCAATAGGACATACATTCATCATATGCATATCTTATGTGCTTGTTGGCTTTAATTACTTGCAATTTGCCTAAATGTATAATATGCCTACTTGCCTCTTTAATTACTTGCTATATATGAATATTACATGTGTATTACTTGCTTGCATTATTTGTAATTGTCTGGTGCTGAGGAGGTTAGGTAGGCAGTGGCGATGGCATCGCACGGAGGTTAGGTTGGCGAAGGCTGTGTGATACAGCGGTGTGACTATTTTTAGATAGAAACTCCCTAAGTTTAGATATCCTTGTTTATTGTTTACGGTTTTTAAGTTATTTATTTTGTTCTAAGCTCGAATACCTGTATTCGATGTGAAGTTCTAGAATTGCCTTTGACTGTTACCATATTGAGAACCTCCGGTTCTCATACGATATATTGTTATTTTTCATACGCATGTTGCAAATCCACCTCGGTGAGATTGTGGACATGGTGACAGAGGGGAGTATGGTTCCTCCTTGGTTTATTTCTATTTTACTTTGTTGTAGTTACTCTCACATCTCTTTGTATATTTATCTTTGTTGCCTTAGAGGCTTTATTTCTAAAAACTTTGAGAGATAGGTTGTATAAACTGTTTTAAACTTCAAAGCTCTGTCGTAGTCTGTTTGAGCTAATCGGCCCAAACTCCGCAGGCAGTGGCTAGTCTTCTTTCGTATCAACTTTGAGCTTTATTCCTTCGTCGGGATTTTAGTTATATAAATTATTGGAAAAAATATATATATATTATGTACTATAAGTTTTAGAACTGTGGAGGCACCTTGTTATCCTTTGCTTTACGGCTAGAGGTAAGGTTTAGAGTAACGGGGTGTTACAACATGTGTCAGGGCACCAAATCCCATTTCTTCCACTACATCTTTCTTTTCCTGACTCATATCCCTAAACACTGTTGCTATTGCCTTTGTTTGGCATCTTCAATCATGAGTTTTCTGCAAGTTTTGACACAGAATGTGAGGATATATTTATAATACAAAATTGATATTATTCGAATGAAAGTGGATAAATATATTTAATGTGCTTTCGTTATAGTGCGTCTTCTCCTTCTTTGGCACCATTGTCTTCTTCATTTTTGCTGTAATAAAAAAATTTGTTTAATACTTCACTCAATACACCGACAAGCACAAGCATGTATATCTTAATCAAGTCAATTAAAATGTCATAGGCCACTGAACCGAACCCCTTCATACACAAAATCAAATATGATAAATAATGAAATAGTTAGGAAATGATTGCTGCATGCTATCACAATAATGTTAAACCCTGAACAATGTAAAAGGAGGCCACCGAACCAACAACATTCATTTGGTGAATAAATCGTGTTTCTTCATGCATTAGAACTTAACTGAATAGAGTAAGAATAAAGTTTAAAGACCTAGTTACACTATCCACTGGACTGAATCAAAATAAGAACATATTTGATTCAAAGCTCTACTTAGATAGTAAAAATGCAATCAGAATAAAGCCTAAACCCTGAACACACTAAATATCAAGTGAATGAAAATCACCAAGCGCACCGAACCGAATACAATCCATGTGGTGAATAAATCATTATAAGCTTTCAATTATCAAGAATAGTATTTCTTCATGTAATAGAAGTTAACTGAATAGAGTAACAATCAAGTTCAAAGACCTAGTTACACTATCCACTGGACTGAATGAAAATAAGAACATATTTGATTCAAAGCCCTAGTTATACAGTAAATATACAATCAGAACAAAGCCTAAATCCTGAACACACTAAATATCAAGTGAATGAGAATCACCAAACCCACCGAACCAAATACAATCCATGTGGTGAATAAATCATTATAAGCTTTCAATTATAAAGAATAGTATTTCTTCATGCAATAAAAGTCACCTGAAGAGAGTAACAATCAAGTTCAAAGACCTAGTTATACTCTCCACTGGACTGAATCAAAATAAAAACATATTTGATTCAAAACCCTAGTTATACAGTAAAAATGCAATCAAAATAAAGCCTAAACCCTGAACACACTAAATATGAAGTGAATGAGAATCACCAAACCCACCGAACCGAATACAATCCATGTAGTGAATAAATCATTATAAGCTTTCAATTATCAAGAATAGTGTTTCATAAACTTTCAATCATCAAGAATAGTATTTCTCCATGTAAAGAAGAACTGAACAGAGTAATGATCAAGTTCAAAACCCTACTTACACTATCTACTAAACTGAATGAAAAAAAAAGAAAAAAATTTATTAAAAGCCCTAGTTATACTGTAAAAATACAATCAGAATACATTGATCTTCTGAATGAAGGAAATCAATCCAGTAAAGCTAAAATGCAACTAGGAGAAAACGCTACATTGCAAGATCTCAAATAAACAGTAGTTTTTTCATACCTTTGTTAGTCTCTGTTGCTGTTTTTGTTCGTTTTTGCTTGTTCGTGGCAAAATCTTGTCATGATTCTTCTCCAGTAGTGGTTTTCGTAGAGAACGTGACTGAAGTTTGAGTGATTTTGAGAGAGATTCGAAGAGAAGGAGTGGTTTCGTGTAATAGTTTCGTGTTGAGGAAGAAGTAACGTTTCTTCATAATGAGCGTGAAGTAACGAGGGGGGTTTTTGGCGCGTGTTTTCACGCTTTATTAATGCCAATAAGTTAATTTGGACTTGGACCAACTTGGTTACATAGTTACATGAATGTGTAGCAGACCTGTTCTTGAATGTTTGCATAAATATAAGCTAACTAATAGTAATTAATACATTATTATAGACATTAAATAAATAGCATTCCTAATTTTCAAAATAGGGTAATTTTTTTATTAATTTCTATGTAAAAATACTCAAACCTAATAAAAAAATTATTAAAATTACATGATAAAAACCTATGAGGAGTAACATCAAGTGAAAATCCCTAGCTACCATATGCTTTACAAAAGTTAGTCAATTTTCAATAATACTATAATGCTTACATATATAAATTTTTATATATTTAAATATAAATAGAAAATTTTGTAGTTTATCATAAATCATCACTCCTTAATTATTAATTATAGCATGCAAGCAATCGAATTTTAATGTGCGAAAAATTTTAACTAATATAAATTATTTTTATATTGTTAAATTTTTATTGATCTCTAACCTTGT
>NC_029780.3:55143842-55181790 GCF_000817695.3 Arachis duranensis | reverse complement strand
TACTAATAATATATCACAAAGTTATTATTACTAAATTATTAACTATATTTTAATTTTTATTATTTATATATTTTAAAATTTTATTGAGAAGTATTTATTTAGTTTCATCATAAATAATATTTTATTGAAAACTATTTATTAATATAAGGAATAAAAAATTAATTTGAAAAAAATATTGTATTGAACTTTTTTAAAATAAATAGGTTCATGACATATAAGTCTATGATCAATTTGACATTTAAATGATGTTGTTTTGTTTGAGTAAATAATGATAAATAAATTTTTGACAAATTTAAATCTAGGTATAAGTCTTTATCTTTTCTAATAATTGATGTTGACATTTAAGTTTGTGTTTATAAGAGTGATTGAGACTAAAAGATTAAGATTGAAAGATAAAGATTAAATTAAGTGTTTGTATAATGTTTGGTGTAAAATGTATCAAACTAAGTTATGTCTTAATATTATGTTTATTTTGAGATAAATATAAAGATTGAGAAATATATTTGAAATTTGAAAAGTCAAATGAGAATATTTTTAAGAAAAATATTAAAGTTTTAGTCTTTGTCCTAAAAAATTTTAGTCTTCTATAATTCTATATTCTCCCTTTCGAAAGATACTGAAGAAACTAAAATTTTATATCAAATATTAAAATTCTAGTTTAAAATTATCAAACACAATATTAGATCTTAGTCTCCAATATCAGTCTCAGTTTTCAATATCCACCTCAGTAACACGTTAGATTAACAACTTTTGTTAGTATTTGATGCAAAATTAAGAGAAAAGTCGCTTTAATTCACATAGATCAATGACATCGATCAAAGTATTTTTTTGGAGTAAATAGCCATTTTGGCACCTGAAAGGTTCAGTTTTGACAGAACGGATCCTAATATTTACTTTTGATAAAATGAGTCTCAAAAAATATATTTGGTTTGACAAAATGACCTAAATGTTTGGTCAATGATTCATTTTCTAGTCAACTGTTAAATTCTTCATAGAAGTACTATTTATCATTGTCTTCTTCTATAAAATTACTAATATATCCTCTCTCTCATCACCATTACCTATCATCATTTTTCCTATCCTTTACGAATTATACCCCTATTCCAATCCCCCTCTTCCATCACCTTCACCTCCACTTCCACTACTACAACTACAATCTTCACCTCACTCGCTATTCGTAAGTCTCTCATTGCACACAACACGATAACAATCACACCCCACAAATTCTAAAACAATCTTTCATTTACCATTCACCATTCACAACGTCTCCAATCTTCACACAAGCTCTTATTTTGTCGTCCAGAATTAACTGCGCGTAGACATCAGTTGTTTGCGATTCTCTGTGCCTAAAACTATGCCATCTACAATTTACTGAGCTTCGAACTCCACCGTCCATGATTCATTCCACCTTAAACTCTGACATCTCTTGTCTCTTCGAGCATCGCTACCTTTGTTTGGTCAGCATCACGATTGATTCATCTTTTGTTTTTATATTTTTTTTATATTTTTGTATTTTCTAAAAGTTCAACAATATCAACTCTAATTTAGAATGAATACTTCTTAGATAATGTTGATGAAGATGCTTGTGACGCTAGTGGATGAAGACAGTCAAATGGAGTGGTGACAAAAAAATAGAATAGAACAAAAAAATGAGATAAAAGTGATGAAGTAACAATAATGCAAATGCAACAAGTAATATTGGGTGCTGACATAAATAGTGACAAAAGAATAAAATTACAGAAAAAACGAGTTGAATGATAATGATAGTAATAATGATGATAATGAGAGAAATAAATTAGTAATTTCTTAAAATTTAATTGTCGACCAGATAAATAAACTGTTAATAAAATATTTGAATCACTTTGTGAGATAAAATATATATTTTAGAAATTGTTTTGTCAACAACAAATACTGATATTCATTTTGTCAAAAAATAAATTTTTTAGGTATTAAAATAATAATAAATTTTTTTTATCAAATTACATTGTCTTGTCCGATAAAAAAGATAGAGTTTGGATTGATACTCACGAATTAATTATTAACTTATTATTGTGTTTCTGTAATAAGGAAGAACTAAGAAGTGGGCGAACAAAGTCGCAGTTTTCCCTCTTGCAAGATCGAAGGTAAAGGATGACATAGCACCTCTTCGTACAGGAGTGAATCTTTTTCAGTGAAAAAAAAATAGATAATGTTCAGTGGAGAATCTCACCCTTTATTATTCTCTCTCCTATTTAATTTTGGTCCCACTTATAAAATTAAAAAGGAAAAGTATAGGGAGCCAATAGTCTAAGCATATAATGTGTACAATGGAGGTTTAAGAAGTATTAGAGATATGATCATTAGTGTTACATTGTTCTATCAGATTATGTTTTTGGGATGAGTTGATTCATGACATGGTATTAGAATTCTAGATTCAAACGGTCAAATTTTTAGGATGAGTGATTTGATGACATGAGATGTTTATTATCCCTGGAGTGATGTTCATTTTATTCATAGACCAAAGGTTTAACCCATTATACACATTGTACAATTAGGCCATTAGCTCCCTAGCACTACCCAATTAAAAATGAGAGATCAATGGAGAGGATCCATTTCCGTCACTCCCACACTCCACAGTCCACACTCTACCACTACACTTCTTAGTTCTTAGTTCAATGCCTATGTCTTTCTCTGCCTCCCTCCTTCCTCTCCTTTGACTAAAAATTCAATGGACTCTATACTCCACCCTCACCCACTCCATTCCCATTCCCTCCGTTCACCATTCCCATTCCAATTCCCAATCGGAAACCAAAAACTCATTCCCAATTTAAACCTTCTCCGGAACAACAACAACCCCATCTCTATCACGCGCGCTTCCACAACCACACCCAAACACCAAAACCGAAACGACATCGGAGTAGCCTCACCTCCCAAATGCCTCTTCAAGGAAGCGCTCTTTTGTTTCACCCTTGGAGTTACGGCCCTCGGCGCCTTCTCCTCTCCTCCTACGGCAACTGCAATTGCCGTCCCTGCCGTTGTGAAAGATGTCTTTTCCTGGAAGAAGAAAAACGGCGGGAAAGAGAAGGCGAAGAGTGGTCATGAGTACGCTGATTGCACCGAGAAGCTTCTAGAAACGGTTTCGGTTCTTCTGAGGACTGTGGAAGGTGTTAGGAACGGGAACGGGGGAATGGAGGAGGTGGGGGCGGCGATGAAGGCGGTGAATGAGAAGAAGGAGGAGGTGCGTGGGGAGATCAATGACAGGCTGTACCCGCAGTTGAGAGTTCTGAGAAGGCAGAAGGGTGCGTTGGGGAAACGCGCCGGGCAGATAATCGATGAGATTTTGGCTGCGAAAGGCGAGTATGAAAAATTGAGGAGGAAGGAGAAGAAGAAGGGGTTGGAGGAGGAAGAGAAGTTGACGGTGGAGACGATAGAGAAGAAGGTTGCGGAGTTGGAGGATGAGTACAATGGGATATGGGAGAAAGTTGGGGATCTTGAAGACGCGATTTCAAGGAAGGAGACGGTGGCTTTGAGTTATGGAGTCAGGGAGATTAACTTCATTCAGTGGGAGTGTGAGCAGATGGTGGAGAGGTTTAAGCGAGAAATGAGGCACAAGGAGAAGACCAAAAGGTTTTACTTGAATGCATTTTTTTTAATAACCTGATTGATTGCATTTTGATTAGTTGCATTAATGTATTATTATGTTATGTCTTAGTTAAATTTGGATGTGGTTTTTTTAATCTAGTTTTGTTGGTGGTGAGTCAATGCGGCAGTTTGGGTGAAAATTCACATAAGAGATTTCATTTCTCGTACTCTTCAATATTTTGGATTTAAAACTCGCACTTTTTATCATTCTTTTGTCTCTGAGTTGCCAGATAAATAGGTAGGAAGTTGAAGTTACCTTTAATTTTGCTTGAATATGTTTTTGAATTAGCCATTCAAAGCTGCAATTAAGGCCATATAATACTTGTGTTATTTTAATCTATTTGACGATGTCAAATTTTCTCAGTTTTGAGTGCAAAGGGTTTCTTTGTTGCACAATATTCTCAGTTTTGAATTAGCCTTTGGAATCATATGTCTTCATGCATAAATTTGTGGTTTCAGTTTGTCTGCAAGTCCAGTTACCAGTCTCTCAAAATTGGACGTTCAAAAGGACTTGGAAACTGCACAGAGAAAACATTTAGAACAAATCATTCTTCCTAGTATTTTGGATGTTGAAGATCTTGGGCCATTCTTTCATCAAGATTCCATTGATTTTGCTCAAAGATTGAAAAGACGTCTTCAAGAATCATGGGATATGCAAAGAAATTTAGAGGCTCAGATAAGAAAACATATGAAGAAGTTTGGCAAGGAAAATCGCTATATTGTTTCCTCACCAGAAGAAGATGTGATTAAGGGTTTTCCTGATGTTCAGTTAAAGTGGATGTTTGGAAATAAGGAGGTTGTGGTTCCTAAAGCTGTTAGCCTTCATTTGTACCATGGTTGGAAGAAGTGGCGCGAAGAAGCTAAAGCGGATTTAAAACGCAATTTAATGGAAGATGCTGAGTTTGGCAGAAAATATGTGGCTGAAAGACAGGTTCCATTTCGCTTTTAGATGTATTTTTAGTGCTGCATCAACTTTATTATGTTTTAACCATACATATTTTGAGCATAAAGGCTTTTTGGCGCTGCTATGTTCATTTCTCATTACCTGCCCATTGTAGGAAAGGATTCTTTTGGACCGTGATCGAGTAATGTCATGGGCATGGTACAATGAAGAGAAAAATAGATGGGAAATGCATCCCGTGGCTGTTCCTTATGCTGTCTCCAGAAAGCTAATAGAGCATGCTCGGATTAGGCACGATTGGGGTGCCATGTATGTTGCATTAAAGGGGGAGGAGAAAGAATTTTATGTTGACATAAAGGTTGTAGCCTTATCAATTGTATTTCTTCTTAAGAGACCTGTTTTGTTTTGTTACTCATATGATGGTTAGTGTATACCTTCTTATTTCAGGAGTTTGAAATGCTTTTTGAAGATTTTGGGGGTTTCGATGAGCTGTATATGAAAATGCTTGCCTCTGGTGTTCCAACAGCTGTTCATCTGATGTGGGTTCCTTTCTCAGAGCTGGACTTCCGTCAGCAGTTCCTTCTGATATTTAGGGTGTCTCGCTGGGTTTTTAATGGGCTGTGGAATTCTGAAGTTGTTGTGAAAGCAAGAAATCGGATCTTTACAGAACTTAAGGATATAACTGATGACTTAATGATGGTGATAGGGTTTCCTATTGTGGAGTTTTTAGTCCCTTATCCGGTATCGTTGATCTGAGAACTTCCCATTTGCTAATTAAGTGGTCAGTTTCGAATGACAAGTTGTTGAAACCTCTGTTATCACTGTATTACAGGTGAGGATGAGATTAGGAATGGCTTGGCCAGAGGAAATATATCAGACAGTTGACGCCACGTGGTACTTGAAATGGCAATCAGAGGCAGAATTCAATTATAAATCCAGATTAACGGATGAACTCACTGGATGGTACTTTTGGTTTTTTGTTAGAGCTGCTGTATTCGGATTTGTTATGTTTCATGTGTTCAAATTTTTGCGGAGAAAAGTCCCACGTCTGTTTGGCTATGGTCCTTTTCGAAGAGATCCAAATATGCAGAAGTTGCGCCGAGTGGTATTGCTTCTTTGTTGCATCTGACACACTATCTTCTAAATTTCTGATTGTTTCCATGTTGTGGGGGATTCCTGCAATCCTGCTATACGTTAGCTTGTGTATTACTTGTTTCAATTTTGATGTTTGCATAGTGACATTTTATTATGTTACCCTAGCTTGGGGATAAATTGATTGCTTACAATTTAAGATGAAAGCAATATTGCAGAGGTCACAATCACATAGGAGTCTATTCCAATTTAGTTTTACTGAACTGTTAAGAAAAAATTTTGTTGATTCAAATATGTTGTATTTGATTTAAACCGAGCTTTAAAATTTCCTTATTAAATATACTGAGTTGGTCAGTTTCATTGATAAGAATGTAGGTCTTATATTCTTTAATTATTTATTAAGCAATAACCCATGTTATTGCCCTCCTGGACATAGATTACAACCACTAATGCCATGCCTTCAGCTTCCTTGATTTAGTGTCTGTCAATGAGCATGGTTTCTTGACTAGTAGATTGGAAGCTTATTATTACTCATTATAATAAAATCTTTTGCAGAAGTATTATGTTAACCAAAAATTAAGAAGAATAAAGCAGAAGAGAAAGGATGGTGTTGACCCCATAAAGACAGCTTTTGAACAGATGAAGGTAACCAAGCAACCCCCTGCAGCGCGGCAGGGGTGGCCCTCTCCTTTAAATCTGTTTTGGCAGTATTTAGTATATACTATTCTCGCAGAGGAAAAGTTGTAAGCTTTATGGCTGTTTTGCAGAGGGTGAAGAAACCACCAATACCTTTGAAGAATTTTGCAAGTATTGAGTCTATGAAAGAGGAAATCAATGAAGTTGTGGCATTTTTGCAAAATCCAAGGGCATTTCAAGAAATGGGTGCACGGGCACCTCGGGTATGATATAGCATGAAGATTTTTCAATCGAAAAATTATAAAAAGTGGATAAGGCATCCTCCAAAAAGATCAAAATTAACAACTTTGTTTTGATGAAACTACATGTATCCTCTTATCGGAGGCATCCTTCTCTGTTTCACATGCAGAATATGATTTGAAAATGCCTGTATCAACTAAGATCAGCTCCTGAGAACTGTTCTCTATATGCAGGGAGTTCTTATTGTAGGCGAGAGGGGTACAGGAAAGACATCTCTAGCACTGGCTATCGCTGCCGAGGCAAGAGTGCCAGTTGTTGAAATTAAGGCCCAACAATTGGAAGCTGGCTTGTGGGTTGGACAAAGTGCATCTAATGTTCGGGAATTGTTTCAGACAGCAAGAGATTTGGTTATCCTCTTAAACCACCTTAATGTTTATTCTCTTTTTCCTTAACTTACACTGTTTTAGAACCTTTGTTTCAGACAGCAAGAGATTTGATTATCCTCTTAAACCATCTTAATGTTTATTCTGATTTTCCTTAACTTACACTGTTTTAGAACCTTGTTTCTTTGATCAGAATAAAATATTTAGTTCAGAAGAGAGGAGTTGGTAAAAATGTCCAATAATATAAGCTTTGTATGTTCATGTTTCATTTAAATTGGCCACTGATGTATCCTTGGTTTGACTAGTGGTCAAACCATTTGAATTGTGTGCCAGTCCTCAATTTTTTATTCCTTGGTGTTTTTAGACATTGATCTTTCATCTATGCATCCTCTGTAGTACTGTGGTAGTCTGAATCTGTTACTCTATCCAGTCTAGGTTATCTATCTCCTGTTTTACTGATTAGCTTGCAGCTACATGTAGGCTCCTGTAATAATATTTGTGGAGGATTTTGACCTTTTCGCTGGTGTACGTGGCACATTTATTCATACCAAAAATCAGGATCATGAATCTTTCATTAATCAACTGCTTGTGGAACTTGATGGGTAATTTATATCTTTGGGTTCTTTGCTGGCTTACTGACAATGAATATATGCTCATATATCAGCAATGGATCGAGCTATGCGGTTTATCTTATTCTGTTCACTGTTACAATTTGCAGCTTTGAGAAACAAGATGGGGTTGTTTTGATGGCTACTACAAGAAATCTCAAACAAATTGACGAAGCCTTGCAGAGGCCAGGTCGCATGGATAGAATATTTCATCTTCAAAGACCGACTCAAACAGAGAGAGAAAAAATATTATACTTGGCAGCAGAGGAAACCATGGATGATCAGCTTATTGATTATGTAGACTGGAAAAAGGTAAATCCAAACATCACTTTCCCCTTCGAAAATTCAATTACAGAGAACAGGAAAAGTACAAGTAAGAGGATTATAAGATATCTTACAAGAGAAGTTTAGAATGCATGTAGAGTACCCAGTGCCTGGTTTCTGTTTATGTTGGAAATGGTAATGGTACTTAAGCTACCACGAATAAGAACGAAACAGAAGTCATAGATAAAATAAAAATTCTTATATCTTAAAATCCTTGAAACTGCTCCATAGTAGAGGGATAAAGTTAGTTTCCACCAAGTAACCCAGAGGATTTTTGATACGATAGAACTCATCAAACAATGCAAAAAAATAAGTGACCTTTCTGACGGTGAATTATAGATAACATTTTTGGAGAGTGTGGGGGGCCCAGGAATCTGCAGTTCGTTTGTATTAATTAATAGTTATTGCTATTAAGGACATTTGTCCCAACAAATTTCTTGACCTTAAGATAAGGGAGAGGGAGACTTAAGAAGACTCTAAATGAGGTGGTAAAGAGAAACCTAAGCATAAATCTTACTTCGAACATGATACATGACAGATCGTAGGGCATCGACTAATCCATCTAGCTCATCCCACCCAATGGGAAAAAAAAGGCTTTGTTGTTGTTGTTGTTGTTGTTGTGTGTATTTCAAAAAGTGTTGTTAAAATTAAAATAACGTTTTTTTATTATTTAACAATGCTTTCTAAAAAGTGTTGCTAAAAAAAGTGTTACCAAAATGTAAAAAAAAGTATGATTTTAATTTTAATAACACTTGCATAGCCACTGTAGCCACCATAAGTATAGGCATACTAGAATCCACCATATATATATGTCCTCCCTACATTTACACTTAAAAGCTCTTTGATTTCAGGTTGCTGAGAAGACAGCTCTTTTACGGCCTATTGAATTAAAACTCGTACCTGTTGCTTTAGAAGGAAGTGCCTTCCGAAGCAAAGTTCTTGACACAGATGAATTGATGAGCTACTGTGGTTTATTTGCAGTAAGAGTTTGCTGATTCTGTACTTATTTTCAACAATATCAGGAACTCTTTTATATTTAAATTTATGTGTGGGGCTTAATGAGTTAGAGTTAAGCTACAGGAGGTAATCCCTTGCCTTCCATAAAGCAGGATATGATTCTAGCCCCTTTTGTGATCAATTGCAGAGACTTCCCCAAGCAAGTCAACTAATACTTTATTTAACTAGTATGAACTTGGCTTTACTTCTATATTGTTTAAGGTTAGAATAACATAATAATTTAGATTTGTGCTTAGTGACATGCATTGGATTAGAAAAAGAAAAGAACTTAGAGAGGAAAAGGAAGACATTTCTCCTCAAATGCTTTCTGCAGTTAAAGAAATGAATTTGAAGCATGTTTATAATAGTATTAACATCTTTGCATTTCTGTTATTCTTTTCAAGAATTCAAGTTTACTCTCTCTCTTTGTTTGTTTCTTTGTTTTTTTTTTTTTAAATTATGCAGATTTTTAATGAAAAGCAGATTGAACAGTACTTCATACTGCTTAATTTTATTTATTTATATATTTATTTGCCTTGTTAACTTGATACTCATATGGATCTGTTTCTTTTTACAACCATATTTTCTAAATTTTTGTTTGATTTACTTTGTCCAGTAAGAATGAAGTATATTTATTTCCTTTGGTTAGACTTTCAGTTCTGCAATTCCCTCGTTTCTGCGGAAGACTAAAATTGCCAAGATGTTAAGCAAAGCATGGGTGAATCATCTTGGACTGACATTGACAAAGGAGGATCTGCAGAGTGTTGTTGATTTGATGGAACCATATGGTCAGATAAGCAATGGGATAGAGCTTTTGAGTCCCCCACTTGATGTAAGAAACAATGATTTTTCCATAATGCTTGTTATGTATTCAACATAAAGCTCCTCCTTATGGATAATCACTGAGTTTTGTCATCCATTTTCAAATTTGAGTATAGTAGCAGCCTAAGTTTTCTACTCTTTTGAAGTTAAAATTTAATATCATTATGATGCTAGAGAAAAATAACTAAATGGATTTTCATTATTGTTCAGTGGACGAGGGAAAGCAAATTTCCACATGCTGTCTGGGCAGCTGGCCGTGGTCTTATTGCTCTTTTATTACCAAATTTTGATGAGGCTGACAATTTATGGCTTGAACCACTATCCTGGCAGGTTAGACATATTCGTCCATGCTCTGCTTTATATTGCCTGGAAATATTCTCATTTACATAATACATCTCTGGCGGTAGAAATGTTGCTTCTCTTTCAAGTAGTTCATAGGAGTTTAGGCTGCATTTCGAGACTATCTAGGGACACAAATTTAGAGACATTGGAGGGGAGAAACCTATTTGGAAAAGGAGACATGTATAGAAACAGGCAAAATATTTGTCCTGAGACAAGTTTTCTCTCTATTTTTTCTCTGTCTTTATCATCTCATCATTTTTGTATTTTGTTCTGGGACCAGTTACCAAACAACACGATCGAGAACAAAGTCATTGTACCAAATACAAGAAAATTAACCGAATGGAGGATATCTTATATTCTGTTGCATTCATTTCTTCTCTTCTAGTAACTTTTTCTTCTATTAAGGAGGCTATTTATTGAATGCAATGCAAGAAAGATAATATTTACGTTGTACTATTAGCCATATCTACTGCTGTTATAGCAGGACTTGTTGGTAATCAACTTTTGCTTCTCTGTGTTACTGTTTCCCTAACTTGGTGAAGAAGATATGGATGAATAACTTTTCTTCAAAAGCATTGCATATATATGTGTTAACAAAGTATATAATACAGTATCTCTGCTATTTGCTGTTGCCTGTCTAGCCTCTCATTTGTTTCTAGAAGTGACTAATCTTTTTCAAGTCCTAAGTCAAGTTTGCTGTATGACAATATAATAAAGACTGAAACCCTGATTTTTAACTAAGTGGCTCTATATGGGGATTATAGCTAAGTGCTAACCTGTGTTCTCCAAATTCTGCATGGTAATTGTGTTCCAATGGAGGAAATTATAATTTGTTGATCATAGTCACTTGAATAATGATAGATGCTTAATTGTGTTTTGTACAGGGAATCGGATGTACAAAAATCACAAAAGCAAGAAATGAAGGCTCCATTAATGGAAATTCAGAATCAAGATCATATCTTGAAAAGAAACTTGTCTTTTGTTTTGGATCACATGTTGCATCTCAAATGCTACTTCCTTTCGGGGAAGAAAACTTTCTGTCTTCATCTGAGATACAACAGGCGCAAGAGGTTGGTCGTATCTGTGGTTGATACATCTGCATGTCTTTCATGTTATAATATCTTTGAAATTGAACATACTGCTTATCATTTTTTTCATTAGCACAGAAAATTCGACCCTTTTCTACGGTTTTTTTTTTCTTTTATTTATTTATTTATTTTTGAAATTTTTTTACAACAGATTGCTACAAGAATGGTCATTCAGTATGGTTGGGCCCCAGATGACAGTGCTGCAATTTATTACCATAGCAATGCGGTATGCACCTTACATGCATTTTGGCTGTTGTGGTGAATGATCTTTTTCCCTTCTTACATTTGCGGGGTTCAAAATATCTGGTAGGGAGTTGCAGGCATATTCAATATGTTAAGAAGTGGATTTCTTTTCTAGATTAATTTGCTGAATTGCTTTTTATAAATAAAGGAGAAAAAACATAAACTCTGAGAAGAACCAGAGAATGTAGAATCTATCAATCTAACATAATAGTAATGCATTTTAACTCATAAATGGTTAATTCTTCAATATAAGGCTATGTTTCATGTGCACTTTGTTAATTCTCTGTTTAACTGTTTCAATTATGGATGTTTCATGTGTGACTTGATCATGAACTTTCCCATTGATGCAACATATGAATAAAGGGTTATTTTGATGGAGGAAGAGTTTCATATTTTACTCTAATGTTGATTGATTTCCTCAAACTCAAATGTATAACCATTAATCTTTGAAATACTGCTTTTCCAGTTCCACGATGAATTGTAGTCTGGGTTTCCAATGCTGGTGTCCTACATGCTTCTATCACTATCAAGTTTCATCTTTCCCATTTTTGTATTTTTTATTTTTGTAAGCAAAGAAGATTGTAGTGTACTGCTTTTTGATAAACAAAACTATATGTTTATATTATGGAGGGAATTATGTCAACTACATAAGAAAGGCAAACATCTATTATGGTTATTATTATTTTCTTTAAATGCTATTATTTTATACGTTTTCTTGTGTCATTTTGGTGACGTAGTCTACTGCACTAAGCATGGGGGATGATCATGAGTATGTGATGGCGGCTAAAGTTGAAAAGGTAGCTGTTTCTTAGTAAAATTCAACTTCTTGTATGAAAAAGCTTCTTACTTGATCTACTTATGATGTTTCTAGATGTTTGATTTGGCATATCTCAAAGCAAGTCAAATGCTACGGAAAAATCGGCAGGTGCTAGAAAAGATTGTAGAGGAGTTACTTGAGTTTGAAATTTTGACTGGAAAGGTAACTGATAATGTGTCTGGAATGCTATATTTAGTATTGTGTACTTTTTTAGGCTATCCTGAAACCTTTGCCCGCGTGTTTTTCTGTTGATATCCAAGGAGCATGAGTATGCATCTACCTAATTCTGTTAAAGGTCCCCATTTATCATATCCATTGACAAAGGATATATTGACTGAATCATTACCCAAAATTTTTGTTCATTTCAACCACTTAATATGGTTATGTCTTAGGGAAAGCTGCCAACCCAGAAGCTTAACCTCTTGATCTAGCATTGCTTTTGCAATATCTTATCCTCTCTTTGAATCAATGATTTGGTAATTTTAATTTAATTGCATGTTTGTTAATTCCAATTTGTTTATATTTTTGGGGAATATTAACCAACCTTGCTATTATTTACAATTTTAAGAGGTATTATTGTTTGTTACATCTATGAATTTCAATTATTTGGTTATGCTATTTATATATTTCTTCAATTGTTTTAGTATATAGACTCAGCTGGATCCACTTTTGTGGTTATTCACCTGTTCTCTAAATTTTGCTGGTCTCCTTTTAGCTGGTATTATTTATATATTTATTGTATTGGGAATGGATAAATCAGTAGTATATATTAGATTCTCAAATTAAATTGAAGTGCCTGTTCAGTGAGCTCGATTGCTGATTATCTGATTAAAAGCATATAAGGCATCTGTTTGGCCACATTTATGGTTCATACTTGATCTCTGAAAGTTGTTATTCCCTTGTTCATAACACAAGTTGCTCTCTAGCAGGATTTGGAAAGAATTACCAAGGATAATGGTGGAATCAAAGAGAAAGAACCTTTTTCTCTTTGTGAACTTCAAGCTAGTGAGGTATATGATTATTGTGAAAACTTTGGATCTTCCTATAAGTCTAGCAATTTCAATAGAGTCCCTCGGCTTTTTATATCATTGCCTTGTCACTTACTCTACACGAAACCGATTAATTTTCCCAAGCCTTTTGTGTTTATTAGTTACTTTTGGTTTCTTATGTGTTACCATAGATAGTATGGCATATCAATGTTGAGTTTGCAAAACCACATTGACATTTATCATACAAATATCTTTTAATTTGTCACTGCAAGACGTTGTATCATGTATAATTTATGTTAAAACAACAATACAATTGTATGATACATCTATTATAGATGAACTAACTGTTTCTGTTATTGTTTTCAGCCAACATCCCGCGGATTCCTTGAAAGTGGAAACGCATTGGAAGTGCTCTCCTAACATCCTAGATAAAAAAGGGGATACTATCGGTATTGTACAGTCTTAAGTGAGGCCCTAGTTCATTTTTGTTATTTTGTTTGGTTAGGATGTTCATTTGTACTTAGAAGCGTGATTAACTTCCAAATTGATATGGTAAATTATTGTCATGCGTTTGTTCTAGGGATGTCAACCGGCGGGGGATGCCTCCTTGCTCCCCGTGCCCGAACCCTGATTTGCTCCCCATATCTGCCCGCGACCCCACTGTGTGAAATATTTATCCCCATCCTTATTTCTTGCATTCCCCGTAGGATCCCATACTCCATCTCCCTAATTGATAATTTTATGGAAATTCTAATGAAAATTTTCTTAAAAAATATAAGAAAGTCATAAAACATTGGAACAATATACAAATACATTTTGTCCAAGATTACGAATTAATTAAAATTCGCCATCATCTTGTGTTTCTTCTTGTCCTCCTTCTCGTGCTTCTGGAAAATTTGTTTCAATTGGTTGACCCGCGTCACCTTGTGGTGGTTATGGTCGGTCATTAATTTCCATACTAGAGTTGCAATTATCAATCATGTACAAAACAATTTCGTAAGAGCGAGAACAACAAATTTTATACAAAAACACTTTGATTCTCATATTTAGATACACAAAAAAAATTCAGCTAACGTAAGATTTAGTTCAAGTTTAGACATGTAACAAAAAATTAGCAAACACCACAATATTAAGTTAAGAAGTAAATAAACAGCAAGCAAACAAACGAACAAACACAAGATTCAATTCAAGCAAACAAAAGACACAAAGTATCTGTGCTGATTGGAGTGGCTTAAAGAGTAAAAGCTGGGTGAATTTATCTAGTAAGTTCTTTACTAAAGTCTTCTTGCTTCAGAGGTTAACTAAGTCGAAGACTGATATTCAGACATCTAGAGAGTTTTAAGGGGAATCTCTCTATGAAACTTGAGAGAGATATAAGGCTATGATAAAGAAATGCTTTCTGGACATATTTGCGGATTGGGTACAATTATAGATCTTCTATGATGGTATCACTCCAGCTTTTGGCTCTTTTAGGATAACTCTGCAGGAGGTTCTTTGTATATGAAGACCACTGATAAGGCCTTGGATTTGATAGAGATAGTAGCTAATAATAAGCACTTACATTCATCAGGGAGAACCGTAAAAAAATGTCTCATGGAGTTGGATGCTTTGGATGCCATTTTGGTTCAGAATAAAACTATGTCTCAACAGATTGTTGCCATCATTCAACATTTGAGAGGTATGCAAGTGTCATCTGTTACTATCTAGGATTTTGAAAGCTTTTGTTCTGAGCAATCCCCTCTGGAGCAAGATAATTACATGGGTTACTCTTCAAGACTTGATAATAATGATCCCTTTTCCAAGACATACAACCGGGGATGGAGAAATTACCCAAATTTTCAAAGGCAGTCCAACTTCAACAAAAACCCCCACTTCAACTGGAAAAATCCTTTCAACCAGCAACATCGATCCTTAAATCCACCCTGCAGCTACACAGGATACCTCAGCATCGGAAGCACAATTGGCAGAACTCTCCAAGACTACTCAGAGTTTCATACAAGAAACTAGAGCCTCAATTCGAAACTTGGAAGTGCAAATAGGGTAGTTGAGCAAGCAAAATGTTGAGAGGCCTCCTAATACATTCTCCAGTGATACAATTTTAAATCCAAAAGAGGAATGTAAGGCCATCCATGTCATGAGTGGAAAAGAGGTGGGGACTCAACTTTCTCATGAGGCGGAGATTCGACATCAAATAGAGAGGAGAGGTTGGCGATTTTTGTGCAATTTGCATACCGATATGGGTTAGTTGATAGTCCAAAAGTTCTACAGTAATGCGTGGATGACCTATAAGGTTCTTGTTCGTAGGGTGAACGAGATGAACTATCAAACTTATGTGAGGGGAAAAGTCGTGGACTTTAATCCAAGAATGGTTAGGGCGGCCCCTCGGCTATTGCCTCCAAATTATGGTTCGGAGACTTATAATAAGAGGATGAGCCGAGACCGGAGGTATGACTAAGTTCTTGCTGACATTTGCCTCCTGGGAGCTTAGTGGAGGTTGAGCTCGGACGGACAGTTGAACCAATTGAGCCAGCATGACCTCAAACTAGTTGCTAGGGGATGGTTGGAGTTCATCCAACGCTCTATTATCTTGACTAGCAACCGCTCGGAGTGCACAATGGATATAGCTATCATGATCCACTACATCATGATCAGCTATGAGGTGGCGGTGAAGGACATCATTCCACAACAACTCTATAGCATTGCTTCTAACGCCAACACACATGCTAAGTTGGCCTTCCCTCATTTTATTTACTGGCTTTGTGAGGCCGCGGAGGTTTGCTTGGATAATGTTTTTTCTATCCCCATTGAGCGACCAATTTTAAGGAAGACTATGGAGCATGCAAGATAGTATGATAGGGTCCCAAGTGGAGGATAAGCAGAAGAAGAAGCTCAACAAATTCCTCCACCATCTTTCGTGCCTCAAGAGCACTACTTTAAACATCAGGAGTACTGGCAGCAACTGACATTTTCATTTGGTATGCACGTTTATAACTCAGCACTTTCTTCACAACCTCTCACAACTAACCAGCAAGTGCACTGGGTCGTCCAAGTAATAAACCTTACGTGAGTAAGGGTCGATCCCACGGAGATTGTTGGAATGAAGCAAGCTATGGTCATCTTGTAAATCTCAGTTAGGCGAATAATAAGTGGTTATAGAGTTTTTGAATAATAATAACAAATAAACAGAAAATAAAGATAGAAATACTTATGTAAATCATTGATGGGAATTTCAGATAGGCATATGAAGATGCTGTGCTCCTTCTGAATCTCTGATTTCCTACTACCTTCATCCAATCCTTCTTACTCCTTTCCATGGCAAGCTGTATGTAGGGCATCACCGTTGTCAATGGCTACATCCCATCCTCTCAGTGAAAATGGTCCAAATGCTCTGTCACAGCACGACTAATCATCTGTCGGTTCTCAATCATGCTGGAATATAATCCATTGATACTTTTGAGTTTGTCATCACGCCCAACAATCGCGAGTTTGAAGCTCGTCACAGTCATTCAATCCTTGAACGGAAGTGGTTGTCAGTCACGCGTTTATAGGTGAGAATGATGATGGGTGTCACGGATCATCACATTCATCATGTTGAAGTGCAACGAATATCTTAGAACAAGAATAAACTGAATTGAATAGAAAATAGTAGTAATTGCATTAAAACTTGAGGTACAGCAGAGCTCCACACCCTTAATCTATGGTGTGTAGAAACTCCACCGTTGAAAATACATAAGTGATGGTGGTCCGGGCATAGCCGAATGGCCAGCCCCCATGAATGATCAATAGTCTCCTAAGATGAATAATGGAATAAAACCAAGACCAAAGATGTCTAATACAATAGTAAAATGTCCTATTTATACTAGACTAGCCAACGTGTTTCTGGCGTTCAACTATGGTTCGTGACGTGTTTCTGGCGTTTGACTCCAGAATGCAGCATGAAACTGGCGTTGAGCGCCAGTTTACATCGTCTAATCTCGAATAAAGTTTGGACTATTATATATTGCTGGAAAGCTCTGGATGTCTACTTTTCAACGCCGTTGAGAGCGTGCCATTTGGATTCTGTAGCTCTAGAAAATCCATTTCGAGTGCAGGGAGGTCAGAATCCAACAGCATCAGCAGTCTTTTGTCAGCCTTTTATCAGAGTTTTGCTCAGGTCCCTCAATTTCAGCCAGAAAGTACCTGAAATCACAGAAAACCACACAAACTCATAGTAAAGTCCAGAAATGTGAATTTAGGATAAAAACTAATGAAAACATCCCTAAAAGTAGCTAGATCCTACTAAAAACTACCTAAAACAATGCCAAAAAGCGTATAAATTATTCGCTCATCACAACACCAAACTTAAATTGTTGCTTGTCCCCAAGCAACTAAAAATCAATTAGGATAAAAAGAAGAGAATGTACTATAAAGCTCAGAATATCAATGAATATTAATTCTAATTAAATGAGCGGGACTTGTAGCTTTTTGCTTCTGAACAGTTTTGGCATCTCACTTTATCCTTTGAAGTTTTGAATGATTGGCATCTCTAGGAACTTAGAATTTCAGATAGTGTTATTGATTCTCCTAGTTAAGTTTGTTAATTCTCTAGCACAGCTACTTTTATGAGTCTTGGCCGTAGCCCTAAGCACTTTGTTTTCCAATATTACCACCAGATACATAAATGCCACAGACACATGACTGGGTGAACCTTTTCAGATTGTGACTCAGCTTTGCTAAAGTCCCAGTTAGAGGTGTCCAAATCTCTTAAGCACACTCTTTTTGCTTTAGATCACGACTTTAACCATTCAGTCTCAAGCTTTTCACTTGGACCTACATGCCACAAGCACATGGTTAGGGACAGCTTGATTTAGCTGCTTAGGCCTGAATTTGATTTCCTTGGGCCTTCCTATCCATTGATGCTCAAAGCCTTGGATCCTTTTTACCCTTGCCTTTTGGTTTTAAGGGCTATTGGCTTTTTGTGCTTGCTTTTTCTTTTTCTTTCCATTATTTATTTTCGCCACTTTTTTTTTTTTGCAAGCTTTTGCTATTCACTGCTTTTTCTTGCTTCAAGAATCAATTTCATGGTTTTTCAGATTATCAATAGCATTTCTCTTTGTTCATCATTCTTTCAAGAGCCAACAATTTTAACATTCATAAACAACAAGATAAAAAATATGCACTATTCAAGCATTCATTCAGAAAACAAAATGTATTGTCACCACATCAATATAATTAAACTAAATTCAAGGGTAAATTCAAAACTCATGTACTTGTTGTTCTTTTTGTATTAAAAACATGTTTCATTTAAGAAAGGTGAAGGATTCATGGAATTATTCATAGCTTTAAGACATAGTTACTACATACTAATGATCATGTAATAAAGACACAAACATAGATAATATAAAGCTTGAAAATCGAAAAACAGAGAAATAAGAACAAGGAATGAGTCCACCTTAGTGATGGTGGCGCTTCCTTCTTGAAGAACCAATGATGTCCTTGAGCTCTTCTATGTCTCTTCCTTGCCTTTGTTGCTCCTCCCTCATTGCTCTTTGATCTTCTCTAATTTCATGGAGAATGATGGAGTGTTCTTGATGTTCCACCCTTAATTGATCCAATTGTAACTCAAGTCTTCTAGAGAAGTGTTGAGTTGTTCCCAATAATTGTTGGGAGGAAAGTGCATCCCTTGAGGTATCTCTGGGGTTTCTTGGTGATGAGCTTCCTTATGCTTCTCTTGGGCTCCATGAGTGGGCTCTCTTGTTTGCTCCATCCTCTTCTTAGTGATGGGCTTATCCTCTTCAATGGGGATGTCTCCTTCTATGATAACTCCAGCTGAGTAACATAGATGGCAAATAAGATGAGGAAAAGCTAGCCTTGCCATGGTGGAGGACTTTTCAGCTATTTTGTAGAATTCAAGGGAGATGACTTCATGAACTTCTACTTCTTCTCCATTCATGATGCTATGAATCATGATGGCCCGATCCACAGTAACTTCGGATCGGTTGCTAGTGGGGATGATAGAACGTTGGATGAACTCCAACCATCCTCTAGCCACAAGCTTGAGGTCCAGTCTTCTTAATTGAACCGGCTTGCCTTTGGAGTCTCTTTTCCATTGAGCTCCTTCCACACATATGTCCATAAGGACTTGGTCCAACCTTTGATCAAAGTTGACTCTTCTTGTGTAGTGGCGTGCATCTCCTTGCATCATGGGTAAGTTAAACGCCAACCTTACATTTTCTGGACTGAAATCTAAGTATTTCCCCCAAACCATTGTAAGATAATTCTTTGGGTTCGGGTTCATACTTTGATCATGGTTCCTAGTGATCCATGCATTGGCATAGAATTTTTGAACCATTAAGATTCCGACTTGTTGAATGGGGTTGGTCAGAACTTTCTAACTTCTTCTTTGGATCTCATGTCGGATCTCCGGATACTCATTTTTCTTGAGTTTGAAAGAGACCTCAGGGATCACCTTCTTCTTGGCCACAACATCATGGAAGTGGTCTTGATGGGCTTTAGAGTTGAATCTCTCCATCTCCCATGACTCGGAAGTGGAAGCTTTTATCTTCCCTTTCCCTTTTTTAGAGGTTTCTCCTACCTTAGGTGCCATAGGTGGTTATGGAAAAACAAAAAAAAAGCTTATGCTTTTACCACACCAAACTTAGAATATTGCTCGCCCTCGAGCAAGAAAAGAAAGAATAGATGAGGAAGAAGAATATATGAAGGAGAGGGAGAGAGGGTTGTGTTTCAACCAAGGAGGAGAAGAGAGGGTTGTGTTGTGTGAAAATGAAGAAGAATGGAGGGGTTTATATAGTGGAGGGGGAGGGGTTAAGGTTCGGCCATATTGGGTGGGTTTGGGTGGGAAAGTGATTTTTGAATTTTGAAGGTAGGTGGGGTTTATGGGGAAGGGTGGATGGATGTGAGTGGTGAAGAGGTGATGGGAAGAGAAAGATTGAGGTGATTGGTGAAGGGTTTTGGGGAAGAGTGTTTATGGGGAAGAGTGTTATTGGATTGTGTGAAGAGGAGAGGAGGTGAGTTGAGGTAGGTGGGGATCCTGTGGGGTCCACAGATCCTGAGATGATCCTGTGGGGTCCACAGATCCTGAGGTGTCAAGGTTTTACATCCCTACACCAATGAGGCGTGTAAAATTCCCTTTTCATGCAATCCTGGCGTTCAGCGCCAGATTGATGCTTGTTTCTGGCGTTGAACGCCAGCTTCATGCTTGTTTTGGGCGTTCAACGCCCATTTGCAGCATGTTTCTGGCGTTGAACGCCAGTTTCATGCTTGTTTCTGGCGTTCAGCGCCAGCTCTCCTCAAGGTGTTTTCCTGGCGTTTAAACACCAGGATGTTGCTTGTTTCTGGCGTTCAACACCAGATCCATGCTCTGTTCTGGCGTTGAACGCCAGCCAGATGCTCCTTACTAGCGTTTAAACGCCAGTAAGACCTTCCTCCAATGTGTGCTTTTTCTTTTGCTATTTTTGATTCTATTTTTAATTTTAGTATTTATTTTGTTACTCCACATGATCATGAACCTAATAAAATATAAATGAAAAATAAAATAAAAATAAAATGAGTTAAATAAAAAATTGGGTTGCCACCCAATAAGCGCTCCTTTATTGTCACTAGCTTGACAGTAGGCTCTCTTAAAGCCTCACAGGTGATCAGGTCAATGTTGTAGACTCCCAACGCCAAACTTAGAGTTTGAATATGGGGATTCAACACTAAACTTAGAGTTTGGCTTTGGCCTCCCACCACCAAACTTAGAGTTTGATTGTGGGGGCTCTATTTGACTCTGTACTGAGAGAAGCTTTTCATGCTTCCTCTCCATTGTTAAAGAAGAACACCCTTGGGTCTTAAACACAAGGTAGTCTCCATTCAACTAAAGGACTAATTTTCCTCTGTTAACATCTATCACAGCTCCTGCTGTGGCTAGGAAAGGTCTTCCAAGGATGATGCATTCATCCTCCTCCTTTCTAGTGTCTAAGACTATGAAATCAGCAGGGATGTAAAGGCCTTCAACCTTCACCAACACGTCCTCTACCAATCCATAAGCTTGTCTTACTGACTTGTCTACCATTTGCAATGAGAATATGGCAGGCTGTACCTCAATGATCCCTACCTTCTCCATTACAGAGAGTGGCATAAGATTTATGCCTGACCCTAAGTCACACAGAGCCTTTTCAAAGGTCATGGTGCCTATGGTACAGGGTATTAAGAATTTACCAGGATCTTGTTTCTTTTGAGGTAAAGTTTGCTGAACCCATGTATCTAGTTCACTAATGAGCAAGGAAGGTTCACCTTCCCAAGTCTCATTACCAAACAACTTGGCATTCAACTTCATGATAGCTTCTAGATATTGAGCAACTTGCTCTCCAGTTACATTTTCATCCTCTTCAGAGGAAGAATAGTTTTCAAAGCTCATGAATGGTAGCAGGAGGTTTAATGGGATCTCTATGGTCTCTGTATGACCTTCAGAGTTCTTTAAGTCCTCAATAAGGAACTCCTTCTTGCTTGAGAGACGTCCCATGAGGTCTTCCTCATTAGGATTCACGTCCTCTCCTTTCTCTCTAGGTTCGGCCATTTTGATTATATCAATGGCCTTGCACTCTCTTTTTGGATTCTCTTCAGTATTGCTTGGGAGAGTNATCTATTGCTGAGAAGATGATGGAAAAGGCTTGCTATTGCTAAACCTGTTTCTTCCACCATTATTAAAGCCTTGTTGAGGCTTTTGTTGATCCTTCCATGAGAAATTTAGATGATTTCTCCATGAGGGGTTATAGGTGTTGCCAAAGGCTTCCCCTATGTAATTTACCTCTGCCATTGCAGGATTTTCAGGATCATAAGCGTCTTCTTCAAAAGATACCTCTTTAATGCTGTTGGATGCATTTTGCCATCCATTCAGACTTTGAGAAATCATGTTGACTTACTGAGTCAACATTTTGTTCTGAGCTAATATGGCATTCAGAGCATCAATTTCAAGAACTCCCTTCCTCTGAGGCGTCCCATTATTCACAGAATTCCTCTCAGAAGTGTACATGAATTGGTTATTTGCAACCATTTTAATAAGTTCATGAGCTTCTGCAGGCGTTTTCTTTAGGTGAATAGATCTACTTGCAGAATGGTCCAGTGACATCTTAGAGAACTCATACAGACCATAATAGAATATATCTATCATGGTCCATTCTGAAAACATGTCAGAAGGATACTTTTTGGTCATCTGCTTGTATCTTTTCCAAGCTTCATAGAGGGATTCACCATCTTTTTGCTTGAAGGTCTGAACATCCACTCTAAGCTTACTTAGCTTTTGAGGAGGAAAGAATTTAACCAAGAAGGCCGTGACCAGGTTATCCCAAGAGTCCAGGCTATCCTTAGGTTGTAAGTCTAACCATGTTCTAGCTCTGTCTCTTACAGCAAAAGGGAAAATCATGAGCCTGTAGACTTCAGGATCTACTCCATTAGTCTTAACAGTCTCACAGATCTGTAAAAACTCAATTAAAAACTGGTAGGGATCTTCTGATGGAAGTCCATGAAACTTGCAGTTTTGTTGCATTAGAGCAACTAGTTGAGGTTTCAGCTCAAAATTGTTTGCTCCAATGGCAGGAATTGAGATGCTTCTTCCTTTAAACTTGGAAGTAGGTGTAGTATAATCACCAAGCATCCTCCTTGCATTATTGTTGTTGGGTTCGGCTGCCATATCCTTTTCTTGTTCGAAAATTTCAGTAAGATTGTCTCTGGATTGTTGTAATTTAGCTTATCTTAGTTTCCTTTTCAGAGTCCTTTCAGGTTCAGGATCAGCTTCAACAAGAATGCCTTTTTCCTTGTTCCTGCTCATATGAGAAAGAAGAGAACAGAAAAGGAAGAGGAATCCTCTATGTCACAGTATAGAGATTCCTTTATGTTAGTAGAAGAAGAAAGGGAATAAGAGTGAAGAAGAATGAATAATCCAGTCACAAAGGTGAGGATAGGAGCAGATATTTGAGATGAAGAGAAGTGTTAGTAAATGAATAAATAAATAGAATAATATGAGAGAGAATTTTTCGAAAATAAATTTTGAAAAAGAGTTAGTGATTTTCGAAAATTAAAGGAAGAATTAAAATTAAAATTAAAATTTAAAACAATTAGTTAATTAAAAGAATTTTGAAAAAGAGGGAGGTAATTTTCGAAAATTAGAGAGCTAAAATTAGTTAGGTGATTTTGAAAAAGATAAAAAACAAACAAAAGTTAATTGGTTGGTTGAAAAAGATTTGAAAATCAATTTTGAAAAGATAGGAAGTTAGAAAAGATATTTTGAAATCAAATTTTTGAAAAAGATATGATTTTAAAAGATATGATAAAAAGATATGATTTTTTAGAAAAAGATATTTTGAAAAAGATTTAATTTTTAAAATAAAAATTGATTACTTGACTAACAAGAAATTAAAAGATATGATTCTAGAATTTAAAGATTGAACCTTTCTTAACAAGAAAGTAACAAACTTCAAATTTTTCAATCAATCACATTAATTGTTAGTAAAGTTTTAATTTTGAGATAAAGATAAGAAAAAGATTTTGAAAATAAATTTTAAAAATTTCGAAAATAATAAAAAAAATGAAAAAGATTTGATTTTTGAAAAAAATTTTGAAAAGATAAGATTTTTAAAATTGAAATTTTGACTTGACTAACAAGAAACAACTAATTTTAAAATTTATTTGACTAAGTCAACCTAAAATTTCAAAATTTTTGAGCAAATTAAGGAAAAGATATATTTTTTTTATTTTTAAATTTTTAATGATGAGTGAGAAAAACACAATTATGACCCAAAACATGAAAATTTTGGATCAAAACACATTATGCATGCAAGAACACTATGAATGTCAAGATGAATACCAAGAACACTTTGAAGATCGTGATAAACATCAAGAACATATTTTTGAAAAATTTTTTTGATGCAAAGAAAACATGTAAGACACCAAACTTAGAAATCTTTAATGCTTTGACACTATGAATGCAAAAATGCATATGAAAAACAAGAAAAGACACAAAACAAGAAAACATCAAGATCAAACAAGAAGACTTACCAAGAACAACTTGAAGATCATGAAGAACACTATGAATGCATGAATTTTCAAAAAATGCAAGAACAAGATGAATATGCAATTGACACCAAACTTAAAACATGACACAAGACTCAAACAAGAAATACAAACTATTTTTGATTTTTTTTTTGATTTTATAATTTTTTTGAATTTTATTTTATATTTTTTGAAAAACATATAGGAAAAAGAGAATAAGAAATTCAAAATTTTTAATAAGAATTCCAGGAATCTTTCAGTGTTAGCCTAAAGCGCCAATCCAAGGGTTGGACATGGCTTAATAGGCAGCCAGCTTTAGGATGGCATTACATGCATTGAGGTGATTAGTTGAAGTCTCATTCCAAAAGGATTTGGATATGGCTTTACAGCCAGCTAGGCTTCAACATGTTACATGAAACTCTAGAATTCATTCTTAAAAATTTAGAATAATTTTCGAAAACAGATGAGAAATTTTGAAAAATATTTTTTTTTGAAAACATTTCGAAAATAAAATAAAAAGAAAATTACCTAATCTGAGCAACAAGATGAACCGTCAGTTGTCCAAACTCGAACAATCCCCGGCAACGGTGCCAAAAACTTAATTTTTGGCGCACGTTGTCGAATTAAAAGCTTGGCGCCGTCGTGGTCTGAAAACAATTGTGAAATTGTTGTTCGAAATTGATTCCCTGGAAACGGCGCGAAAAACTTGGTGTACGAAATTGTGATTATCAACAATGGCATTCAACTTGGTATGCACGTTTATAACTCAGCACTTTCTTCACAACCTCGCACAACTAACCAGCAAGTGCACTGGATCGTCCAAGTAATAAACCTTATGTGAGTAAGGGTCAATCCCACGGAGATTGTTGGTATGAAGCAAGCTATGGTCATCTTGTAAATCTCGGTTAGGCGGATAATAAGTGGTTATGGAGTTTTTGAATAATAATAATAATAAATAAACAGAAAATAAAGATAGAAATACTTATGTAAATCATTGATGAAAATTTCAGATAGGCGTATGAAGATGCTGTGCTGCTTCTGAATCTCTGCTTTCCTACTACCTTCATCCAATCCTTCTTACTCCTTTCCATGGCAAGCTGTATGTAGGGCATCATCGTTGTCAATGGCTACATCCCATCCTCTCAGTGAAAATGGTCCAAATGCTCTATCACAACACGACTAATCATCTGTCGGTTCTCGATCATGCCGGAATAGAATCCATTGATTCTTTTGCGTTTGTCATCACGCCCAACAATCGCGAGTTTGAAGCTCGTCACAGTCATTCAATCCTTGAATCCTACTCGGAATACCACAGACAAGATTTAGACTTTCTGGATTCTCATGAATACCGCCATCAATTCTAGCTTATACCACGAGGATTCTGATTAAGGAATCCAAGAGATATGCGCCCGGTCTAAGGTAGAACGGAAGTGGTTGTCAGTCACGTGTTCATAGGTGTCTATGGTATGTAGAAACTTCACCGTTGAAAATACATAAGTGATGGTAGCCCAGGCATGGCCAACTGGCCAGCCCCCATGAATGATCAATAGTCTCCTAAGATGAATAATGGAATAAAATCAAGACCAAAGATGTCTAATACAATAGTAAAATGTCCTATTTATACTAGACTAGCTACTAGGGTTTACAGAAGTAAGTAACTGATACAGAAATCAACTTTCGGGGCCCACTTGGTGTGTGCTTGGGCTGAGCTTGAGCTTTACACGTGCAGAGGCTTCTTTTGGAGTTGAACGTCAAGTTGCAATGTGTTTCTGGCGTTCAACTCTGGTTCGTGACGTGTTTCTGGCGTTTGACTCCAGAATGCAACATTGAACTGGCGTTGAGCGCCAGTTTACGTCATCTAATCTCGAATAAAGTATGGACTATTATATATTGCTGGAAAGCTCTGGATGTCTACTTTCCAACGCCGTTGAGAGCACGCCATTTGGAGTTCTGTAGCTCCAGAAAATCCATTTCGACTGCAGGGAGGTCAGAATCCAACAGCATCAGCAGTCTTTTGTCAGCCTTTTATCGGAGTTTTGCTCAGGTCCCTCAATTTCAGCCAGAAAGTACCTGAAATCACAGAAAAACACACAAACTCATAGTAAAGTCCAGAAATGTGAATTTAGCATAAAAACTAATGAAAACATCCCTAAAAGCAGCTAGATCCTACTAAAAACTATCTAAAAACAATGCCAAAAAGCGTATAAATTATCCGCTCATCACACGACGTCCTCCTCCATCAAATTTTGACTGAGCAAGAGAGTTAGCAACACAAGCTTCGCTAAGTGAGGCAAGACATAGGGCGTCTGTGAGGACCATATAGAGCATAGCCTGAGGAGGGAGATGGCCACCGTAATGACTGAGGTGGTTGAGTTCTTTTCATTCTATTTTCCTTTCCATTTTCTTATGTTATTTTTCTGTTTTCCGTTTTTAGTATTTATTGTTAATGCATGGCTCTTAGTTCTATTTTCCTCTAGTTTTTAGTTTATGTTTTTAATTTTTAATGATCTTGTGTGCTACCCTCAAGAAGCATTTAAAAAGAAAAAACAAAAGAAAGAAGTGGTATTTAATGTTAGGAAGTTCAGTTTATTTTACTATTGTCATATTACATTGTATGTGATGGTATATATATGTTTGTGACTATGATTGCAATAAGAGAATAATAGGTGAAGTTCCTTGAACAAAGAGGAATATTGATTCTTGAGGAACAAGAATCTAGAAAAATGTTATGAAACCTCTACGAGTTAAAAAAGGTTAATCCTTAAACTAAAAGAAGTGAAAAAAAATAGAAAAGGAGAAAAAAAAGAAAGAACAAGGAAAAAATGATAAAAAAGAGAAGCTAAGTTACAAAGCTCTGAGCATCAATAGTTGAGGTCCAAATATATGCATGTGGTGTTTATTATCCAAGGACGGTTTGGGTGTTTAGATTCGAGGGGTGCTTTGATGCGTGAGCATCTTTCCTATCTTTTTCTAGTGACTTTGTATTCGAATTTGCTAAATTTAATCAATATTTAAGTATTTTTAAGCCAATATGAATGCTACTTTGAGTCGTGTGTAATTTGGTTTATTTTAGGTAGCATTCGGATGGTTTTGACAGGGTTCGTGTAGAAGAAAAGCAAGAAAGTGGATGATGCTGTCAACCCTGACCTCCTTGCACTCCAACGGGCATAATTTAGGTTACAGATGACCAATTGACGCGGTTCTAGTGGCACTGGAAATCCAACTTCTAGAGCTTTCCAAGATATATAATACTATACACCTTTTCTCCTAAACATATGGCCTTGGTGGCGCCTAACTTGGATTTCTCCAAGTTAGGTGCCAAGATGAATGAAAGTCACAATTACACACGGCCAACGTGACGCGTAACTTGGCTCAGCCCAAGTTAGGCTCCAACCTTGAAGAATTGGATGGTCCCCCCGCCCAATTGAAGCCAACAACGAGATCTTTTATTAATTTGATTAAAAGTTTATTTTATTAAAAAATAAGAAAAGATATTATTTAGTTTTAGAGAATATATTTTACATTAACTAGGATTTGATATAAAAGGGAAAAGACTCAGCCCTTTAGGCTCTCTTCTCTTTTACGCATCTTATTCTATACAGATTATAGTTTTTCTGAATCCTACTTTTTTCTCTGAGCCATGAGCAACTAAACCTCCACTGTTAAGGTTAGGAGCTCTGTTTAATCTATGGATTGATACTATTACTCTTCTATTTTAATTAATGTATTGATTTCAATTTCAAGAATTTGTTTTCACTCTTCATCTTAGGATTTGGGTAGATTGAAAATAATTTCTCCTAAATCACTAATTATTTGGACTTAACAGGTTTTGTGATATATAATCCTCTTATATTTGGATAATTATGGTTTTTGTGGCTTATAAACTAGAATTATACTTAAACCTCTAATTGAAATTAAGTGACCAAGGAATTGGCGGTTAACTAGGTTGGAGGAGACTAAATTACTAAGGAATTAGGGTTTAGTCAATTATAGTTTGCCATGAATTGAATCTTGCATGATTAAAATAGTTGGTAAGAAATAGAAATCCAAAAGATAAACAACTCTGAAACCTTAACTATTTTCTCATATATTTTTCACACCGTTTACTGCTTGTTTTCTTAACTCCTGAATTTACTATTTAATGAAATTGAACCCCAAAACACTCTTTTCTGCTTGTCTAACTAAGTGAATCACTCAATTATTGTTGCTCAATCCATCAATCCTTGTGGGATCGACCCTCACTCACCTAAGGTATTACTTGGTACGATTCGGTGCACTTGCCGGTTAGTTTGTGGACTTTGAATTTTGCACCAGGTTTTTGGGGCCGTTGTCGGGGATTCACTGTGATTGACAACTATCAGTTGTTTGATTGCTTAAATGAGGCATTTTAGCTTTAATTTTGTTTAATTTTTTGCTTTAATTTTCGAATTTTGCATCAATTTCTTTTCCTTAATTTCTAAAATTAAGTTTGGTGTCGCCTAGTTATTTTTATTTTAGTTTTTCTGTTTATTTTTCTTATAAATTTCAAAATTTTTGCCCCAAATTTTGCTTATAATTTTTGAATTTTGTTGCTTTATTTTTTTAGTTGCTTTTTATTATTTCTTTTACTCAAATTACCTCACAGGAATTCTCTTCACTTTGACGTAGAAATTTCCATCTTTTCTTGTTTTCTGTTTGTTTTTGAGCAGGAATAGGAACAAGGAACTTCTTCTAGACTTCGATCCTAAACCTGAGAGGACTTTGAGAAGGAATTTACAACAAGTTAGAGCTTACAAAGCTGATGAAAATCTCAGAGATAATTTTGAGAGGGAAACTGAGGAGCTCACAATGGATCCTAACCACAACAATGGCACAGGTGATGAGTGAAAACTAAAGCTCACGGATACCAACAAATGCACCGGTGATAAGTGAGCATCATTAGTATATTTTCTATGTGATTTATATCATTTTCTGTTGATTTGTTAAAGGATTTTAGTGGATTATACCCCATTTGGTGGTACTTTGAGTTTTGTGGCTTTTAATTGATTTAAGGTAGCATTAGGATGAAGATTTAATGAAAAAGGCATCAAGGAGAAAAAGAGGACCATGCGTATGCATCATGCATGTGCACACATCATTGGAGTAACAAAGGAAGTTATGCGTACACATGTGTTGTGTGTACGGACGTCTGCAAGGACACAATGGAGCTTTGTAACTCGTGCGCTTCTTCTGGATGCATAGCACTAAATGCCCACTCACCAGCGTTTAGCATTGAGGCTCTTTTTGTGCGTGCAAGGTTTGCTGTTTGGTGGGCGCTTAGTGCCAGAAGCAAGAATCACAATGGGACCACACGTTGCAACAAATCAACAATACTTTTGGAGATTTGATTTTGTAAATCACACAACTATTAGAAAAGATCTCTTAGGATTTTATTTAAGTTTTAAATCAATTTTTAATTAGGACTATAAATAGGATAGAGATAAGCCCACGCGAGGACTTCTCTTTTCCTAATTTTCATTCCGTACATTACACTTTTCTTCTCTGCTAGGATTTTTTATACTATGAGCAACTAAACCTCTATTGTTAAGGTTAATGGATTAATAATTATATATTATTCTACTCTTGATTAATGCTTTGATTATGGTTTAAGAATTGGTTTCATTTTTCATCCTAAATATGAGTGATTATTGAAAAATAACTCTAATTCAACTTGAATTCTATTTGAATATTGGAAAAGCTATATCATTAGAATTACATCTTGAAACCAATTTCTCATAACTTCTAATTATCTGGACTTAGTGTGGTACGTGATATATAACTGCATTGTGCTTTTGAGTTCTTAGGGTTGTGTGGCTTATAAATCGAAAATTGAACTTAACCCTCTAATGTAATTGGGTGATCATGGAATTGATAGTTGTTTAGATTAGAGGAGATTGAATTGCTTAAGAATAGGAATTTAATCACCTGGGATTTGCCATAAACATAATCATTGCATGATCTAGATTGTTGACATTGAATATTAATCCAGACATTTAAACATCTCTAAAGTCTTAACCCCATTCTCATATCGTTTTCTCAACCATTCATTATTCACTTTTCTTAGTTTATTGCTTTTTATGCTATTTGATAATCAAAACTCACATTTTAATATGTCTAACTAGAATAGCTAATCAACCATTGCTTGCTTAGTCTGTTAATCCTCGTGGGATTGACATTCACTCACCGTGAGTTATTACTTAGTACGTCCTGGTGCACTTGCCGGCAATTGTGCACTGTAAATTTTGCACCAACCAGATTGTTCAAGTAATACCACGGTGAGTGGATATCATTTCCACGAGGATTAAAGGACTAATTACGCAAATATCGAGTTAAATTTCTAATTAGCTCAAATAAACCTGAATTGATGAGGGCAAAGCTGTGTCTTGCTTGGAATCTTAGAAGTTGAGTGCTTCTGTGACAATGATGTTGATTGAAAGAAAATAATAATGGAGAGAGTCAAGGGCTTTGGAGATATTTAAGTCTTTAGGAAAATCAAACCTTGTTTATCTATTTTGAAGCATGCAAAGGATCTTTTGACGACGAATTTTAATTAACTGATTTCAATATCTTGGCTCGTTAGTTTCTCTTCAATTAGCCAACCGCCAATGTCTTGGTCAATCAATTACATGAAGGGGTTAAGTACAAATCCGATTTAGTTTCTCATGAGATTCAAACATAGTCCTTAGGTCAGATTATATGTCACGTATCCAAGCTAGTCCTGTCCGAGCGAATCTTATGAGAAAACACAATTTTCAAAAGTTGTTCTAGTCTAAATTATATGTCACATATTCAAAATTAGAGTGATTGAAAATCATGTATTGTCGCACACTAATTGAAACATTATATCTAGTCGAATTCAAAAAGTCAAGTGAAAGAGTTTTCAAGCATAACTTGGATATTAGTTCTTTCAAAGAATTAAACGAATTCAAAACGAGATTAGCATACCTTTAGATACTACTAATCCTTTAAAGAATGAAGAACGAATAACTCAATCATGAAACAGATCAATGGAATACTTCAAAATAAAATAAGACATAGATTAATAATCCATAGAAAACATAAACAAAGCTCCTAACAATTTGACAGAGGGATTAGTTACTCTTGGAGAATTGAAAACAAAGAAAAAAAAGAAGAAGAAGACATGGAATCGGATCCAAATATCCTCTCCTAGATGCCCTTCCTTATGAACAATATTCACTTATTTATATCCTAGGTTTACCAAAACTTCAAATTCAAAACCTAAATCTTTATTCTTTTCTTTTAGGAAAAATAAGATAACTAATAACAATAATTCAAATCATAATCAAAACTAATTCAAATCAAATACTATCTTATAGAATCTTCCACAATCTTAACAAAAATTACATCTTTAAGAGAGAATGGGCTTCAATTGGCGTGAGAATTAATTATATTTCAGCCACTATGGATGTTACTTTGAGTCGTGTACAATTCTGTTTATTTTAGATAGCATTTGGTTGGATTTGATGGAGTTTCAGCAGAAAAAGAGAAAAAGGCGAATGATGCTATCAACCCTGACCTCGCTGTACTCAAAACCTGAATATCTCAAGCTACAGAGGTCCAATGGATGTGATTCCAGTGGCGTTATAAGAGCTAACTTCCAGAGCTTTCCAATGATGTATAATAGTCTATATTTCTTCTCCATCAACGCTGCCAAGGCTGCGCCTAACTTGAGATTTCTCAAGTTAGGCGCCAAGCATAACAACAACACACAACGTACCACCCCATTCTTCAAGTAAGGCGCAGCACACACAAGACCAAGTGCCCATTCCATGCTGGCCACTCCAAGTTAGGTGCCTAAATCTTCAAGTAAGGTGCACCATGTGAGTTCAACATGCCAAAACTCCCTGCATCCCTCAAGTAAGGCACAGTTATTCCCCAAGTTAGGCATGGATCCTTGTGAAGCCAAGTAGTCCCCACGTTACAAGACGCAGATTTATAACCGACAAATTAACCGGGTCTTACCAAATAGTACCTCAAGTGAATGAGGGTCGATCCCACGAGGATTGATGGGCTAAGTAACAATGGTTAAGTGATTTACTTAGTTAGACAAACAGAAAATGGTGTTTGAGAGTTCAAAAAGAATTAAACAGGAAACTCAGAATATAAGAAGACAGGCAATAAATAAGTTGGGAATACAATATGGAGAAGGCAGTTAAGGCTTCAGAGTTATCTATTTTCCGGATTGACTTTTCTTATTAATTTATTTTAATCATGCAAGATTTAATTCCTGGCAAACTATATATGACTAATCCCTAATTTCTTATACTTTTTTAGTCTCCTCTAAAATTCATCGACCGCCAATTCCTTGGTCAATTAATTCCAATTAAAGGGTGAAGTTCAATTCTAATTATATGCCACAGAAATCCTAATTATCCAAAAATAAGAGGATTATATGTCACGTATCCCGTTAGATCCAGATAATTAGAATTTAGGAGAATATATTTTCAAGCTATTGTTCAAGTAAAGAGCTTTTCCAAGTTATACAAGAACTTAATTAGAAAGAGGATCATATTTCTGTTCCAACCAATTTCATAAAATAAAGAATGAAAACAATTCTTGAAATATAAATCAGTACATGAATTAAAATAGAAAAAACAAGAAACAGAATCAATCCATATAATAGATAGAGCTCTTAACCTTAACAGTGGAGGTTTAGTTGCTCATGGAAAAGAGTGAAAACTAGGATTTTGGTAACCTGTGAATTTTCGGGATGAGATGGAATAATTTCCAGAAGAAAAGTTTCTCCTTTTTATATCTAATCCTAATTAATTTAAAATATATTTTCTAAAATTAAAATAATATCTTTTTCTATTTTAAAATAAAATTTAAATTTAAATCAGAATTAATTAAATAATCCGCGCCTTGTAACGTGAGGACCACTTGGTTTCATAGGATCCATGCCTAACTTCATGCTGTTCACCATACAAGGCGCCTTACTTGAGATGGGAGTGCGCCTTACTTGAAGTCATGCTAATTGTTGCATGTTGTTGATGCTGTCTTCTGCCTAATTTGAGAAATCTCAAGTTAGGCGTAGCATAGGCAGAGCTTCTTGGGCGTTCTTCTTTCATCCTTGCGCCTAACTTGAGAAACCTCAAGTTAGGAGCAACCTTGGCTGCGCTGGTGGAGAAGAAGTATGAACTATTATATATCGTTGGAAAGCTCTAGAAGTTAGCTTTCCAACGCCACTGAAATCACATTCACTGGATCTCTGTAGGTCGAAATATTTAGGTTTGAGTGTAGAGAGGTCAGGGTTGACAGCATCATTCGCCTTCTTCTCTTTTTCTGCGGAAGCTCCATCAAATCCAGCAAAATGCTACCTAAAATAAACAGAATTTCACACGACTCAAAGTAACATCCATAGTGGCTAAAAGATAATTCATTACAAATTAGATGCAAATTTACTAGGAAAAGATAGGAAAGATGCTCGCGCATCATGTGTATCTTAGGTTCATTAGCGTTCACGCCTCCTTTGAGTGATGGGCCATCATTAAACGCCCTATTCATGGCATGGAACTCCGAGCTTGGGCTACTCTCTAGGGGCTTGGTTTCCTACAGGGCGTGGCATGCCCTCTTCACATTGTGGCATGCCTTGCAAGGCATTGCATGCCCTCCTTGCTTCTCCCTAAGGACGTTGCACGCCCCTACCTTGTCCTCTAGGATGCGTTGCACGCCATCTCTTTGCTCTTTATGGGGCGTAGCACGCCCCTGCCTGGCATTGTACTCCCCATGCTTCTTGCTCTAGGGCGTTGCATGCCTTCCACTAGGGATTACATGCCAAGCTACTGCATGGTTCTGAACGTTACGTACTTTGATTGCATGCCTTTTCCTATGCCTTGCCTTTTGATTATGCTTTCTTTGCTACTTGATTTTTTTCTCTTAATCTTGTATTTTGTTGAAAAACATTTAGAAAACACTTTAGTATCAATAATACTTAAAAATGATTAGATTAGAGGAAGAAATTGTGATTAAACTTAAGAAAACAAGAAAACAATGCAAGAAAAACTACTAAAGATGCGAACACATCAAAGGGGTATTCGTTCCTGATTGTGATCTTATTCAACTGTTGGTAATCCACGCATAATCTCATGTCACCATTCTTCATTTTTATCAACAAAATTAGGGCCCCATGATGTTGCGTTCAGATGGCTAAACTTCTTTTTTAATAGTTCCTTTAGTTGAAACTTCAATTCTGCGAGTTCCAAAGGTGAAATCCGATAGGGTGCGATAGTATTGATCTTGCTCTTGGCACAAGGTTTATGGTGAACTCTATCTCTTGTTGAGGAGAAACTCAGAGATGTTTTCCAAAAATACTTTATGAAACTCTCTTACTATTGGGATTCGTTCTAACTTCTATTCACTATTAGTTAAGCTAGCTGCTAAGAAAATATAACATTATATTCACTCTAACTACAGGTAACTACTACTAAATTTAAATAATAATTGTTCATACCCTGGGTCGAGCTATGCGACCCGGGTTGATCAAAGACACAGGTGATCAACCTTTTCTGTTCGGATCGCCACCGACCTCTCCTTAAAGGGTTCGGCCAAATTGCCATGAAGGCCCGAGCAGGCCCAAACAAAGGGATGCAGCCCATTCTAAAGGCGACTAGGCCTAGAAAGATATGGGGACTCACCCACAAAAGATAAGATAAGATAACTATTTTATCTCAAATGGAGGTCACTCCACACTACTATAAATACACTGGAGCACCCAGGTATAACTCTCACTTTGATTCTACACTAAATCCTGCCTAAAACACGTGTTAACTTAAGCATCGGAGTCTCTTGCAGGTACCACCACCCTCCGGTGTTGAAGGATCAGCAGCACGGCCAAGCCCAACAAGTCGGATGCAACAGCTCTGGCCGCCACCACAAATCTTGTCTGAGATCGACCTACAGTTTCAGGTAACCCTCGGAACATTGGCGCCATTACCGGGGAACCTGGAAGTCATTCCATCATCATGGCGGACAACCTTGACAACGACCACAATTCTGATTTGGAAAACAGGACGCCAGATAAGAATGTGGAAATCACACCGAAAGATTCACCTCAACATAAACAGAGACAAGCATTCTCCAAACACAGAAATTGTAGATGCCCTTCGAGAATAGCAGGAACGTCTCAAGCAGCTCGAACAAGAGGCCGAACACCAGCGTGGAGCCGAAAGAGATCTTTGGAGGGAAACAAGATGACGTCGAGAGTTAGAAGACAAGCTCATAAAGCTCAAGGCTGACCTTAAAACCAAAACCATTCGATCCAGTCATGAAGACAGCTCCCACAAAGATCAAGATCTATTCACCAAAGAAATCATGAAAGCTAAAGTCCCAAAGGACTTTACAGCTCCTAACATGACCCCATACGATGGTACATCTGATCCAGGCCATCACCTCAGCAATTTTAGAAGTAGGATGTATCTCACAGATGCCTCGGACGCCATTTGATGCAAAGCTTTCCCAACTACTCTGACCAAGACGGCAATAAAGTGGTTCGACAGTTTGCCACTAAGATCAATAGCAAGCTTTGATAACCTCGCCAAGAAGTTCTTAGCCAGATTCTCCATCCAAAAAGACAAAGCCAAACATGCTCCGAGCCTATTATGGATTAAGCAAGGAGATCAGGAAAGCCTCCGCAACTACATGGAGAGATTCAACAAGGCATGTCTGAACATACAAAGTCTGCAAATAGAAGCAGCCATTATGGGTCTCATTGACCTTTAGCCATTCCATATCAAAAAAGCATCCAACAACTCTAAACGAGGTACAAGAACGGGCAAAAAAGTATGTTAACATGGAGGAGAACTCTCGACTGGGAGAAAATTCAAAATCCGGATTCTCCTACCCTCCTCGGGACAAGGCTAAAGAGTCCGAGAAAAAAGAAAACCAGCCTATTGAAAAATCTTGAAAATACCACAACTACACTCCCCTAAGAGTGTCCCTTGTAGATGTATACAGGGAGATATGCAACACTGAGAAGATCCCACCACCTTGCCCAATCAAACACAAAAGAGGAGGGGGAAATTAGACAGAGTACTACGAATACCACTGAATCTACAGACACTCTACCAACGAGTACTTCGACCTAAAGAATGTCATCGAGAAATTGGCAAGAGAAGGGCGACTAGATCGGTACTTAGCCAATAAATATGAACCAAGAAAAAGAAGAAGGGATGAAGAGGTTGGACGAATTGAACACCCATCTCACACCCCTGAAAGACATGTTCATATGATAAACGGAGGATTCGTAGGAGGAGGGATCTCTAAATCATCTCGCAAAAGGCACCTAAAAGAGGTATATCATGTTGGAGAAAGAGGACAGGTCGCTCGACCTCCCCACTATCACCTTTACCCAAGAGGACAGAGTAGGCATCATTCCAGGGCATGATGATCCCATGGTCATTACTATCATACCCGCCAACGCTAATCTCCATTGAACATTGGTAGACCAAGGGAGCTCCATAGATATCTTGTTCAAATCTGCCTTCGACAAACTCGGCCTACAAGAAAAGGAGCTCAGAGCATATCCTAACAGCTTGTTCGGACTTGGAGACACCCCAATCCAACCACTAGGATACATCTCACTATATACAACTTTTGGCAAAGGAACTCGGTCCAGGACACTTAACATAGACTACGTAGTAGTCAACGTGAGCTTAGCTTATAATGCCCTAATAGGTCGGACAACACTAAACCAGCTCGCCGCTGTAGTCTCCACTCCACATCTATGCATGAAATTTCCAACTTCGGAAGGGATCGCCACGATAAAGCGAGACCAAAAGATTGCGCGACGCTGTTACAATGAAAGTCTAAACCTTAAAGGCGACCCCAAACGGGGAGGAAATCAACACTATCAAATTCGGGGGAGTTCGAGCTCGCGAGGAACTTCGACCGCAACTTGAAGGCGAGATCGAAGAAGTCCAGATCAGGGATGCCAACGATAAAACAACAAATATCGGGGCAACCTTAAAGGGAGACTTAAAAGAACCTCTAATACAGTTCCTAAAGGATAACGCCGACCTCTTTGCTTGGAAGACCGCAGACATGCCGGGCATAGATCCCAAACTAATGTGCCACAAACTGGCAGTTTACCCTGGATCTCGGCCCGTGCAATAGAAACGCAGGAAGCTCGGGCCAGAAAGATCCCAAGCTGTGGAAGAGCAAGTACAAGCTTTACTGGAGGTAGGGTTCTGGTGGACGAAATTGTGATCACTATTCTTTAAGTTGTTTTCATTGTAAAATTATGGAATTTGAAATTGGCACGAGTGGACACAACTCCGTTCAACTAACCAGCAAGTGTACTGGGTCGTCCAAGTAATAAACCTTACGCGAGTAAGGGTCGATCCCACAGAGATTGTTGGTATGAAGCAAGCTATGGTCACCTTGTAAATCTCAGTTAGGCAGATTAAATTGATTTATGGTTTCGAAAATAGAAATAAGAAAATAAATAATAAAAGGGATAGAATACTTATGCAGATTCATTGGTGGGAATTTCAGATAAGCGAATGGAGATACTGTATGGCTCAAGGACGCCTGCTTTCCCACTTCTTCAACTCAATCCTTCTTACTCCTTTCCATGGCAAGCTGTGTATAGGGGTTCACCATCAGCGGTGGCTACTTTCAATCCTCTCGGGAAAATGATCCTCTGCGGCTGTCACTCGCATGGCTAATCGTCTGGAGGCATCACACTGGCCGAAGGCTACATCCCATCCTCGCAGTGAAAACTACACTCACGCGCTCTGTCACAGCACGGCTAATCACTGGTTGGTTCCCGCTCCTACTGGA
>NC_029780.3:55141988-55142650 GCF_000817695.3 Arachis duranensis | reverse complement strand
TTTGTTTTCCAGTATTACCACCGGATACATAAATGCCACAGACACATAACTGGGTGAACCTTTTCAGATTGTGACTTAGCTTTGCTAGAGTCCCCAGTTAGTGGTGTCCAGAGCTCTTAAGCACACTCTTTTGCTTTGGATCACGACTTTAACCACTCAGTCTCAAGCTTTTCACTTGGACCTTCATGACACAAGCACATGGTTAGGGACAGCTTGATTTAGCCACTTAGGCCTGAATTTTATTTCCTTGGGCCCTCCTATCCATTGATGCTCAAAGCCTTGGATCCTTTTTACCCTTGCCTTTTGGTTTTAAGGGCTATTGGCTTTTTCTACTGCTCCTTCTTTTTCTTTCTATATTTTTTTTTCGCAAGCTTTCTTTTTCACTGCTTTTTCTTGCTTCAAGAATCAACTTCATGATTTTTCAGATCCTCAATAACATTTCTCCTTGTTCATCATTCTTTCAAGAGCCAACAATTTTAACACTCATAAACAACAAGATCAAAAGACATATGCACTGTTCAATCATTCATTCAGAAAACAAAAAGTATTGTCTCCACATCAATATAATTAAATTAAATTCAAGGATAGATTCGAAATTCATGTACTTCTTGTTCTTTTGAATTAAAACATTTTTCATTTAAGAGAGGTGAAGGATTAATGGA
>NC_029780.3:55139839-55140117 GCF_000817695.3 Arachis duranensis | reverse complement strand
TGCATGTAAAATGCCTTCGTGCATCATTCTGGCGTTTAAACGCCCATTGGTGCACGTTCTGGGCGTTCAACGCCCATGTAATGCATGTTTCTGGCGTTGAACGCCAGTTTCATGCTTGTTACTGGCGCTCAGCGCCAGTTTGTCTCCTCTAGGCACATTTCTGGCGTTCAGCGCCAGGATGTTGCTTGTTTCTGGCGTTCAGCGCCAGAATGGTGCTCTGTTCTGGCGTTGAACGCCAGCCAGATGCATCTTACTGGCGTTGAACGCCAGCCTGTGCG
>NC_029780.3:55138538-55138745 GCF_000817695.3 Arachis duranensis | reverse complement strand
AATTCCTTTGGATCCTTAATAGGAAACTCCTTCTTGCTTGAGGGACGTCCCAGGAGGTCTTCCTCACTAGGATTTTTGTCCTCTTCCTCCCTTGTGCATTCGGCCATATTGACTAAATCAATGGCCTTGCACTCTCCTTTTGGATTCTCTTCTGTATTGCTTGGGAGAATACTGGGAGGAGTTTCAATAACTTTCTTACTCAGCTGG
>NC_029780.3:55136969-55137552 GCF_000817695.3 Arachis duranensis | reverse complement strand
AAAAGGGAAAAGCATGAGTCTGTAGACTTCAGGATCAACTCCATTCGTCTTTACAGTCTCACAGATCTGCAAGAACTCAGTTAAAAATTGATAAGGATCTTCAGATGGAAGCCCATAAAACTTGCAGTTTTGTTGCATTAAGGCAACTAGTTGAGGCTTAAGCTCAAAATTATTGGCTCCAATGGCAGGAATGGAGATACTTCTTCCATCAAATTTGGATGTTGGCTTTGTGAAGTCACCAAGCATTCTCCTTAGATGAAGAGAGGTGAAGAGAAGTGTTAGTAATTAATTAATTAAATAGAATAAGAGAAGAGAAGAGAATTTTCGACAATATTTTTTTTTGAAAAAGAGGTTAGTAATTTTCGAAAATCAAAGACAAAATATAATTAAAATTAAAATTTAAAACAAAAAGAATTTTTGAAAAAGAGAGGGAGAATTTTCGAAATTTAGAGAGGGATAGGTAGTTAGTTGGTTTTGAAAAAGATAAGAAATTAATAAAAAATTAGTTAGTTGATTGAAAAAGATTTGAAATCAAATTTTGAAAAAGATAAGATAAAAGATAAAAAGATAAGATAAAAATTTT
>NC_029780.3:55135842-55136692 GCF_000817695.3 Arachis duranensis | reverse complement strand
AAAAAATTGAAAAAGATATGATTTTTGAAAAAGATTTTGAAAAGATAAGATTTTTAAAATTGAAATTTTGACTTGACTTCGTAAGAAACAACTAATTTTAAAAATTTTTGACCAAGTCAACCCAAAATTTCAAAAATTTTGGAGCAAAATAAGGAAAAGATATTTTTTTGATTTTTGAATATTTAATTATGAGAGAGGAAAACAACAAAAATACTCAATGCATGAAATTTTTAGATCAAAACAATGAATGTATGCAAGAATGCCATGAATGTCAAGATGAACACCAAGAACACTTTGAAGATCATGATGAACATCAAGAACATAATTTTGAAAAATGTTTTTTGATGCAAAGAAAACATGCAAGACACCAAACTTAGAAATCTATAATGCATGGAAAATATGAATGCAAAAGTGCACATGAAAAACAACAAAAGACACAAAACAAGAAATCATCAAGATCAAACAAGAGGACTTGTTAAGAACAACTTGAAGATCATGAAGAACACTATGAATGCATGAGATTTTCGAAAAAAAAATGCAAGAAAAATTTTAAAAGCATGCAATTGACACCAAACTAAAAAAATTAACACAAGACTCAAACAAGAAACACAAAATATTTTTGGTTTTTATGATTTTATGATTTTTTTATATTTTTATTAAATTTTTTCGAAAACATTTTTTTCGAAAAACGAAAAAGAAAAGAAAAATTTTGAAAAAGATTTTTGAAAAGAGAATTACCTAATCTGAGCAACAAGATGAAAATCATAAATCCATACTCGAACAATCCCCGGCAACGGCGCCAAAAACTTGGTGGACGAAATTGTGATCACTATTCTTTAAGTTGTTTTCA
>NC_029780.3:55125524-55134739 GCF_000817695.3 Arachis duranensis | reverse complement strand
TTTACGTCGTCAATTTCCAAATAAAGTATGGACTATTATATATTACTGGAAAGCTCTGGATGTCTACTTTCCAACGCCGTTGAGAGCGCGGCATTTGGAGTTCTGTAGCTCCAGAAAATCCATTTCGAGTGCAGGGAGGTCAGATTCCAACAGCATCAGCAGTCCTTTTGTCAGCCTTTTTCAGAATTTTGCTCAAGTCCCTCAATTTCAGCCAGAAATTACCTGAAATCATAGAAAAACACACAAACTTATAGTAAAGTCCAGAAAAAAAGTAGCTTAAACTTACTAAAAACTATCTAAAAACAATGCCAAAAAGCGTATAAATTATCCGCTCATCAGGTTCATAAGGGAGGTCAAATACCTATTATGGCTAGCCAACGTTGTCTTGGTAAAGAAGTAAAATGGCAAGTGGAGAATGTGTACTGACTACTCCGACCTCAATAAGGCTCGCCCAAAAGATTCCTACCCGCTCCCAAACATAGATACTCTAGTAGATGCCTCTTCCGGATACAAGTACCTCTCCTTCATGGACGCCTATTTAGGATACAACCAAATCCCAATGTACCCACCCAATCAAGAAAAGACCTCGTTCCTAACCCCAAAGGCAAACTATTGCTATATAGTTATGCCCTTCGGACTCAAGAACGCAGGATCTACCTACCAAAGACTCATGAATAAAATCTTTGCGGACCATATCGGAAAACTAATGGAGGTTTATGTAGATGACATGCTGGTAAAAACACAGAGTGAAGAATCATTGTTGTCTGACCTCACCAAAGTGTTTGACACCATAAGTAAGTATGGCATGCGACATAATCCGGCAAAGTGCACCTTTGCGGTAGAAGCTGGCAAATTCTTGGGCTTCATGCTCACACAAAGAGGAATCGAGACAACCCTAGATAAATGCCAGGCTATACTCAACATGAAAAGTCCAACCTTCGCCAAAGAGGCACAACAGCTCAACAGGAGACTAGCAGCCCTGTCCAGGTTTCTAGCCAGATCAGCCATAAGATCTCTCCCATTTTACGCAACATTAAGGAAGGGAAGGAGGTTTGAATGGACAACAGAGTGTGAGCAAGCCTTCCAAGATTTCAAAAAATTCTTGGGGCAACCACCCATTCTTACTAGACCACGGGAATGAGAAGCACTCATATTATACCTCACAGTAGGAAGTCGGGCAATAGCCTCAGCACTAGTCAGAGAAGACAAAACTGGGCAACAACCCATCTACTTCATCAGTAAGGCTCTACAATGGGCTGAACTAAATTATCAAAAGATAGAAAAGTTCGCCTACATCCTCTTAATCATTTCTCGACGACTCCGCCCATACTTCCAAGCTCACACTATCAAGTTTCGGACCAACCAGCCCATTAAAGGCATCCTACAGAAAACAAGCTTAGCTGGAAGAATTCTACAGTGGGCAGTCGAGTTATCCGAATTTGACCTTCAATATGAAGCTCGGACAGCCATCAAATCACAGTATCTCACCGACTTCATTGCCGAGTACACTGACACCCCAGGAACCCTCATAAAATGGAATCTCTACGTGGACGGTTCTTCAAACAAAACCGGGAGTGGCGCAAGTGTGATTATTGAAAGTGATCAAGGAACCCAAATCGAGCTATCACTAAAGTTTGAATTCCCTGCCTCAAATAATCAGGCTGAATTTGAGGCACTACTGGCTGCTTTAAGGCTGGCTAGGGAGGTAGGAGTTCATAAGCTTACCATCTTCAGTGATTCACAAGTAATTACCTCACAAATAGAGGGGAACTACCAAGCTAAGGATCCTACCATGAAGAAATATTTGGACAAAACTAGAGAACAGCTCAGACAATTCGGGGAATTTGAGGTCCAACATATATGATAAACCATTATTTTATGATTTATATTGTGTTTAATTGAGTGGTTTTGTCAAGTCTTCACCCACTTATTCATATGATTTGCATGTATTTACAATTGCTTCCCAAAAATTGTCCATGGTTGAAAACTTGCTTCCTAGAGATCTTTTAATTATGTATTTTTATTCTCCTTTATACCATTCGATGCTGTGATCTGTGTGTTAAGTGTTTCAGGCCTTATAGGGCAGGAATGGCTTAGAGAATTGAGAGGGAGCTTGCAAAAATAGAAGGAGCACAAGAAAACAAGGAGATGACCAGTGAACACTGACGCGAGCGCATGGCCTACGCGAGTGCGTAAAATGGAGAATTAGCAAGTGACGCGAACGCGTGCCTGATGCAATCACGTAGATCGGAGTCTGCACGAATGACACAAAAGCGTGGGCGACGCGAATGCGTGACAAGGAAAACCACTGAATGACGCGAACGCGTGGATGACGTGTACGCGTGACCTACGCGATTTGCAAAAATTACAGAATACACTAGAGATAATCACAGGCTGCGTTTTAACCTAATTTTCGGCCCAGAACACAGAATAAAGTGAGGGAACATGCAGAAACTCAGGAGAGATTGACACACATTCATTTACATTGATATTAGGATAGTTTTAGTTTTAGATCTGAATTTACTAGTCCTTTAGGTTTTCTCTACGTTGATAGGATTTTAGTTAATTGCTTTTGCTTTGGATATTGAAGAGCCATTACCTCCGTGGAAGTACTATTCTAGTTTGTTTTCCTATTCTCCTATTCTTTTGGTTATTTATTATTCTTGTTCAGATACTTATATTACATTTGGATTTATCAATACAGTTCACTACCTTTTCCTTTAATCAATTTCCAATGCTTATTTTATTTATCATGTCCTCTTCTACTATTTCTGCAAGCGTTTTATTCCGATCAATGGAGTAGAATTTCCACTTGACATGGGGGTTGATTAAGAGAAGACACTTGAGTTGGAATGCTCAAGTGCTTAGTTAAATTGGACGCTGTTAGCTAATTCCATACCTACTTACGCTAGATCTCCCCAAGGGAGAGCACTAGAAATTGTGGGTGAGAGTTAGTTTAATCACCATACTTTCTCTTACTTAGTGATGGTTAACCGAGTGAGAACAGCAACCTCTGTACACTACACTTGAGAAGATCCCAACAAGGATAGAAATTCCACTTAATCATTCCCTCAGTCAAGGCGTTTCATTTAGAGTATCAATAATTATTCTTAGTTTATTTTTATTACTTTAATTATTAATCATATTACTTACTCATTATCAAAACTCAAATTTTCTAAAAACCCCTATTTAATAAAATAGAACTCTTTTCTGTAATTCGTTGGGAGACGACCTGGGACTCACACTCCCAGTATTTTTATTTCCAAAAATTGTGACAACTCCTTTTAAATTGGTGAGGCGAATTTTAGTTGGTTAAGAGCTATACGTACAATGCTGTTCTCTTAACTGAAGTATCTTAATTGGTTAACTTCTGCCACGCACCAATTTTTGGCGTCGTTTCTGGGGAGTTGTAATAGTGTGCTAAATTATTAATTAGTGTATATATTTATTTTTTTATTTGCATATTTTATTTTTATTTCTGTTACCGTGAGCTACATGTCTTTCTCATTGAATAACGCGTTCATTGCCTGATCTGAGTTTAGTCCCATTTGATCCTGAAATTGAAAGAACTCTTTCACATATTAGATGAACTCGACGTCGATTAGCCTCTGAGGGTGGTGAAGTGATTATTATCAATTCACCAGTCTTATCTGAGGGCAAACCTAAACCGCCATCTGAGAGCGAGACGAGCTTATTTACTACTGATTCAGTTGATTTATGTGCAGGTGACATGGCAGAACCTAGGAGGATTACTCTCCAGGAGGCAGGAGCCCCAGACTTCACCCTGCAACTGTATCAAGTTCGTCACCCAAATCTGGCAGCAGATTTTGAACTGAAGACTGCACTAATTAACTTGATGCCCAAGTTTCATGGCTTGCCTACTTAAGAGCCTATCAAGCACCTTAGGGATTTCCAGACAGCCTGTTCCACTGTTAGGCGTCATGGTGCATATGAAACTTCTATTCTATTAACTGCTTTCCCATTTTCTCTTGAGGGAAAGCTGAGGGAATGGTACTACATTCAGCCTGAAGTGACTGTTACTAACTGGGATATGCTTAGAAGAGAATTTTTGAAAAATACTTTCCAGCTAAAGTTACTGATAGATTGAGGAAAGAGATTTCAATGATTATTCAAGGAGAATCCGAGACTCTCTACGAATATTGGGAGCGCTTCAATAATCTCCTGGACTCATGTCCCCATCACATGATTGATAGACTAGTATTGATCAGCTACTTCACTCAAGGCATGAACCCCCAGGAGAAGACTACACTGGAAGGTGCCAGCAATGGTTCTTTGAAAAAGTACAAAACCGCAGATGAAGCATGGCAGCTGATCAGCGACTTAGCCGAGTCCGCTAGGAATCACAGACAGAGGCGCCACCATCCCAAGGCTGTTGCCGAAATTTCTTCTAGCATGGAAACTACTGCTCTCACATAGAGTATATGTGAAATTACCAACCTACTGAAGTAGATGCAGTTAAATCAACAACAAGCTCAGCTTCTCCCACCACAACAAAACCAACAGTTGGTTCCACAAAGAGTATTCGGGATCTGTGCTGATTATAGTCATTATACTGATGAATGTCCACAGCTCCAACAGAAAGACAACACTGTGGTAGCCACTCACAACTTCTATGACCGCCCGAATCAAGGATACAATCAACAAGGTGGCAACTATAACCATGGATGGCAGGACAACTCCAACCAAGGTTGGAGAGATAATTCTAACCATGGCTGGAGGGATAACTTTAACAGAGGAGACAGAGACAATAATGGAAACCAGAGGTGGAAAATAATAACAACAACAGACAGTAGAATCAAAACCAACCTTACAGAGCACCTCACCTAAGACAGTCCCAAGGCCCCCAGCACAATCAACACCGGTTCCTCAGACTACTACTTCCAATTCCTCATCAAGTGACGAGATGCTCAGTTCTCTCGTGCAAGGACAACAAGACATGCAGGCGTAGCTGAACTCTTCTTTGAATGGTCTGACTACCACTTTACAAGCTCTCGTCTCCCGGATAGATTCATCACTTAATTCCATACATCAACCTTCAAGCTCCAGTAGAATTCCTTCTCAACCTTTACCTAGTCCCAAGGGCAGCATCAATGCATCACTTTGTGGTCCGGAACCACATTGCAGGAGAGAAACCATGAGGAGCCAAGCCCACCAGAACACGCCCCAGTAGAGGATGTGGTGAAAGTGGAAGATGCTGAAGAGCAGAAGGACGTACAAGACATAGTTGGAGAAGAAGAAGCTCAACCACAGATTGAAGCACCAAAGGATGTTGAAGTTACGAGTAGCGCCCTTCCTATCCCATTTCCACAACTTGCAAGGAAGCCCAGAAAGCAGATGGAACTTGATCCCAAAATGGTAGAAATATTCAAAAAGGTTGAGGTAACTGTTCCCCTTTTTGATGTTATTCAATAGGTGCCTAAATATGCAAAGTTTTTAAAAGATTTGTCCCTACATAAAGATAAAATTAATGAATTAGAAACTATTCCTTTAGGTAGTTCTATATCAGCTTTAATGGGAGGTATACCTGAAAAATGTAGTGATCCAGGTCCATGTATGGTTAACTGTACCTTTGGAGGTGTGATATTTTCTAACTGTATATGTGATTTAGGAGCGTGTGTTAGTATAATGCCCTTGTCTATATATGATACTTCGAGGCTCCCTCCCTTGAAAAGGTCGGCAGATCATTTTGTGTTAGCAGATAAAAGTATTATTACAGTAGTTGGAATTGCTGAAGATGTATTACTGAGCATTAAGGGGCTCTCATTTCCCATTGACTTCTATATCCTGGAAATGCCCCCTAATAACTCAGGAAGGCCATCATCAATCCTTCTTGGAAGACCATTCCTGAAGACTTCAAAGTTTAAGCTGGATGCATTCACAGGAACTTACTCCTTTGAGATAGATGGCAGAGCAGTGAAGTTTAGCTTAAATGAAGCTATGAATCATCCTCCAGAAGATCATTCTATCTTCGAGTGTGACATCATTGATGAAACTGTAGCTGAAGTTCACCAGGAAGAATTAGAAGACAAGTACATGGAGCAAGGTCCAAGTGTGGGGACACTTTCTGAAAACAATGAGAAAACTTTACCATTACCACCAGCCCCGGATAATCCAGAGCCTAGCTATGAGCAGAAATTAGAATTAAAGCCCCATCCACCACACATCAAGTATGCCTACCTTAAGGACAAGCAGAAGTTCCCAGTTATCATTGCAAGGGAACTCACTTCTCAACAAGAAGAACAGCTACTCAGTGTGCTGAGAGAACACAAAAAAGCAATTGGATGGAGCTTGACAGATATAGTAGGTATCAGCCCTCAAGTTTGTGAGCACAGAATATTCTTAGAAGAGGGAGTGATGAACGGATATTTTATACACTTTTTGGGGGTATTTTCATATAGTTTTTAGTAGGATCTAGCTACTTTTTAGTATATTTTTATTAGTTTTAATGCAAAAATCATATTTCTAGACTTTACTATGAGTTTGTGTGTTTTTCTGTAATTTCAGGTGTTTTCTAGCTGAAATTGAGGGACCTGAGCAAAAATCTGATTCAGAGGCTGAAAAAGGACTCTAGATGCTGTCGGATTCTGACCTCTCTGCACTCGAAATGGATTTTATGGAGCTACAGATACCCAATTGGCGCGACCTCAATTGCGTTGGAAAGTAGAGATACAGGGCTTTCCAACAATATATAATAGTTTATACTTTGCCCGAGTTATGATGACGCAAACTGGCGTTTAACATCGAGTTTCTACCATATTCTAGCGTTAAACGCCAGAAACAGGATACAAGCTGAAGTTAAACGCCCAAACTGGCATAAAAGCTGGAGTTAAATGCCAGGAATAGCCTCTACACATGAAAGCTTCATTGCTCAGCCTAAACACACACCAAGTGGGCTCTGGAAGTGGATTTCTGCACTATCTATCTTAGTTTACTCATTTTTCTGTAAACCTAGGTTACTAGTTTAGTATAAAAACTACTTTTAGAGATTCATTTTGTACTTGATGACATTTTACATCTGAACTTGTATTTCCTACGGCATGAGTCTCTAAACTCCATGGTTGGGGGTGAGGAGCTCTGTTGTGTCTCGATGGATTAATACAATTACTTCTATTTTCTATTCAATCACGCTTGATTCTATTCTAAGATATTCACTCGCACTTAAACATGATGAATGTGATAATCCATGACACTCATCACCATTCTCAACCTATGAACACGTACCTGACAACCACTTCTGTTCTATCTTAGATTGAGTGTGTATCTCTTGGGTTCCTGGTTCACGAGTTTGACTGCATCTCCTGACAACAGAGCGTTCAATCCGTGAGACCAGAGTTTTCGTGGTATAAGCTAGAATCATATGATAGTATTCTTAAGATCCAAAAAGTCTAAACCTTATCTGTGGTTGGTGTGTAGAAACTCCACCGTTGAAAATACATAAGTGATGAAGGTCCAGGCATGGCCGAGAGACCAGCCCTCAAAACGTGATCACCAGATCAAAAATACAACCCAGGATTAAAATATAATAGTAAAAAGTTCTATTTATACTAGACTAGTTACTAGGGTTTACAAAAGTAAGTAATTGATGCAGAAATCCACTTCTAGGGCCCACTTGGTGTGTGCTTGGGTGTTCAACTCTGGTTCGTGACGTGTTTCTGGCATTTAACTCCAGAATGCAGCATGGAACTGGCGTTGAGCGTTAGTTTATGTTGTCTAATTACGAATAAAGTATGGAAATCATGGATATGAGCAGAATGCAGGAAATCATGGAAGGAATGTCTCAACAATACATGAGGTCTCAAGAGAGGCAAGAGGACTTTCACCTCAAAATGATGGACATGCAAAGGAACTTTGAATCAAGATTCCTAGATCTGGAAAGGGAACAGAATTTACAATTACAGGAATCCCTCAGCCACATATGCCAACACCAAGATGCCAATATCTTGGCAATCAAGGAAGCCACCACTTTGCAAAATGCAAGATACTCAGTTCAAGCTGATTACAACATCAGCTCTCAAATCAAGCTTAACTACATAGGGGAACATCTACACAAGATGGACCCAGCATTCCCATCTTTTGATGAGTATTTCAAAGGGAGAAAAGAAGGAGAAATAAACAAGGCGATGATCCTTGAAAAAGGAGTGGAAGAAACAATGAAAAAGGCTGGATTCTGGACAAAGCTCATGAGAAAAGACAAAGGAAGTACAAGTGGTCAAAAAGAGGTAAGAAGCAAGAAGAAGCAGAACCCCAAGAATCAAAAAGAACCAAGCAACAAATGAGAGGTGGTCTTGTTCCTTAATAATCAAATAATAGTTTATGAATTGTCTTTATGAGCTTTCTTTCATTTTAAGTCAATTTGTATGTTTGTTTGTTTACTGCTTTGAATAAAGTGAATGCCTAGATGTTTGGATATAACTTCACCTTCTTAAACAAATGCTTGCCATGCTTGTTCTGTTTCCAAAAATAAAAGAAAAGTTTGAACAAAAGTAACTTGGCTCAATTAGTGACAAATCAAGTAGAATTAAGTGGTGGTATGCATGCTTGATTGTTTAGTCAGATCACTAGAAATTGAGTGTAGAATTATCATTTTTGTGTAGAAATTTGAATACTGTCTATGGATCTTGGTGAATAAATGTCTTTGGCCATGAAAAAGAAAGAAAAAGAAGAAGAAAGAGCCACTGAAAAAGGGCAACCAAAAAGCACAAAAAAAATTGAGAAAATAAGCTAGGCACTAATGGTTTGAACTTCTGAGACAAATGCCTGTGGTGTTTATGTATTAAGGATATGCTTGGATGAATAGGTTCTGAGGAGTGTTTCAACACTTGGTAACTTGGGTTAACTAACCCGGGATTATCAACCAAAAGTCCATTATCAAGAGCAACCTAAATACAAAACATTTAGTCACACAAAGAGGTGCTGGGCACCAATGTCTCAAGAAGAAATATGAACTAAAATGCCTGTAGTGGATATGTGTAGTGCACTGATAAGAAAAAGAAAATGCCAAAGGCTTGTGCAACACATGACACTGAGCAAACAAGGAGCAAGGGAGCTCTAAGAAAAAGAAAAACAAAGAAAGGAAAAGTGCCAAGGACATAAGAATAACAAGAGGCCATAGTAGTGTTTGATGGATGCAATGAAAAAGTGATAATCTTATCTGATAAGAATGAAAAAGTGATGCTGCAACTTTCTGCATAAAA
>NC_029780.3:55062346-55125424 GCF_000817695.3 Arachis duranensis | reverse complement strand
ATTCCTTGCAATTTACATTTTCCGCCAATTTACTTTATGCAATTCACACCCAATTCTTGATTCCGCTCAACTAATCAAACTCCACTCCTATAAATGATCATTTCCCTTCTGATGGCTTACAAGCAGTATCTGAAGTAGTTCCTTGGTATGCACCAGTAGCTAATTATCTAGTTAGCCACACTTTCCCTCCACATTTTACTAAGCATCAGAGAGACAAGCTGAAAAGCGAGTCCAAATATTATATATGGGATGATCCGTATTTATGGAGGTGTGGTGCTGACTAGGTAATTAGATGGTGTGTACCTCAATCAGAATTCCAGTATATTTTAGAGGCTTGCCCGCATCTGAGAGTGGAGGACATTTTGGCCCTCAAAGGACAGCTAGAAAAATCTTGGACTGTGGATTCTGGTGGCCTACTCTTTTCAAAGATGCTGCTAAATTTTGTAAATCTTATTCCTTATGCCAAAGGTTTAGTAATATATCCAAGAGGGATTAGATGCCTCAACAGATTATGCTTTTCTGTGAAATTTTTGATGTTTGGGGCATTGACTTCATGGGTCCGTTTCCAAATTCTAATGGGTACTTTTATATACTGCTAGCCGTAGATTATGTTTCTAAATGGGTGGAAGCAATTCTTACCCATACTGATGATGCTAGCACTGTTGTTTCCTTTGTTAGAAACCATATTATATGTCGCTTTGGATCACCACGAGCAATCGTGAGCGATCAAGGCACCCACTTTTGTAACAGGAGACTAACAGGATTACTAAAGAAACATGGGATAATTCACAAAGTAGAAACAGCTTACCATCCCCAGACCAATGGGCAAGCAGAAGTCTCTAATAGAGAGATTAAATGAATTCTGGAAAAGATAGTAAAACCTCATAGGAAGGACTGGAGTGCCAGGCTACAAGATGCACTCTGAGCATATAGAACAGCGTACAAGACACCCATTGGGATGAGCCTCTTCCGCTTGGTATACAGAAAGGCTTGCCACCTCCCCGTAGAGGTGGAACACAATGCTTTCTGGGCTGTAAGGGAGTGCAACATGAATCTTATGAAAGCTGGTGTTGAAAGAAAGCTACAACTAGCAGAACTAGAGAACCTTCGCCTAGAAGCATGTGACAACTCTAGGCGTTACAAGGAGAAAATGAAGGCTGTCCATGACAAGCACATTAAAAGGAGAGAATTCAGACCAGGGGAGTTAGTTCTTCTATGTAACTCCAGACTGAGGCTCATGCCAGGCAAACTGAGATTAAGATGGGAAGGTCCATATAGAGTAGAGAAGGTAGAGCCATACGGAGTTTTCCACCTGCGTCATCCTACTAACTCAAAATTTCTAAAGGTCAATGGACATCGCCTAAAGCTTTATCATGGTGAGAAAATAAAGAATCAGAAAGAACTAGAGATTTTCCTCTTGGAAGACCCACCAAGAGAAGCAGAATGAGCCTAAAGAGCGTCCAACTTAATGACGTAAAAGCAAAGTGCTAGGTGGGAGACAACGCACCATGGTATGATTGTTTCGTTTCAGTCTTAGGTTTATTTTATTTTACTTTATTTTTATGGTGTTAATGACTCTTCTCATCATCCCTGCATATAGCTGCATATAGTTTGCATTAGCATTCTGCATGTTTATTATTAAAAAAAAAACACGCACGTGACGTATAGGCGTTGCTGACGCGTCCGCGTCAAAAATGCATAGGAAAGAAAACAAATTGAACAGAGAGTCACGCGAAAGTGTGGCTGGAGATGTGCCTTAGGCACAAACGTGCCACGTGAACGCGTCACGCACGCAGCTGCGTCATTTGGAAAATAAGCCTCCCACGCGTCCGCGTCACTCACGCGAACGTGTGCCCTTAAAAATCGACGTAAAAGGGGTGTATGGCAGCAAGTTATGAAGGAGTGGGGCTGGAATGATGCTAGAAGCACCAGCCCTATCACGCGACCACGTGCCCCACGCATCCACGTCATTTTTCCAAGTATAGCCATTCACGCAATCGCGTCAACCACCCGACTGCGTCACCCTAAGTTTTGGCAAATATACGAATTAAACAGAAAGATGTGCGTACGCGAGGCTGCTCTGGCGCCACTAGCGCAATTCACGTCACACGTCCGCATGACCGACGCTTTCGCGTCACTTCAAAATCACGTCAACCGCGCGACTGCGTGCTCCACGCGTCCGCGTCACCTGCGCCGCACAGCTTATCCAAATCGGCCAAAAATATCTTATCTTTTCTTCCTCAAATCCTAATGCTTCTTTTCCCTTCTTCTTTCTTTCTTCTTCCTTCCTTCCTTATTTATTCTTTCCTACTTTTTACTTACTCTTCTCTTCCTCTTTCTTTTTCCCACTCATCATCAAGGTTCTTTTCTTTCCTTCTTCTCTCTTTACTTCTCTATTCTTTTTCTTATTTTTCTGTTTTCTTCTTTTTTTTCTTTTTACTTTTATTGTCTATGTTTTCCTTTTCTTTCTTTTTCTTTTAATTGGTGTTGGAAATTTATTTGGGTCATTATTTTCTATATTTTGCTTATGGATTATCATGGAATTGTTCGACAATTAGTATTACTTCTAAAAGGGTTACTTGCATGTTCTGTTTTATATTTTCAAAATCATATTTACCATGCATGCTATGTGTTTGTGAAAAAGCCCGTATGGCGTCATACACCACTTTTATGTTATCCTACTACTTTAATGCTTGTTTTTTCACAAAACCCCTTTTCATGTTTTATTGATTATTATAATTGTTAATACAAACAGATTATTAGTTTAAAAGACTTGGTAATCTAACTTGGACATTGAATGCTTGATTTATGCTACTCATGCCTTTGCCAGCATGCCAATAAACATCTTGCATTTAATTGCCATCACGTGCACTTTCTATATTTCCATTGATGAACTTTTCACATGTAGTCTAGACCATGTGTCAACGACATCATTCCTTAACATGCATTGATTACCATCCATAATATTCTCTCCCTTGCTCGAACCCTTCGCTTTACATATTACCTTCTCTTTCCTTTTTCAGGATGGCCACCAAGAAAGGCAAGGAGAAAGCTACCCCCAAACCACTAGCAAGGAGAGGAACAAAAAGAGCATTAGTGGCAGAGCCATCTTCAACAGCAGTAAAGCCCTCAACAAAAAGAATTTAGAAGATTTTAAAGGTCGATGAAAAAGAGAAAGCCTTCCCAGCAAAGGACACTGCACAATTTTCTAACCACTACTGTGAGCAGATGTTCCCCATCCTGGCAGAAAGAAATTACAACAATAAATACCTTTTTATCCTCCCGACCCGTATTGCTGAATTTGTTGAGCCACGAATTGAACGACGACAATGGAAATTCCTACAAAGACAGTCACGGCAGGTGAATCTTTCATGGGTAGTAGAATTCTACTCCAATTTTCCCATGCCAACCATGCAGTCTATCTACGTCCGTCAGAAATAAGTCTCCATAACTGAAGAGGCCATTCAACGAGCTCTAGATCTTCCCCCTGCTCCAGAAGGATTGGACGCATTCCAAGAAGCCTCACTCAAGCGCCTGACATATCAATTTGACTGGGATGATGTTCTCAGAGTTATCGCGCAACTTGACAGCAGATGGATCTACGGATACCATCGATCCCGACCTAAGGGGATATCAGCTTCAGCACTTACCTTGGAGGCTCGAGTATGGGCACAGATTATTTTCTATTACGTCTTTCTGAGCACTCACAAGTCCTCCTTCACTGTAGACATGGCTATTTTACTCTGGTGTATCCTTACAGACCAGCACATAAACTTACGAAGACACATCCGGAATGCAATGGGACACGTACAAATTGTGAAAAACTTACCTTTTCCCACTTTGGTTTCAGATCTCGTCTCGGCAGCCAAAGTTTCCTACAAAGCTAGAGACACCATGGCCATGTTTCCACGAGATGATCAATACGTCCCTAACGGGAAATATATCAGACCGCCAGCAGCCACTACCAGCCAGCCTATAGAACCGGCTGAAGACAATTCTTCTTCCACACAACTAGGACCTTCAACAAACTAACTACTCCATCAGATACTTGACAGGTTAGACCGGATTGAGCAGAAAGGAAAGCAAAGAGAGCACCGTAACAAGCGTCGATTTACATACCTCAAGGAGCTACTTGTTGGTGACCAACCACCTAGAGAAGACCCAGACACCCCGGAATCTACTTCATTTACTAGCATAGGGAGCCATGACGGTCCCGATGATGGAGATGCTGCTACCAGCCCCTCTTTGCTCCTGACAGATGGCACCGAGGACGGTGCAACGCCTTAAGTGTGGGGAGGTCGATCAGTACCTGACTTCCGGAGGTTATTTGTCTTCCTTAACACCAATAAAATAGGATATTTAGTTAATTTTTCTTTTGTTTAGGATAGAATAGACTGCATAGTAATAGGTTACTTGCATGCATGTTCTACTTGATTGAAAAATAATAAGTTTCTTCTAAGACCCTATTTTTGAAAAATTTCACTAATTTAAATAAAAAATTTTTGTGTTAAATTTGTTTGAAGTTGTATTTGGAACATAGTTTAAAAAGCTAAGAACACACAACCTGGAAGATTTTGAGCTTAATTACATGGTTATATTATTTAACCATGAATTTTATTCGTGTGTGTTTACTTCTCTAAGATTGTAATCTATATTTTGTTTCATCCTATATGTCCAATGTTTAATATGTTATATGCTTGCATATGATTGAGGTCATTATTTGTTTAGCTTACTTATCCCAAATGAGCCTACCCTTCCATTTACCTTTGTTAGCCACTTTGAGCCTTTTTATCCCATTTGTTCTATATTTTACCACATTACTAGCCTTAAGCGAAAAAATAATTAAATATCCCAATTGAATCTTTGGTTAGCTTAAGATAGAAATTGTGTGTTAATTGAGTATGGGAAGATTGTGGGAACAAGGGTTGATAAGGGAATGTGTCATGATAAAATAATGGGAATTTGGGTACCTACTCATGTGAAACTATAAAAATTAAAAAAAAAATCCATGTGCATTGATAAGCTTTGTTTATTTTCATGTTCAATATATATATATATATATATATATATATATATATATATTCAATTATTATGTAAATAAATAAGGGGACAAAATTACCCCAATGCTAAGTCAAAAAAAGATCAATGCATATGTGATACAAGTAAAGAAAGGGTTGATGCATGAGTATGTAATGCAAAGAGGGAAATTTTGGGTAGCTAGGTATGAAATTAGGAGATATATAGAGTATATGCATGTTAGATGAAGGCTTAGGTTAATTAAAGATTCAATTTATAAGCTCACTTAGCCATATGTACACCCTTACCTTTACCTTAGCCCCATTACAACCTTGAAAAAGACCTCATGATGTTTGCATTGGTATATTAAATATTGTTGATTGGTTAGGTGTAGAACAAAATTTAGAAAGCATGATTAGAGAAGAATAGAGTAATTACCCTATACACTTGAGAGACTAGAGTGCACATACACCATCAGTGAGGGTTTAATGCTTAAAATCTATGTTCCCTGCTTTCATGAGCTATCTTCTTGCATTTTTATCTGTTCTTAAATAGAACTTATTTGCTTTTAACCAAGTAGACAAAATCATATAGTTGCATTCATATAGATAGGTTGCATTGCATTTCATGAGTTTTGCATTTCCCTACTCATTTACTTTATTTCCTTTGACTAAGCATGAGGACATGCTAATGTTTAAGTGTGAGGAGGTTGATAAACCATTATTTTATGATTTATATTGTGTTTAATTGAGTGGTTTTGTCAAGACTTCACCCACTTATTCATATGATTTGCATGTATTTACAATTCCTTCCGAAAAATTGTCCATGGTTGAAAACTTGCTTCCTAGAGATATTTTAATTATGTATTTTTGTTCTCTTTTATACCATTCGATGTCGTGATCTGTGTGTTAAGTGTTTCAGGCCTCATAGGACAGGAATGGCTTAGAGAAATGAGAGGGAGCTTGCAAAAATGGAAGGAGCCCAAGAAAACAAGGAGATGACTAGCGAACACTGACGTGAGCGCATGGCCCACGCGAGCGCGCAAAATAGAGAATTTGCAAGCAACGCGAACATGTGCCTGACGCAATTGCGTAGATCAAAGTCCACACAAATGACCGAACGCGTGGGCGATGCGAACACATGACAAGGAAAACCGCTGAATGACGCGAACGCGTGGACGACGCGTACGCGTGACCTGCGCGATCTGTAGAAATTACAGAATACGCTGGAGATAATTGTGGGCCACGTTTTAACTTAATTTTCGGCCCAAAAACACAGAATAAAGCTACGAAACATGCAAAAACTCAGGAGAGATTGACACATTCTTTTACATTGATATTAGGACAGTTTTAGTTTTAGATCTGAATTTACTACTACTTTAGGTTTTCTCTACATTGATAGGATTTTAGTTTATTGCTTTTGCTTTGGATATTGAAGAGCTATTACCTCCGTGGAAGTACTATTATAGTTTGTTTTCCTATTCTCCTACTCTTTTGGTTATGTATTATTCTTGTTCAGATACTTATGTTACATTTGGATTTATCAATACAGTTCACTACCTTTTCCTTTAATCAATTTCCAATCCTTATTTTATTTATCATGTCCTCTTCTACTATTTCTGCAAGCCTTTTTTTCCTGTCAATGGAGTAGAAATTCCACTTGACATAGGGGTTGATTAAGAGAAGACACTTGAGTTAGAATGCTCAAGTGCTTAGTTAAATTGGACGTTGTTAGCTAATTCCATACCTACTAATGCTAGATCTCCCTCAAGGGAGATGACTAGGAATTGTGGGTGAGAGTTAGTTTAATCACCATACTTTCTCTTACTTAGTGAGGGTTAACCGAGTGAGAACAGCAACCTCTCTACACTACACTTAAGAAGATCCCAACAAGGATAGAAATTCCACTTAATCATTCGCCCAGTCAAGGCCTTTCATTTAGAGTATCAATAATTATTCTTAGTTTATTTTTATTACTTTAATCTTTAATCATATTACTTACTCATTATCAAAACTCAAATTTTCTGAAAACCCCTAGTTAATAAAATAGCACTCTTCCCTGCAACTCGTTGGGATACGACCTGGGACTCATACTCTCAGTATTTTTATTTCTAAAAATTGTGACAACCACTTTTAAATTGGTGAGGTAGATTTTAGCTGGTTAAGAGCTATACGTACAACGTTGTTCTCTTAACTGAAGTCTCTTAATTGGTTAACTTCTACCACGCACCAATATACCTCGGAAACAGAATGCTCGAGCTGATGCACTCTCAAAACTAGCCAGCACCAAATCACGGGGCAATAATAGAAGTCTCATCCAGGAAGCATTGCAAAATCCATCGATCTCGGAGGAAGAAAAGGTCCTAACCATATCAGGTCAGGATCAAGGATGGTTAAACCCTACAATTAACTACGTCAAGTCAGAGTACTTTCCACAGATAAGAAGGAGGCAAAAAGGCTAATACAAAAGGCACAATACTACACCATAGTGGGCGACATCTTATATAGGAGAGGGATCTCAACACCCCTCCTAAAATGTGTGCCAACCTCCAATACAAGGGAAGTCTTGGAAAAAGTACACAGTGATATGTGTGGCAACCACCTGGGGCCACGAGCTCCTTCTAGAAAGGTACTCTGAGCCAGTTTCTTCTGGCCAACCTTGCAAAAAGAAGTAACAGAGTTCGTTAAAACGTGCCCACCATGTCAGAAGTATGCTAACTTCCATATCGCTCCACCAGAGGAGCTCATCAGTATTACGTCATCCAGGCCATTCGTAAAATGAGGGATCGACCTCCTTGGACCCTTTCCCCAGGGGTCCGGACAAGTCAAATTCCTCATGGTAGGCATAGACGACTTCACAAAGTGGATTGAAGCAGAGCCACTAGCTACTGCTACCGCCTAAAGAAGTCGAAAATTCTTATATAGAAACATTATCACAATATTTGGGGTTCCTTACTCTATCACCACAGATAATGGCACTCAGTTCACTGACACAGGTTTCAGGAATTTGGTAGCTGACTTTAAAATAAAGCACCAATTCACATCTGTAGAACACCCACAAGCCAATGGACAGGCAGAAGCTGCCAATAAAGTCATATTGGCTGGGTTAAAACGAAGACTACAAGACGCAAAGGGGGCTTGGGCTGAAGAGCTCCCACAAGTCCTATGGGCATATCGAACAACTCCATATTCAACCACAGGAGAATCACCCTTCTGACTTGCTTATGGAATGGAGGCAATGATTCCAGTGGAAATAAAAGAAGGATCTCCCAGAAGGATCCTCTACAATGAAAAGGCTAACTCCCAAATACAAAGGGGAGGAGCTCGACCTACTTCTAGAAGTTCGAGAAAGAGCTCGGATTAGAGAGGAAGCACTAAAGTGTCGGATGGCCTTAAGATATAATCAGAAGGTAGTCCAATGAAGCTTCACCACCATCGATCTCATCTTAATCCGAAATGACATCGGAGCAGGTCGATCAAAAGAAGGGAATTAGGGTTTAGGGTTTAGGGTTTAGGGTTTAGGGTTTTAGGGTTTTAGGGTTTAGGGTTTAGGGTTTTGGGTCTAGGGTTTTAGGGTTTTAGGGTTTAGGGTTTTAGGGTTTAGGGTTTAGGGTTTTAGGGTTTTAGGGTTTAGGGTTTAGGGTTTTAGGGTTTAGGGTTTTAGGGTTTTAGGGTTTTAGGGTTTTAGGGTTTAGGGTTTAGGGTTTAGGGTTTTAGGGTTTTAGGGTTTTAGGGTTTAGGGTTTTGCATGCATGTTCTACTCGATTGAAAAATAATAAGTTTCTTCTAAGACCCTATTTTTGAAAAATTTCACTAATTTAAATATAAAAATTTTGTGTTAAATTTGTTTGAAGTTGTATTTGGAACATAGTTTAAAAAGCTAAGAACACACAACCTGGAAGATTTTGAGTTTAGTGACATGGTTATATTATTTAACCATGAATTTTATTCGTGTGTGTTTACTTCTCTAAGATTGTAATCTATATTTTGTTTCATCCTATATGTCCAATGTTTAATATGTTATATGCTTGCATATGATTGAGGCCATTATTTGTTTAGCTTACTTATCCCAAACGAGCCTACCCTTCCATTTACCTTTGTTAGCCACTTTGAGCCTTTTTATCCCATTTGTTCTATATTTTACCACATTACTAGCCTTAAGCGAAAAAACAATTAAATATCCCAATTGAATCTTTGGTTAGCTTAAGATAGAAATTGTGTTAATTGAGTATGGGAAGATTGTGGGAACAAGGGTTGATAAGGGAATGTGTCATGATAAAATAATGGGAATTTGGGTACCTACTCATGTGAAACTATAAAAATTAAAAAAAAAATCCATGTGCATTGATAAGCTTTGTTTATTTTCATGTTCAATATATATATATATATATATATATATATATATATATATTCAATTATTATGTAAATAAATAAGGGGACAAAATTACCCCAATGCTAAGTCAAAAAAAGATCAATGCATATGTGATACAAGTAAAGAAAGGGTTGATGCATGAGTATGTAATGCAAAGTGGGAAATTTTGGGTAGCTAGGTATGAAATTAGGAGATATATAGAGTATATGCATGTTAGATGAAGGCTTAGGTTAATTAAAGATTCAATTTATAAGCTCACTTAGCCATATGTACACCCTTACCTTTACCTTAGCCCCATTACAACCTTGAAAAAGACCTCATGATGTTTGCATTGGTATATTAAATATTGTTGATTGGTTAGGTGTAGAACAAAATTTAGAAAGCATGATTAGAGAAGAATAGAGTAATTACCCTATACACTTGAGAGACTATAGTGCACATACACCATCAGTGAGGGTTCAATGCTTAAAATCTATGTTCCCTGCTTTCATGAGCTATCTTCTTGCATTTTTATCTATTCTTAAATAGAACTTATTTACTTTTAACCAAGTAGACAAAATCATATAGTTGCATTCATATAGATAGGTTGCATTGCATTTCATGAGTTTTGCATTTCCCTACTCATTTACTTTATCTCCTTTGACTAAGCATGAGGACATGCTAATGTTTAAGTGTGAGGAGGTTGATAAACCATTATTTTATGATTTATATTGTGTTTAATTGAGTGGTTTTGTCAAGACTTCACCCACTTATTCATATGATTTGCATGTACTTACAATTCCTTCCCAAAAATTGTCCATGGTTGAAAACTTGCTTCCTAGAGATCTTTTAATTATGTATTTTTGTTCTCTTTTATACCATTCGATGTCGTGATCTGTGTGTTACGTGTTTCAGGCCTCATAGGGCAGGAATGGCTTAGTGAATTGAGAGGGAGCTTGCAAAAATGGAAGGAGCCCAAGAAAACAAGGAGATGACTAGCGAACACTGACGTGAGCGCATGGCCCACGCGAGCGCGCAAAATAGAGAATTTGCAAGCAACGCGAACGTATGCCTGACGCAATTGCGTAGATCAGAGTCTGCACAAATGACCGAACGCGTGGGCGACGCGAACGCGTGACAAGGAAAACCGCTGAATGACGCGAACGTGTGGACGACGCGTACGCGTGACCTGCACGATCTGTAGAAATTACAGAATACGCTGGAGATAATTGTGGGCCGCGTTTTAACTTAATTTTCGGCCCAGAAACACAGAATAAAGCTAGGGAACATGCAAAAACTCAGGAGAGATTGACACATTCTTTTACATTGATATTAGGACAGTTTTGGTTTTAGATCTGAATTTACTACTCCTTTAGGTTTTCTCTCCATTGATAGGATTTTAGTTAATTGCTTTTGCTTTGGATATTGATGAGCTATTACCTCCGTGGAAGTACTATTCTAGTTTGTTTCCCTATTCTCCTACTCTTTTGGTTATTTATTATTCTTGTTCAGATACATATGTTACATTTGGATTTATCAATACAGTTCACTACCTTTTCCTTTAATCAATTTCCAATCCTTATTTTATTTATCATGTCCTCTTCTACTATTTCTGCAAGCATTTTTTTCCTGTCAATAGAGTAGAAATTCCACTTGACATAGGGGTTGATTAAGAGAAGACACTTGAGTTGGAATGCTCAAGTGCTTAGTTAAATTGGACGTTGTTAGCTTATTCCATACCTACTAATGCTAGATCTCCTCAAGGGAGAGGACTAGGAATTATGGGTGAGAGTTAGTTTAATCACCATACTTTCTCTTACTTAGTGAGGGTTAACCGAGTGAGAACAGCAACCTCTCTACACTACACTTAAGAAGATCCCAACAAGGATAGAAATTCCACTTAATCATTCGCCCAGTCAAGGCCTTTCATTTAAAGTATCAATAATTATTCTTAGTTTATTTTTATTACTTTAATCTTTAATCATATTACTTACTCATTATCAAAACTCAAATTTTCTGAAAACCCCTAGTTAATAAAATAGCACTCTGCCACGCACTAATATACCTCGGAAACAAAATGCTCGAGCTGATGCACTCTCAAAACTAGCCAGCACCAAACCACGGGGCAATAATAGAAGTCTCATCCAGGAAACATTGCAAAATCCATCGATCTCGGAGGAAGAAAAGGTCCTAACCATATCAGGTCAGGATCAAGGATGGTTAAACCCTACAATTAACTACGTCAAGTCAGAGATACTTTCCACAGATAAGAAGGAGGCAAAAAGGCTAATACAAAAGGCACAATACTACACCATAGTGGGCGACATCTTATATAGGAGAGGGATCTCAACACCCCTCCTAAAATGTGTGCCGACCTCCAATACAAGGGAAGTCTTGGAAAAAGTACACAGTGGTATATGTGGCAACCACCTGGGGCCACGAGCTCCTTCTAGAAAGGTACTCTGAGCCAGTTTCTTCTGGCCAACCTTGCAAAAAGAATTAACAGAGTTCGTTAAAACGTGCCCACCATGTCAGAAGTATGCTAACTTCCATATCGCTCCACCAGAGGAGCTCATCAGTATTACGTCATCCAGGCCATTCGCAAAATTAGGGATCGACCTCCTTAGACCCTTTCCCCAGGGGTCCGGACAAGTCAAATTCCTCATGGTAGGCATAGACGACTTCACAAAGTGGATTGAAGCATAGCCACTTGCTACTGCTACTGCCTAAAGAAGTCGAAAATTCTTATATAGAAACATTATCCCAAGATTTGGGGTTCCTTACTCTATCATCACAGATAATGGCACTCAGTTCACTGACGCAGGTTTTAGGAATTTGGTAGCTGACTTTAAAATAAAGCACCAATTCACATCTGTAGAACATCCACAAGCCAATGGACAGGTAGAAGCTGTCAATAAAGTCATATTGGCTGGGTTAAAACGAAGACTATAGGACGCAAAGGGGGCTTGGGCTGAAGAGCTCCCACAAGTCCTATGGGCATATCGAACAACTCCACATTCAACCACAGGAGAATCACCCTTCCGACTTGCTTATGGAATGGAGGCAATGATTCCAGTGGAAATAGAAGAAGGATCACCCAGAAGGATCCTCTACAATGAAAAGGCTAACTCCCAAATACAAAGGGAGGAGCTCGACCTACTTCCAGAAGTTCGAGAAAGAGCTCGGATTAGAGAGGAATTACTAAAGTGTCGAATGGCCTTAAGATATAATCAGAAGGTAGTCCAATGAAGCTTCACCACCAACGATCTCATCTTAATCCGAAATGTCATCGGAGCAGGTCGATCAGAAGAAGGGAAGCTAGCAGCTAACTGGAAAGGACCCTACCGAGTTGTAGAAGTGCTGGGAAAAGGTTACTACAAGGTGTCCGACCTCGAGGGGCAAGAGCTGCCAAGGTCATGGCATGCCTGTAACCTAAGAAGGTACTATAGTTAGAAAGTAAAGATCCTAGGTTAAGGCACACTCTTTTTCCTGAAAAGGTTTTTTAATGAGGCGCCAGGCCAAGATCTACAAAATTGCCCACTTAGAAGGGTAAGCACTCACATGTATACACTCTTGTTTATTTTCCTATTTTCTATTTGAATAAATCAGATTCCCTAAAATGTTTCCTACCAAGATGCATTAATCTAAGCTCATAAAACGCAAAAATTCATCGTCCGATTACAAAGAGGTCGGCAAGGTGAAAGCGAGAGAAGCAGATTAATGCAAGAAGTTATGAAAAGAAATCCATAAAAAGCGGCCTGACGAGGTCTGACTAAAAATGAATTAATAAAAATAACTTAAGAAGGCCCGACAGAGAAGTCGAACCAATAAAAGGATCACTAAAAAGGGACAAAGACATCTCGCAAAGGGCAAAAAAAGGCTAGGAATGCTTTGCTGAAATGTACGAAGTCTTGAAAAAAATACCCTACTTAAAAAGTAAAGCACAAGTCAAAACAGCGCTAAAAAGTCATCCAAACGAACTATAAAGAAAAGGTTCCTTTTGGAACACTACCTGAAAAGTTGTTGGAACACGACTAAAAAGCCCGGACAGGTCGACATCAGCTGAAGGCGTGATTCAAAGCAAAAAACTTGGGAAGAGAACGAGTCAAAGGGCCAAAAAGGTGGAAAAACAACCTAGAGCTAAAAAACGTGCGCTAGAAGGGACACAACTCTGCCCAAAAAGCCACGATTCCAAGACAAGGTTATCAAAAGCCACAATTCCAAAACAAGGCTATCAAAAGCCACGATTCTAAGACAAGGCTATCAAAGTCATTCGAACAAACTAAAAAGGTTCTATAAAAACACTAAAAAGTTGTCGAACAAATTAGTGATGAGCGGATAATTTATACGCTTTTTGGCATTGTTTTTAGGTAGTTTTTGGTATGTTTTAGTTACTTCTTATTATATTTTTATTAAATTTTATGCAAAAATCACATTTCTAGACTTTATTACGAGTTTGTGTATTTTTCTATAATTTCAGATATTTTCTGGCTGAAATTGAGGGACCTGAGCAAAAATCAGATTCAGAGGTTGAGAAAGGACTGCAGATGCTATTGGATTCTGACCTCCCTGCACTCAAATGCGTTTTTCTGAAGCTACAGAAGTCCAATTGGTGCGCTGTTAAATGTGCTGGAAAGCTAACGTCTTGGGCTTTCCAGCAATGTATAATAGTTTATACCTTACTCGAGATTTGATAGCCCAAACTGGCGTTAAATGCCAGCTAGAGACCATTTTCTCGCATAAAATGCCAGAACTGGTACCAGAGCTGGAGTTAAACGCCCAAACTGGCACCCAAGCTGGTGTTTAACTCCAAGAATGGCCTATGAACATGAAAGCTTCAAAACTCTGCCCAACACTCACCAAGTGGGCCCCGGAAGTGGATTTCTGCACTATCTGCACTTAGTTACTCATTTTTTGTAAACCTAAGTTACTAATTTAGTATAAAAACTACTTTTAGAGATTCATTTTGTAACTGATGACATTTTACATCTCATATTGTATCTTCTATGGCATGAGTCTCTAAACCCCATAGGTGGGGGTGAGGAGTTCTGCTGTGTTTCAAGGGATTAATGTAATTACTATTGTTTTCTATTCAATCACGCTTGCTTCTATTCTAAGATATTCACTCGTACTTCAATATAAAGAATGTGATGATCCATGACACTCATCATCATTCTCAAATTTATGAACGCGTGCTTGACAACCACTTCCATTCTATATGAGCTCAACGTAGTCATTGGGCGACAGCTGGAGTGCGTATCTCTTGGGTTTCTAATCCATGAGCTTGACGTGCATCTCCTGACAATAGAGCATTCAAACTCATGAGATCAAAACCTTCGTGGTAGAGGCTAGAACCAATTGGCAGCATTTCTGAGATCTGAAAAGTCTAAACCTTGTGTGTGATATTATGAGTAGGATTTGGGACAGGATGACTGTGACGAGCTTCAAACTCATGAATGTTGGGTGCAGTGAAAGTGTGCAAAAGGATAGAGAGATCCTATTCTGACCCAAGTGAGAACCGACAGATGATTAGCCGTGCGGTAGCTGTGCTTGGTATTTTTCATCCGAGACGAGAGATCCGACAGTTGATTAGCCGTATAGAAACCGTACCTGGACCATTTTCACTGAGAGGACGGATGGTAGCCATTGACAATGGTGATCCACCAACATATAGCTTGCCATAGAAGGAGCCATGCATGTTTGGAGAAGAAGACAACAGGAAAGTAGAAATTCAGAAGACAGAACATCTCTGAAACCTCAACCTGTTCTCCAGTATTGAATAACAAGTATCATTTATTTCACGCTCTTTTACTTTTTACAAACAAAATCATTTTTATCACTAATCTCCTGACTAAGAGTTACAGGATAACCATAGCTTGCTTCAAGCCGACAATCTCCGTGGGATCGACCATTACTCACGTAAGGTTTTATTACTTGGATGACCCAATGCACTTGCTGGTTAGTTGTACCGGATTTGTGAAAAGTGTGATCACAATTCCGTGTACTAAGTTTTTGGCGCCGTTGCCAGGGATTGTTCGAGTTTGAACAACTGACGGTTCATCTTGTTACTTAGATTAGGAAATATTTATCTTTTTGGTTTAGAGTCACTAAATTTGAGTCTTTTATTTTCTTTTCAAAAATCTTTCAAAAATCTTATTTTTCTTTATTAATCTTTAATTTTTCTTTTGAGTTTTTTTATTATTGTTTTTGTTAAAATTTTAAAATCCTTGTTTTCTTTTTCTAGATTTTTTCAAAAATTTTTAGATAATAGATAAAAACTAATAAACTAATAATTGAGTCTTCTGTTTGAGTTTAGTTTCATGTTTTAAGTTTGGTGTCAATTGCATATTTTTATTTTCCTTCAATCTTTCAAATTGTATGCTCTTTTTATTCTTCATATTTTCGAGTTTTTTGTTCCTTGTTCTTTCTTGATCTTCAAGTTGTTCTTGTTTATTTTCCATGTTTGATCTTTAGTTTTTCTTGTTTTTTGTCTTTCATTGTTTTTCTTGTGCATTTTCGAATTATTAGTGTCCAAAGTATAAAAATTTTTAAGTTTGGTGTCCTTTGTGTTTTTATTTTCTTAAAGGTTTCCAAAAATTAGTTCTTGGTGTTCATCTTGACATTCAAAGTGTTCTTGGTGTTCATCTTGACATTCAAGGTATTCTTGGTTGTTTTCTTTGTTTTGATCCAAAATTGTTAAGTCTTGTGTCTTTTTATTGTTTTTCTCTTTCCTCATTAAATTCAAAAAAAATAATATTTTTTCCTTTATTTACTCATCATTTTCGAATTCCTTAGGTTGACTTTGTCAAAATTTCAATTTTAAAAATTTATCTTCTTAAATATTTTTCAAAACAAATTCTTTTTAAATTTTCTTCTTATATTTTTCAAAAATCTTTTATAAAATTTTTCAAAATCTTTTTCTTTTTTTATATATAATTTTCGAATTACTTGTCCTATTTTATTATTTTGATTGAAAAATTTTAAGTTTGGTGTTTTCTTGTCAAGATAGTTTCAATCTTTAAAATTTTAAAATCATATCTTTTTCAAATCTTTTCTTTTATTTATTTTCTTACAAAGTATCTTTAACTTTAAGACATATCTTTTTCAAAACTTCCTAACCACTCTCTCTCTCTTCATTTTTTGAAAATCCTCACCCACAAGTTTTTAAATCTTTTTAATTAGTTAATTATTTTAGTTTTCAACTTTCTTTTATTTCTTTTTCTTCTAATTTTTGAACTTATATTCAATTTTTTATTTATTTTATTTTATTTTATTTTCTTTTAATTTTGGTTTTCAAAAAAAAAAAAAGAGAAATCTTTTTTATTTGCAATCCACATCATTTCCCTTTCTCCATCATGGACCTAAGTGGAAATGAACAGTCCAGAAGGACTCTGGGGTCATATGCTAACCCCACTACTGCTTCATATAGGAGTAGTATCTGTATATCCCCCATCAAAGCCAGCAATTTTGAGTTAAATCCTCAGCTCATTATCATGGTGCAATAAAAATGCCAGTATTCCGATCTTCCATAGGAAGAATCTACTGAGTTTCTGGCACAGTTCTTACAAATTGCTAACACAGTACGTGATAAGGAAGTGGATCAGGATGTCTACAGATTATTGCTGTTTCCGTTTGCTGTAAAAAACCAAGCTAAGAGGTGGTTAAACAACCAACCCAAAGCCAGCATAAGAACATGGAAACAGTTGTCAAACAAATTCCTAAATCAATATTTTTCTCCAAAAAGAATGACACAGCTAAGGCTGGACATCCAAGGCTTTAAACAAGAGGATAGTGAATCCTTTAGGATGTTTGGGAGAGATACAGAGAGATGCTAAGGAAATGTCCCTCTGACATGTTTTCAGAATGGGTGCAGTTAGACATCTTTTATTATGGGATTACAGAAAAGGCCCAGATGTCTCTTGACCACTCAGCTGGTGGATCTATATATATGAGAAAGACAATTGAAAAGGCTCAAGAGCTCATTGATATAGTTGCCACAAATCAGCACCTGTACTCAAGTGGTGAGACCTCCATGAAAGAAGAGGCTGAGGAAGCATCCACTGAACTTAGTCCTCTAGAATAAATTGTTGAACTCAATCAGCAACTATTTTTTATAACAAAATAGTTAGCAGAATTTAAAGAGATGCTACGAGAAACCAAAGATGCTAACCAGAATATTGAAAAACAATTGAATCAGACAAGACAGCAGTTATCTAAACAGGTAACAGAATAATGCCAAGCTGTTCATTTAAGGAGTGGAAAGACATTGAATGTCTTAACTCAAAGCAACAGGAAGCCAAGAAAGGAACATCTAATAGAGGATGACCAAACCACTGCCCAAAATTCCTCTGAGGACAGTAAGAGCCCAGAGAGGAATGATTCTGGCGTTCAAACGCCAGAAAAGGGTCAGAAGTTAGTGTTAAACGCCCATTGGATGGCCAATTCTAGCATTCAAATTCCAGAAAAGGGTGGCAATCTGGCGTTCAAACGCCAATGAGGGATCAAACACCTGCGTAAGCAACTTTTCTATATTTTCTTAGTATTTTAGATATATATTTATTAAGTTTTTATGAGATTTTAATGTTTTAGGCCTGTTTGGATGATACTTTGATGCTGATGAGAGGATTTTTGTGTGGTCTAGAATTTCACAATTGAGACCTCGTTGTAAAGTATAGTCTCTAAACCAACAATAATCCTTTCATACAAAAATTTTGTTTGTCACAAGTACAAATCCCTAAAATCTATAAACCGAAGTATTTAAACCTCGGATCGTCTCTCAAAGGAATTGCAGGGTAGTGTTCTTGTTATTGGTTATGAGTTTGTATATTTTGGGGTTTTGAGGTGAGAAACAAGAAAATTAAATGACAATGAAATTCTAATGACAAAGCGGTCTTGGCAAGGGATGGTGATTAAGGATCTCTATCCTTATTACTAACCACAACATGATAATTGCAAGGATCAATCCCACAAAATCATCCCCTACTAGTGGTAAAGGAAAGTCAAGTGAGCTATATCAATCCAAGTCCATAAGTCCTATCTTTTCACTAATTGAATTAGTGAGAACTAAAGTTAATGGCTATCAATCATCAATCACTTGGACATTAGTAACTCAAGAATTCCTAAGTTACCTTCCCAAGCTAAGAACATAAAATTCTACTCTAAAATCCTTCAAAGCATTTCATCAAACACTTGGAAGGCACAAAAGGAAAGCATAGTATTTCAACAACAAGAATGAATTCTAACAACGATTTAATGCAAGGAATTAACAATAACAATCAAGGAAATCACAATTGACATGAATTATCTCAAATTGTATTAAAAGAAAATAAGAGAGACAAAAGTAGATCCACAAAAAAGTATGAGAATTACAAGAATTAAAGCATAAAACTAGATAGAGGAAGAGTAGAGGAGCAAGAATTGATAAAGAAGAAGTAAATCAAAGCATGAATTAAGCCTAGATCTAGGGAGGAATTAAACCTAATCCTAATCCTAATTCTAGCGAGAAGTGAGAGCTTCTCTCTCTAAAAACTAAACTAAAACTATATCTCAAGTGTAAAGTGTGTAATGAATGATCCAAGATGCCTTCCCCTTCAATCCTTGGTTCCTTTTATCATTTCCCGCCAAAAACTCAGCTCCAAATGGGGTTAGAAACCCTCAAAAATTGCCAGGCACGAGTTTTACTAAAAGGGTCACGTATGGCCTTCAGCGCGTACACGCACAGTGCGAGTATGCGTCCATGGAGCATTTCGCAATCCATGTGGAGGCGTCCAGTGCACGCGCGCATCCATGGGCATTTTCTAAATCTTTGGCTTTTCATGATTTCTCTACTTTGTATGCTTTTCTCTTCACTCCTTTGATCCATTCCTAGCCCTATCAATCTGAAATCACTAACAAACACATCAAGGCATCTAGTGGAATCAAAGAGAGATTACAATCATCAGGTTAAAGTCCTAAAAATCTTGTTTTCACATCAATCACAAATAATGAGACAATCACAAAATCATGCTATTTCATTGAATAAATGTGAGGAAAGGTTATCAAAATGCTCTAAATTCAACACAAGATAAACCCTACAAATGGGATTTATCAACCTTCCCACATTTAAACCTTAGCATGTCCTCGTGCTAAACCAATAATGAAGTAAAGGGTATGACATTTATCCAATGGAACTAAACTAAATGCAACCTATCTAAATGCAACTATCTATATGAATGCAAATACTTGGTCAAAACAAATCAACTTCCAATGGTGCATATGCTAGTACAGGGGCTTAGAGCAATAGGAATCAAATCCAACCCAAAATTGCATTGAACTATCAAAGAGGTTTACAAACTTGCATGAATAAGAATGATTATGGTGAATACATGTAATTGAGCAATCGAACCCTCACCGGATGTGTATCCGCTCTATTCGCTCAAGTGTTTAGGGGTTGATTCACTCAATTCTCCCCTAATCATGCTTTCCAAAATTTGTTCTTCATCTAACAATCAACAATCATTCAATGCATGCATACAAATATCATGAGGTCTTTCTCAAAGGTTGTAATGTGGCTAGGGTCAAGGTAGGGTCACATATGGTTAAGTGGACTAGGGATTTGAATCTTTGATTAACCTAGACTTTCCTACCTAACCTATATAATGACCTATACAAATTCACAACTAACCTAACTACCCATTCTTCACTTTTTCACATACTCATGTATTTCTTTTTTCATTTCACAACACTTATGCATTGACCTTTTATTGAGCTTCACTTTGGGGCATTTTCTGCCCTTTTTATTGTTTTTCTTCTTTTTCTTTCTTTTTCTATTTTTTTCTTTTCTTTTCTTTTCTTTTTCACATTTATTTTTTTCTTTTTTCTTTTCTTTTGTTTTTCTCATTTTTTTTTCTTTCTTTCAAGCTACATACAAGAAAATCAATACATAAGGTCTATACATTTAATCAATACATGAATATGCACCCAATTCCCAAATATAGAAATACAAAACACCCTTTTATCGTAACCAATGTTCCCAAACCTCCCCGAACTTGAATAATAAACACTCTCACTAGCCTAAGCCAACCAAAGATCCAAACAAGGGACTTTTATTATTTTTCGCTTTGGGCTTGTAATGTACTAAAATAAAGAATAATTGGGTTAAGCATAGGCTCAAAATTGGTTAACAATGGAAGGTAAAAGGTAGGCTATTTGGTTAAGTGAGCTAATGAAATAATGGCCTCTGATGGGGGAAAATTAGATTTCTACACAAACTCACCGGCAAGTGTAGCGGGTCGCACAAGTAGTAATAACTCACAAGAGTGAAGTGGATCCCACAGGGATTGATGGATCAAGCAACTTTAGTGAGTGATTAGTCTAGTCAAGCTAACATTGGTGAATTGGGTGAAATTAAGCAACAGAATATAAATGACAAGGAATTTAAAGTGTATAATGTAAGTTAGCAGAAGCTTAAAGGGCAAGAAAAGTAAATTGCATCAAATGTAAAAGGGAATTGGGTGCAGGGAAATTAAAGAAAGCAATAGATCAAGCAATCGAAAAGAACTTAAGAACAAGTGATTGGAAATTTAAATTGCAGGAAGAATAAAGGAATTTGGGTGCTGGGAATTAAAACAGAACTGAAAGATGTGAAGTGCAGTAAACTAAAGAGCTCCCAGATGAGGAAATCCATAAACATATCAATTCAGTACCAAAACAGAAATGTAGAAGTGCAGAAGAATTAAAATAGCAAGAGAACTTAGATCACTCATGAAATTCTAAAAGAGAATTTGACAATTGTAGAAGAGAAAAAATGAAACAAAAAGCAAAACTCAGATTTGATCTCCAATTCTTCAAATTCAAAAAGAAAAATTAAAAGGGAGCTCTCTATTCTACTTCTACTCCTACTGCTCTCTAGCAGAGCCAACCCCCCTTTAATAAAATGGAATTGATGCCTTTATATAGGCTTTACAAACTGAGAAAATGAAATTGAAATTGAAGACAAATTACAATTTAAATGAAATTCCTATTCTAACTATCTCTTGTGCTTTTGAGTAATGATAATGGGCTTTGCTTGCTTTGGATTTGAAGAAAAGTGGACCCGGATGGCTTAGTTCAAGTGGCATGGGTCAGGGTTGCTTGGTTCAAGTGAGCCAGGGTGTGTTGGAACCTTCCAGTGGAGCGCTCCGTTTGGTATAGTGAACGTTACGTTCACTCTTGGTTGGTGAACTTTGGTTGCAATTGGTCCTTGCCCATAGCGTTCACTAAGTGAACGTTCTGCTCACTCTTTGAGCGCTACATGATGTTGAGCCTTCCTTCCAAGGTTGAGAGGCACGACAAAGGTAGCAAAAGGGAGCGCTACGCTTGAGTTTTTGAGCGATACTCCTTGTGTTTTGCCTTGTGTATGCTTGGCTTTTCTTGGTTCCAAGCTCGAAAGAGTGAGCAAAAGAGAGCGCTATGCTTGAATGTTTGAGTGCTACTCCTGGGCTTTGCTTGGTTTCCCTCTTCGAGTGCTTCGTTACTGGCATTAGGCTTAAAGAAAAGCCCGAAAACGCTCACTTTATTGAGCTCAGATTTCATTCTAAAGAACGCTTGATGCTTTCACTTTATTCCCCTATTGGAAGGTAGCGTTCTCTTTAATGAACGCTAATATATTACATGCTTATTATATTGCAATGCATTAATGTAAGCTTTAATAATCAAATGATTCATGCATGCATTTATTGGCTTTATTAATTAATGCCAATGTATTAACGTTAAAGCAATTTGCTTTAATAATGTATTACATGCATTCTTCCATTGGCTTTAATTAATAATGCATGCATTTCATTTCATTCATTTAGCGTTCATTTCATTGGCATTATATGTTTCATGCATGCATGCTTTTATTTGTTTAATTAATAATGCTAATGCGTTCATGCATTGCATAATTATTAAATGCATGCATACATAAGCATTAATGCATATGCCAAGGCTTCATGGTCATGGGTCACGCTTTTAAAAACGGTTTAAAGTTCCAAAGCGTGCTCAATCTTCAAAGCGTGTCCAAAATTCTTCTTTTCTTCTTTTAGCTTATTTTATGCTTTTTTTTTTGCTTCTTTTTCTTCTTATTTCCTACAAAGTTTATAAAATCAAAAGATCAATGAAATATACCATTTAAGCACAAAAGAATGCAATATTTAAGCACTAGTCATCAATTTCTTGTATGAAAAAGTATAGAAAAATAAGACATGATGACATGTCATCAGCCTTAATCATATAAATGCATGAATACAAGGAATAAGTGGACATATAGAATTAGGCAAATCAAGGATCACAACCATAGGAAGAGAACAATAACACACAAGAACGGAAATAAGTGGTTATAATCAATAGACTCAAATCTCACTTGCTTGTGTTCTTGGCTCAAAACATGATCCACAAAATATAGAATTCAAGCAAGTTCAACAAAAATTTTCCCATTAATTGGGGTGGTTTCCCTATAGGTAAATTCCTTGGAAAAATTCATCATTTTGACTAAGCTTATTAATGCAATGTTGTGATTGAGATTTATCCCTTTTTTTCAATCAAAGCCAATTTTTTTGTGCAAAAAGGATTAACTAGGTCTCAACAATTCAAAATACTTTTCTAATCACAACCATAAGCTCAAAAGAAAATCCAACTGAAATATGCAATGTATCCGATCTAAGGTGCAAAATGCAATAACTAAAGTAAAAGAGTGCAACAACTAAGATAAAAGTATGAAAGTATCCACAATAGCAAATATATACAATAATCCCAAAAGAGTGCAAAATAAAGCAAAATAAGATAACTAAGTGATAGTGTCCGAAAATGTTCACCAAATTCACTGACGGTGATGACGGTGACTTCCCCACACTTAAGATCAAGCATCGTCTTCGATGCTAGTGCTCAGGCTCGGAATGGGGGTCAACGGTCACATCTGGCTGTTGGGTCACTGGCTCCTCGAGAGGCTGCTATGTCTCCTGCTGAGTCGGCTCCTCCTCATCAGATGCAGAAGAGTCGGAAAGAGGTGGTAACTCAATGCCCTGTGCTGCGAATGCCTGATCCAGTCTATCAAGGCGTCGCATAATACAGCGCTCACTGTGCCCCATGAATCGAAATAGACGCTAAACTAGAAGATAGGTCGCTTGGGTGGTGGTGGTGGTGGTAGTGGTAAAGGTGCTACTGCCGCTGCTGAAGAAGAAGGTCTGGTTGCCTCTACTGCTGCTCTAGCTCGAGAGCGGCACTTGGATGGGGGTTTCTCGTACACCCATGTGCCCCACAGAATAGTATCTTCCTTATCGTCCTCATCTGGGGGTGGTGATAACACATCATCGTCCCTCCATGGGGGCGCCTGCTAACTCAATCATCCGAGTGACCAATGTGGGAAATGGTAGTAGGCCCCTGATATGTGCTCGCCACATGCATTTCCGGATCAACCGGGAGAAGTAGACCTCCTTCCCCTCCATAACACAGCCGATCAGGAGAAGCATATCCATCGGAATCTCAGAAAAGTGGGTATTGGGCATGACATAATGGGCAAATATCTGCTGCCAAGTCTTAGCCTCTTTAGACAGATAAGCAAATAACATCCCCTTGGGCCTCTTATTGTTAGAATCCATCACCCAAGGGGCGTCCGTGGTGGCAATAATGCACTTTAGTGCCTCATAGTCAAAAGTCATAGCATTAATCGCTATCTCTGCCTGCTGATAGGCACATGTGTCACCAGTCTTAGGTGGGCAGTGCAGTGCATCCTCAATGGCAGCCTCAGTAACTAAAATCTGCCTGCCTCGTATATAAATTGAATCAAGAGTCGCTCGAAAGTAGTTGCAGTAAAACTCCTTGACCCTTGAAGTGTTTATCCTTTCCACATCCCTATTAAGAAAGCCTAGGCCCAATCCCTAAATACGGGCCTCAATGGAGCCCCTCAGGTTGTCTGGAAGGGCCAACTTCCTCTCAATATTCAGATTCGTTTTCCGATAGGTGGGGAAGCGAAGCTCACAATACAGGTTAGGAAACTTGTTTGTGTCAGTGGGCGGTAGCTGCTGATTCTCCTTATCCACTTTATTTAGTGGTTTCTTGGCATAGTTAGCATAAGGAGAGAGGGTAGGGGCTTGAGGTGCCTTCCTCTTTCTAGAGGTAGTCGCCTTGGCTTTTCCTTTATCCAATATCCTGAAAAGATTATATGATATGAAATAAGCAACTAGCCAAGTAGAGGACTATCAAGCAAGGTAAGGCATGTTCATGAAGTGAGGTAAGAAAAGACAATGCTTGGAATGCAAATAATCACAAGGTGGAGAAGAAAATAAAGTCACAAACCAAGAATGCAAACAACAATCACATTATGCTTGTTTATTAAGCTCAACGAGCATCTTACCCAAAAGAATGGTCAATGGGTTAGCTTAAAACCAAAGGAAAGGTTAGGAAGGTAAGTAAGTTAGAAGTTAGAAAATCTAATTCAAAGGTTAGGGGTATGATGGTCATTGTCTCAATCAAGAGGAGTTCATGAAGGAATGTAAACAAGCATGCTCACATTCATGAGGGAAATGCAGTCATTGACGATGAAATATGGAATTGCAAAAAGAGCAATTAATTGAAAGCAAGTCATCAATCAATGTCACGGTCACTGATTGCAATAATTGGTGTTACAAAGGGTGAAATGCACTTTGTGTAACCAAAACCAAATTAGAAACTAATTTAAATCAAGTGGGCTACACGATTGAAATGCACCAATTATTGTTGAAGAATGAACCATGTTCAAAGAAATAGTCAAGTGAAATCAAATGATGAATGTTGCACAAGTCAAAGGCATTTGATTAACTTGCAAAGTGATAGCATGTGAGGGTTCAAAGAAAATCACGGGAAACGTATGAAACACGGAAAGACCAACCCAAAGTTACCTAAGAATTGAACTTGGTGTATTCAGGTGGATACTCAATTCCAACAGCATCGAGTTCAGTTATAGGTAACATGTTTAAAACCAAAACAATTTCTAGAAAATTGGGCAGCATTCCAGCAGTAAATCGGACGTTCTCGGATAGCAAATAGCACCAAAATCAGCCATATGAGTTCACATATAAATAGGCAAAACAATCAAGGGAAGCATATGACTCGGGCAGCATCAATCAAGCAAGGCAGCGGTGAAACAGAACATATAAAACAGAGCACACCACTCAATATTCAGCATGTAACACTCAAACAAATAATCACAAATGGAGCACTTATCAGGCCTAGAATCCTCTAACCACAACCTAACTACCTAACAACATACATTTCTACCTATCCTAACATGCATAATTGAACAACTAACTAACTAAAATTAACAACTAAAAACTAAATGAAAGAACGAAGAATTCAGGAAGAGCAATGGGGGAGCAGGGGAACCTGGTGGATGAGTAAAGAAGAAATCGGCCTGGAGATTGGAAATGAGCAGGGAGGGGAGAGAGAGAAGCAGTGGCACGGTGCTACCCAGTGTTGGTGGCAGCGGTGGCACAGAGTGGAAGAGGCAGAACAGGGGTGGAGCAGCGTCAGAGCAGAAGCGCGACTTAGTAGAAGCAGAGAACAAATTGAGAAGGGCTGGTGGTTATCAGCGGAGGCTCGCTAGCAACAATTGTGGTTACGGCGGTGCTTGGTGGGGGTGAGGGGATGAGACCGAGAGAGGAGAGGGACGAGAGGAGAGGAGGAAGGAAGGGGAAGAAAAAAGAAAGAAGAGGTGACGGCGGCAGCAGTGGTGTCGCCGGAGCAGCGGTTATAGTGGTGGTGGAAAGCTTGAGGAAGATGGCAATGGAGGGAAAGGAGAGAGGGAACGTTAGGAAGACGAAGGGGTTAGGGTGCGCGATGGGATCTTTTTCGCATCCCTGGGGTATTAAGAAATTCAAATCCATGTGTGTGCGCATCATGCGTGGGTGTGTGGATTGTTGAGTGAAGAGAGCGCGTGGAAGCCCCAAGTGCACCTTCGCGTAGATGGGGGGTGTAGGCATGGGCACGGACGCGTACAGTGCGCGTCCGCATCTGGTGAGTTGGGCCAGAGGCTTAATGATAGCACAGAGTTAGTGTAACTCTCGTGTTATTGGTCTGGAAACTGCGTCAGTGGATCGGCGCGTACGCGGCATGGGCGCAGACGCACGCATTGCGGATTATGCCATCGGCGCGCATTGCGGATTATGCCATAGGAGCTTAATGTTGGCGCAGGAGTGGCCCAACTCTCTGAAAAATTGTATGGGCCTGCATATACAAATGGACGCGTGCGCGTACTGCGTGCACTCGCGTCCCTACCCCTTTTTTTTTTCAGAAATGACAAAAATAGCTTAGAATCCTCCTAACACTACCTACGACCCAAAATTGACCAAAATTACAAAATTTGCAAAAATCTTTTGGCTTTTTGAGAATTTTCAAATACAATCAAAGGAAACTTGCTCCACAAGCAACCTATAACCTATTTGTTTAAAACAAGTATATGGAAAGAGAACTACCTACAATGGTAACTCAAATCACTTATTAATCAAAGCTACAAGAAAAATGGAAAGAGTTTACCATGGTGGGGTGTCTCCCACCTAGCACTTTTGGTTTAAGTCCTTAAGTTGGACCTTTGGGAAGCTCTTTGTCATGGCAGCTTATGCTTGTACTCATCCTTGAATCTCCAAGGATCTATGTTTCTCAAATGGTTGACAGAAATTCCAACCATCTTCACCAAGTTTAGATGGAGTTTCACCCAAGATATGAGCTCCCATAGTTGGTCTTCATGCTTCGATCCGGGATCCCATATCTTATTTTCACACCCGTCTTCAAAGTGATCTTCATGATTTTTTCGTTCGGGTGGTTGACAATTTGAATTCTCTTTAGTACACCAAGTCTTCTTCCTAGACCCATGTAAAGTGGCACTCCTCCAACCATGGTTCCTACACCTTGAGAACTTGACTTCAATGAGTCTAATACCAAACTTCCAACCACTACACAACTCCTTTTTACCCTTAGTTCTACAAAGAGCTCTAAGTTGTCCATCCGTTTCAATCAAGGCATATTCAAGTGAGAAAGTAGAGCTTAAGGATAGGAATTTTACCCACTTGAATGTCGTGTTGGATGGTGACTTGGGAGGGAAGCCTCCCCACACTTAGACGTCTTGACAACTTCTTTCAACTTCTTCTTGCTTGTTGACTTCTTCCATTTCCTCCTCATCATTAATCAAATCAAACTTGGGAGGTTGCGTGAAATCTACTTCAATATCAACTTCACATTCAATGGAAGAGTCTCCAATGAGATCACCAACTTCTTTTGGTGTTGAGTTGTCTTTAATAGCTTCAATTTCATAACCCATGGGGGAGGATTCAATTTTTGATAAGAAATCATTGATGATTGAGTCCATCTCTTGATCAACCTTTTCATATTCTTCAATCTTTATATGCTCCGGAGGTTGTTGAGATCCACATGGTGGTTCCGCATCTCCTAAATCTTCAACCACTTCTTCCTTTGCTTCAATAATCATAGGTTTCTCCAATTGTTCCACTACAAACTTTGCTTCCTCCTTCTTCACCGGATTTTCCAATCTCTTCTCTATGCTTTACTCTTCCTTTAGTTTTCCACATGTAGCTACAGAAGTACCTTAAGTGTTCAAGCATTGGTAGGCTAAGGTATGCACTACCTTAGTCAAATTAGTTACAAACTCTAGTGTATCCCGTTGCATATCTGCTTGTCCTTGAAGTATCAAAGCTAGAGAGTCATCTATTAGGGCTTGGGGTGAATAAGAAGGTTCATTATTTTGGAGAAAGGGTTCATAGTTGGAAGGTGGTTCTTCTTGGTAAGGGTATGGAGATGGTATGTATTGAGGTGGTTCTTGGTAGTAATCATGATGGAATTGTGGTGGTTCTAAAGGTTCTTGCTCATAATGGTCACAAGGATGTGGTATAGGTGATTGGTTATACAATGGATATGGGTCATAAGAAGGTGCTTGGTAAGAATTGACTTGTGAGCATGATTGATCGTCATGTTGAGGATAAGCATCATAGGCATATGATGGTGGTTGATTGTCACAAAAAGAATCACCATAGCCATTGAATTGACATGCATTAGGATGCAAATGATACCTATAATTGTCCAGAGGTTGTTGTCAATAGAAGTGATCAATTCCTTGAGGTTCCTCCTATCTTTGATGGTTCCATCCTTGGTACATGTTGTCATTAAAGTCCACATTTCCTACAACACAATTAGGGCCAAACTCATAGCCAAAATGAGAATTCATAGTGGAAAAAAAAATAAAACTAATGATAAGCGGATATTTTATACGCTTTTTGGTAGTGTTTTCATATAGTTTTTAGCATGTTTTTTTCACTTTTTGTTATGTTTTTATTCATTTTATTTCAAAAATCACATTTCTGGACTTCACTATGAGTTTAATTTCAGGTATTTTCTGGCTGAAATTGAGGGACCTGAGCAAAAATCTGATTCAGAGGCTGAGAAAGGACTGCAGATGCTGTTGGATTTTGACCCTTCTGCACTCGAAATGGATTTTCTCGAGCTACAGAAGCCCAATTGGCGCGCTCTCAATTGCGTTGGAAAATAGACATCTTGGGCTTTCCAGAAATGTGTAATAGTTCATACTTTGTCCGATATTTGATGGCCCAAACTGGCGTTTAACGCCAGCTAGAAACCCTTTTCTGGCGTAAAACGCCAGAACTAGCACCAAAACTAGAGTTAAACGCCCAAACTTTTACCAAAGCTGGCGTTTAACTCCAAGAATGGCCTATGCACGTGAAAGCTTCAAAGCTCAGCCCAGATACTCACCAAGTGGACCCCGGAAGTGGATTTCTACACTATCTGCACTTAGTTACTCATTTTTTGTAAACCTAGGTTACTAGTTTAGTATAAAAACTACTTTTAGAGATTCATTGAGGGACTTATGACATTTTTTACATTTCATATGGTATCTTCTATGGCATGAGTCTCTAAACTCGATTGGTGGAGGTGAGGAGCTCTGCTGTGTTTCAATGAATTAATGCAATTACTAATATTTTCTATTAAATCACGCTTGCTTCTGTTCTAAGATACTCACTCGTACTTCACTAGGATGAATGTGATGATCTGTGATAATCATCATCATTCTCAAACTTATGAACACGTTCCTGACAATCACTTCCGTTCTATCTGAGCTCAACGTAGTCATTGGACGACAGCTTGAGTGCATATATCTTGGGTTTCTGATCCACGAGTTTGACTTGCCTCTCCTGACAACAGAGCATTCAAATCCGTGAGATTAGAACCTTCGTGGTAGAGGATAGAACCAATTGGCAACATTCCTAAGATCTGGAAAGTCTAAACCTTGTCTGTGGTATTCCGAGTAGGGTCTGGGAAGGGATGACTGTGACGAGCTTCAAACTCACGAATGTTGGCGCAGTGACAGTGTGCAAAAGGATAAAGAGATCATATTCCAACACAAGTGACAACCGGCAAATGATTAGCCATACAGAAACTGTACCTGGACCATTTTTACTGAGAGGACGGATGGTAGCCATTGACAATGGTGATCCACCAACATACAGCCTGCCATAGAAGGAGCCTTGCGCGTTTGAGAGAGGAAGACAGTAGGAAAGCAGAGATTCAGAAGATAGAGTTACAAAATAACTATAGCTTGCTTCAAGCCGGCAATCTCCGTGGGATTGACCTTTACTCACGTAAGGTATTACTTGGACGACCCAGTGTACTTGCTGGTTAGTTGTGTAGAGTTGTGAAATGTGTGATCACAAACTCGTGCACCAAGTTTTTGGTGCTGTTGCCTGATGAGCGGATAATTTATACGCTTTTTGGCATTGTTTTTAGTATGTTTTTAGTATGTTTTTAATATATTTTAGTTAGTTTTTATTATATTTTTATTAGTTTTTAGTTAAAATTCACTTTTCTGGACTTTACTATGAGTTTGTGTGTTTTTTTGTGATTTCAGGTATTTTCTGGCTGAAATTGAGGGACCTGAGCAAAAATCTGATTCAGAGGCTGAAAAGGACTACAGATGCTGTTGGATTCTGACCTTCATGCACTCGAAGTAGATTTTATGGATCTACAGAAGCCCAATTGGCGCGCTCTCAACTGCGTTGGAAAATAGACATCATGGGCTTTCCAGCAATATATAATAGTCTATACTTTGCTTGAGATTTGATGGCCCAAACAGGCGTTCCAAGTCAGCTCAAGAATTCTGGCGTAAAACGCCGGAACTAGCACAAGAATGGGAGTTAAACGCCCAAACTGGCACAAAAGCTGGCGTTTAACTCCAAGAAGAGTCTCTACACGAAAATGCTTCAATGCTCAGTCCAAGCATATACCAAGTGGGCCCGGAGGTGGATCTTTATGTCATTTACTCATCTTTGTAAACCCTAAGCTACTAGTTTTCTACAAATAGGACCTTTTGCTATTGTATTAGACATCTTGGTAGCTATCTTTGAGTAGTCTTATGCTATCTTAGATCATGGGTGTGATGATCCGTGACACTCATCATCATTCTCACCTATGAACGTGTGCCTGACAACCACCTCCGTTCTACCTTAGATTGAGTGGATATCTCTTAGATTCCTTAATCGGAATCTTCGTGGTATAAGCTAGAACTGATGGCAGCATTCTTGAGAATCCAGAATTCTTGAGAATCCAGAAGGTCTAAACCTTGTCTGTGGTATTCTGAGTAGGATTCGAGGATTGAATGACTGTGACGAGCTTCAAACTCGCGATTGTGGGGCGTTAGTGACAGATGCAAAAGAATCACTGGAATCTATTCCGACATGATCGAGAACCGACAGCTGAATAGTCGTGCTGTGACAGAGCGCGTTGAACATTTTCACTGAGAGGAAGGGACTGTAGCCATTGACAACGGTGATGCCCAACATACGGCTTGCCATGGAAAGGAGTAAGAAGGATTGGATGAAGACAGTAGGAAAGCAGAGAGACGGAAGGGACAAAGCATCTCCATACGCTTATCTGAAATTCTCACCAATGAATTACATAAGTATCTCTATCTTTATTTTATGTTTTATTTATCTTTCATCCTCCATAACCATTTGAATCCGCCTGACTGAGATTTACAAGATGACCATAGCTTGCTTCATACCAACAATCTCCCTGGGATCGACCCTTACTCGCGTAAGGTTTATTACTTGGACGACCCAGTGCACTTGCTGGTTAGTTGTGCGAAGTTGTGATAAAGAGTTGAGATTGCAATTGAACGTACCATGTTGATGGCGCCATTGATGATCATAGTTTCGTGCACCATTGCCGGGGATTATTTGAGTTTGGACAACTGACGGTTCATCTTGTTGCTTAGATTAGGAATAATTTAATTTTGTTGGTTTAGAGTCAATAAATTGAGTCTTTTATTTGAAGTTTAGTTTCATGTTTTAAGTTTGGTGTCAATTGCATGTTCTTATTGTTCTTGATAATTTTCTCTATTTGATCTTTGAATTTTCTTGTTTGGTGTCTTTTGTTGTTTTTCTTGTGCATTTTCGAATTATTAGTGTCCAAAGTATAAAAATTTTTAAGTTTGGTTTCCTTTGTGTTTTCATTTTTCTTAAAAATTTTCAAAATTTATTCTTGGTGTTCATCTTGATCTTCAAAGTGTTCTTGATGTTCATCTTGACATTCAAAGTTTTCTTGTTTGTTTTCTTTATTTTGATCTAAAAATTCTAAGTTTGGTGTCATTTTGTTGTCTTCTCTTTTCTCATTGAATTAAAAAAAAAGATATAGCCTTTCCTTTATTTACTCATCATTTTCGAATTCCTTAGGTTTGACTTAGTCAAAATTTTTAAAAATTTGGTAGTTTCTTGTTAGTCAAGTCAAGATTTCAATTTTTAAAATTTATCTTTTTAAATCTTTTTCAAAAAAAATTCTTTTTCAAATTTCTTTTTATATTTTTCGAAAATCTTTTATAAAATTTTTTCAAAATCATTTTTCTTTTTAAATTTTCGAATTATTTATCCCATTTTATTAGTTTGATTGAAAAATTTTAAGTTTGGTGTTTTCTTGCCAAGAAAGTTTCAATCTTTAAAATTTTAAATCATATCTTTTTCAAATCTTTTCTTTTATTCATTTTCTTACAAGTATTAATTGTCAAGTATCTTTAATTTTAGGACATATCTTTTTCAAAACTTCTTAACCACTTTTCCTCTCCTCATTTTTTTCAAAAATCCACACAAAAAATTTTCAAATCTTTTTAATTAAATAATTAATTTAGTTTTCTAATTTCTTTTATCTCTTTTTCTCTTCTCAAGTTTCGAAACTTATTTTTTTCTTTTAATTTCGGTTTTCAAAAAAAAAAAGAGAAAAAAGAGAAAATTATTTATTTACAATTCACATCATTTCCCTTTCTCCATCATGGACCTAAGTGGAAATGAATAGTCTAGAAGGACTCTGGGGTCATATGCTAACCCACTACTGCTTCATATGGGAGTAGTATCTGTATACCCTCCATCAGAGCCAGTAGTTTTAAGTTAAATCCTCAGCTCATTATCATGGTGCAGCAAAATTGCCAGTATTCCAGTCTTCCACAAGAAGAACCTACTAAGTTTCTGGCACAGTTCTTACAAATTGCTGACACAGTACGTGATAAGGAAATGGATTAGGATATCTACATATTATTGTTGTTTCCATTTGCTGTAAAAGATCAAGCTAAGAGGTGGTTAAACAACCAACCTAAAGCCAGCATAAGAACATGGAAACAGTTATCAGACAAATTTCTGAATCAATATTTCCCCCCAAAAAGGATGACACAGCTAAGGCTGGACATCCAAGGCTTTAAACAATAGGATAGTGAATCCCGTTATGATGTCTGGAAAAGGTATAGAGAGATGCTAAAGAAATGTCTGATGAGATTTTGGATTCACCCCCCATAAAATTTTTGATTATGAATCCACTCTTTTGGCAAGCGTACCAAAATTATCGTCAAGTAATAACCCACAGTGGAGTGGGATCGTATCCACAGAGATTGGTAAATTTGAGCAGTTTTAACTAATTGATGGATTAGTTAAGCGGGACAGATAGATGGTAATTGCAGAATTATAAATGGTAGAATTGTAAAGTGCAGAATCATAAATGTCTTAATTGTAAATGGGAATGGGGGAATTACAGAATGTAAAAGCAAGCTATAAAGAAAGTGGTAGATAAGAATGGGGAAATTCATTGAGATCATGAGATATTGTCTATTTGGATCAATTCCAGGTTATATTCTCTTCAATCATGCAACTCATTGACCTCTTGGGACCTCTTGGCAATCATGATTGATTGAGCCCCAATCCCTTAGTGACTCAATCTCTCAGATCTTGATCAATAGCCAATTCCTTGGTCTAATTGTTCATGAAGAAAGATATGCTTGGTCCCTGATTATACCACACATCATCATAGGTCCAAGTAGAGGGAGGATTATATGTCACAATATCCTAACACCAAAATCCAAATCATACTCAAGGGGATTTCAAGCATGGTTTCATGTTTCCTTTTCCAAGGTTCCCATGAAACCCATTTTTGCATTCAATCTCTTTTCCAAGATAATTGAACACTAAGCATGGAAAACAAAATTCCTTCTAGCAAATCAAAGAGAAGACGAAGAGAAGAACAATTTCACTATCATCAATCCATCAAGTACAACGTAGCTCCCTCTCTCATGAGAGGGAATTTAGCTACTTATAGCTCAAAGGAAAGTACTCAAAAGTAAAGAAGATGACGAAGTGTAAAAGTGGATCTAAAACTTAGCTCTCTAACTGCTTAACCCCATTTTAAGTACTTCTTGGGGGGTATTTATACTACTCCTAGCTCTCAAAATAAAAGAATTACAAAGCTGAAAAAGGAAAATTATAATTTGGATGGAAAAGAAACTCAACAAGCGTGACTTTCCAGCTGGCGTGTGGCTGGCACTTCAGTGGCGTGCCACGTGCTCTTCCAAATTCTAGCTTGGTGTGCCACGTCCGGTCCCTCAAGTGGCATGCTCCTCTTCAATAACACCCCTGGCGTGCCACGTCTTCGAGCTCAAGTGGCACGCCCAGCGTCTTTTAATACCTATGTAGCTTGGCGTGCCATGCCTTCAAGCTTAAGTGGCACGCCCTAGCCTTTTTTCTCTTCTTCTTGCCTCTGGAGACTTGAACTAGCGTGGCACGCCCATGGTCTGGCATGCCACGCCCAGGGTCTGGCGTGCCACGCCCTTGCTACACGCTTGATCAAGCTCTCTGGAAAGATGAACTAGCGTGGCACGCCCAGGATCTGGCGTGCCATGCCCTTTGTAAGCTAGTGATTCTTCTGATTGGCGTGCCACACCACGAACTCAAGTGACATGCTCTGATGGCTTTTGCTTCCTACATGACACTGGCGTGCCACGCCTGGGGTTCAAGTGGCACGCCCAAGTGACGAATAGTGGATGGCATGCCACGCCCTCGACGCAAAGTGGCACACCCATGTGTTTGGCCTCCTTCATCCTCTTCTAGAAAGTTGTACCAAATGCCCATGATCTTGCCTTGGTTCCAGTAGCTAGTGTGCCACGCCCAGCACTCAAGTGGCATGCCATAGTGAGATTCTTGGACTGGCGTGCCACGCCTTCGATACCAAGTAGCATGCCCAGCCCTTGATTTGGCCTCTTTGTGCATTGGCGTGCCATGCCTGGTCGCTCAAGTGGCACGCCTAAGTGAGATTGAGCGCCTGGCGTGCCATGCCTTCGACCTCAAGTGGCACGACCAGACTTCATTGGCCTTTAGCCCCCCTCTCTAGGATTTTGTACCAGCGTGCCACGGCGTGCTGCTCACGTGGCATGCCCATTCATTTTTGGATTCCTCAAGCTTGGCGTGCCACGCCTGGTTCCTCAAGTGGCATGCCTAAGTGACTTTTTGATGCTGGCGTGCCACGCCTTCGATACCAAGTGGCACGCCTATAGAAGGTGATGGTTCAGGCGTGCCACGCCCCCTTTAGTGTCCTCCATTGTTGCTCTCTGGAACTTTGTACTAGCGTGTCACGCCCAGTTCCTGGCATGCCACGCCCAGTTTCTGGCGTGCCACACACAGTTCCTGGCATGCCACGCCTAGTTCCTGGCGTGCCACGCCATGCTGCTCACGTGGCATGCCCATTCATTTGTGGATTCCTCAAGCTTGGCGTGCTACACTTGGTTCCTCAAGTGGCACGCCTAAGTGACTTTTTGATGCTAGCGTGCCACGCCTTCGATACCAAGTGGCATGCCTACAGAAGGTGATGGTTCAGGCATGCCACACCTAACCTGGCATGCCACGCCCCCTTTATTGTCCTCCATTGTTGCTCTCTGAAACTTTGTACTAGCGTGTCACGCCCAGTTCCTGGCGTGCCATGCCCATGTGAATGCTTGAGAATCCTCCTCTGGAATTTAGTACTGGCGTGCCACGCCCAGCTCCTGGCGTGGCACGCTAGTTCATTTTTGTGGCACTTGCTCTAAGTGGCACGCTTGCTTCACTCGCCTAGCTTATTTTTGTTGTTTTCTTCCCTTTTTTGATGTCTTTTTCACCTGAAATTTAGCACAACTCATCTCAAAGAAATGTACCATAATATTCATCAAATGATACATGAATTACAATGATCAAATGAGATTTATACTCTTTTATGGTCCTCTTTATGCAAGAAAGAAGGGTAGATGATGCAAGTCATCACAACACCAAACTTAAGCTTTGCTTGTCCAAGCAAATCAATGTGAGTAGGCCTTTTATGAATTGAGACCCTGACCTTGAATGAATGCAACAAGACTAAGGGTAGGACTAAGTGTTCAACACATGTATGAATGTTTTAATGTCATAAAGAACTCTTAGATCTTTGAGGGTTCTTTCAAGTATAAGCTCCAGGGGTCCTTTCTATTGCTTGTCAGCTTGAAGTAGTAAGAGTTATTTCACTTTCTTTTTGGTTGTGCTTTCTGGACCACGACTCTAAGTGTTTTGTCTCAAGACAACCCTTTAATTAGGCTTTAATTAGCACTCCCAAATCAGTTGGTTTTAGGGTATTAGGTGTTGAAATACTCATAAGAATTTACTTGCCTAGGTCTCTTCTTGACACATCTTCACCACAAGCTTATTTACTTGCCTAGGTCTCTTCTTGACACATCTTCACCACAAGCTTCTACTAGGATCTTTAACTTTTTTTGACATTTTTAATGTTTCTTTCCCATCCTAGTAGTTGATGCTCAGAGCCTTGGGTCTTTATTGCTTACTACTTCTTGGTTCTATGGATATTCAAGGAGCACCCCTTACTCTTTCTTGTTATACCTTCTAAGACTAGTCACTTTTCATGACTCATTTTACCTTCTCCCTTTTTTTAGTTCATTCAAGGTTCTACACTTAGTTCCTTGTTTCTTAGTTTGTTGAATGATCTCTCTAGGCGTTGGTCTCTCTTACTCTTGTTTTTGCACAGCTCACAGCAACCCTCATGGAGACAAGCTCTACTTTTGTTTATGTTGAAAAGGATGACTTGAAATACATTGCATTTTCTTTCTTGTAGATTAAAGGACTGATAAAGGACTTCAAGCATGAAATAAAGCTAAGCAGAAAACATAAACTACCCTAGCATGACTATTTATTCTTGATAGAAAGTAAATCAAACAAAAGCTTAAACATGATTCAGAAATTAGAGAGTGTCAACCATGGGACTTAACAACCTTAAGCAGCTTAAATCTTCAGTTCATTATTCCCTTTCCTTTGTCCTTCTTCTTGGAATGGGAGGAGTCATTTTCTTCCTTCTTCGAGGATCCTTCTTGTGCTTGAGTGTCCTTAGGCTTCCAAAATCCTAGCCTTCTTATATAGTTTCTTTCATCCTCCTTATGTTTGGCTAGAATCTTCTCTTGTCTAGCGTTTAATTCCTCCATCCCTTGCATAAATGTGGGGTATCCAGGGTTAATAGCAGCCATAGCATTGCACAAGTGATTCAGTTTCGCTTGTGTGTTGATATCATACTGCCTCTTTGAAATGGTTCTGGCATCATAAAGATTTTTGAACTCAGCGAGGTACCTCTATTGCCATTTATTCTGCTTCACTATTTTGTTAAGTGCACTTCTCACTTCCCCCCAGTCGAACTGTTCCCGTTGCTCGTTCCTCATTTACTCCCAACTCCCTTGGAGTTGTTGTATGTTTTCATTGACTTGGTCCCATTGCTTTTGTTGATAGTCTTTGAATTGGTTGACATCTTCTCTCAGGTGATGCAGGTCTCCCTTCATTTGGTGTACATCTCCTTGCAGTTGTTCCTAGTTGAATCCTTCAGGAAATTATTGGTATTGGTATTGTGGTGGTAATGGTTGAAGTGCTAGAAAGTGTGGTTGCTCTTCTGCCACTTCTTCTTCTTCTTTTTGTTGTTGCATATGAGCATGAGCTCTATGCTCTCTGGCCCTCTGAAGTGGGTTGACAGCCAATACTTTGGCCATCCTCTTGGCAGTTATAGGCTTGTCTTATTTCACTAGCACCTCATCAATGATTTTCTCAACTCCAGCTTCATCACATAACCTCTGTATGATGCTGGGGAATGCCAACCTTGTGTTGTCACTGGTGCTTTTCAGCACTTTTTTAATGTTGTTGGCAATTAGCTCCTCCACATTGACATTCTCACCTTTTCATGATGCTGTATATGAGCACAGCTCTCTCCTTGGTCAACTCTAAAGTGTTGGATGTGGGGATTAGGGATCTCCTCACAAAATCCAGCCACCTTCTAGGTTGGGGGCTCAGATCCCTTCTTCTCAATTGGTTGGGTATCCCATCCTTGTCATTTATCCATTTCACATTCAGCACGTAAATCTTGTTCAAGATTTCATCAAATCTGGGTGAAGCTTGTCCTCTTTACCATTAGCGTCCTCTCTATGCTCGAAGGGCTATAGTCAACGGACTTCCCCCTCACATAGCTAATGTAGCCATAGGGTTGTCTTGGCTGTGGCACAGCGTTAGCATAAAACTCCCTCACCAAGCTCTCTACTACCTTCCTTGGTGGGTTCATAGGAGTGTCCAGCCCTTATTGTTAATCTCATTGTTGATCTCAAGATGCTCGTTCCTCCCTAATAGGAATCCAACCTCTGGGATGATTTCCCTCTCACTCACACAACCATAGAATTGATTTTGGTTGAATGCAGAGAGAAACTTATATTCTTTAAAAGATGAGCTTGAGGATCCAGAAGTTGGTTCCTTGGTTTTTCTTTTCTTTGAGGCTGAGCTTTTTGGTGGTGCCATTGAGTTAAGAGAGTGTGTTTGAGGTTGTGGAAAAAAAAAATTTTTTGTGGGATGTTGCAAGAAAATGTAAGCAAAACAGAGTTTGCTCCAACACCAAACTTAGGACTTGATTGTCCCAATCAAGAAAAGGGAAGAGAAGTAGGGGGAATAGAGGTAATAGAAGGCGAAAAGAGAAAAGAAGAAGAAGAATGTTCGGACTCTTTTTCGTGTGTGATTAGGGGTTTGAAGTGGGAGAAGAGTTGGGAGGGTGAGGCTTTTATAAGGGGTGAAGAGTGTGGTTTGAATGGAGGGAAATAAAAAGAATTTAATGTTTTCCCACTTGGGGAGTGGCGCCTAGCGTGGGAAGGGGTGCCAACCTTTATCTCACTGTGCCTCCTGCATGTGTTGAGTTCCAAAGTGTAAGTACACTTTGACTTCTTTGCTTTATGAGTTATTCACCATGTGGGTCTCATCTTTTTTTCCTGAAAATGAAACTGAAGCCCCGTTAGTAATGACAAAAGAATCCTTCACATTCCTTCTTATCATGGGTAAGTGGGATTGCAACTGATGGGTGTCCCTTGGGACACCAAACTTAATCCTATTGCATCTTTAATAAATTGGTTTCATCATTGTGTATTCAATGTGTTCATAAAGATGAAATAACTCCAATCTTTTCATTTTCTTCTTTTTCTAACCTCTTCTGAACATATTAAACCGCGTTCATGCTCTTACCAAAATATCAAGTGCTTTTAGATTGAGTAGAATTGGGCTTGCTAGGTGATCTTTGTATGGTGGTGGTCACACCAAACTTAATCTTTGGGCTTACTCTTCAAAATCAAGTTATCAAAATGGTTGTAAGCCTAGATTAAGTGGGTGAGTGGCCATACCAAACTTAGCCTTTTAGCTAGTTCTCATCCCACTTACTCATCATTAGTAAATGTATTCATCAAGTTGCAATTCCAGAATAAAAGAGATAAAAGGATGTCAGGGTATCCTAACTACCAAAACTGATATTTGAACTTCCTAACCTACCACTTGCAATCTAATTTTAAATGGTAATGCAATACAAGTGTGTGAAACTGAAACTTAAAGCAATGAATTTTATACTACTTCTGAGAAATCAATAAATCAAAAGGATAAAGTGTTGGGGTGCCTCCCAACTAGCACTTCTTTATTGTCACTAGCTTGACATTTCTCCATCTTTAGTTGAGCTTGTAGCTCACTCTCTGCTCCTCCAAGGAGCCTCCCAAGTAATGTTTGAGTCTATGGCCGTTGATAATGAAAGTTCTCTGAGTCTTGTCCTCTATGAGCTCTACATGACCATAGGGAAACACCTTGAGTATGGTGAAGAGTCCTGACCATCGAGACTTGAGTTTCCCAGGGAAGAACTTGAGTATTGAGTGGTACAGGAGCACCTTTTGTCCTTAAGTGAATTCTCTCCTTGCTATCCTCTGATCATGCCACCTTTTTGTGTTCTCTTTGTAGATTTTTGCATTCTCATATGCTTGATTTCTAAATTCCTCCAGCTCATTGAGTTGCATTAATCTTCTTTCTCCAGCAGCTTGCTCATTATAGTTTAGCATTTTTAGAGCCCAAAACGCTCTATGCTCAAGCTCAACTGGTAAGTGGCAATCCTTGCCATATACCAGTTGGTATGGGGACATCCCAATGGGTGTCATGTAGGCTGTCCTGTAGGCCCATAAGGCATCGTCCAACTTCTTGGACCAGTCCTTTCTTGAGCTTCCAACAGTTTTCTCAAGAATTCTTTTTAGTTCCCTGTTTGAAATCTCGGCTTGCCCATTTGTCTGTGGGTGGTATGGAGTTGCCACCTTGTGCTTAACTCCATACCTGAGAAGGAGTGTCTCAAGTTATTTGTTGCAGAAGTGTGTCCCTCCATCACTAATAAGGGCTCTAAGAACTCCAAATCTGTTGAAGATGTTCCTTCTCAAGAAGCTTATCACAACCTTGTTGTCATTTGTTGCAGTGGCAATGGCTTCTACCCATCTTGAGACATAATCCACAGCCACCAATATGTAACTATTCAAGTAGGAGGTTGGGAAGGGTCCCATAAAGTCAATTCTCCGTACATCAAATAATTCAAGCTCTAGTATGAATTGTTGTGGCATCTCATTTCTCTTGGTTAGATTACCAGCTCTTTAGCACTCATCACATCTTGACACCAATTCCTTAGCATCCTTGAACATTGTTAGCCAGTAAAATCCAGATTGAAGCACCTTTGCTGCTGTTCTTTCTCCACTGAAGTGGCCTCCATATGCGGATCCGTGGCACTGCCACAGCGTTTCCTGTCCTTCTTTATGGGAGATACACCTTCTCAAGATTCCATCAGCGTACTTCTTGAACAAGTAGGGGTCACCCCAGATGTAGTGTTTGGCATCCTTGATTAGCTTTCTCCTCATGTGTTTGTTGATGTTGGTTGGTAGCTCCCTAATAGCCTTGAAGTTAGCTATGTCTGCAAACCAAGGGGCTACTTGGACCATCATCAACTGCTCATTAGGGAAGCTTTCATTTACTACAACTTGATGCTTCTCTTCTTCTTCTTGTGGAATTCTTGAGAGGTGGTCAGCTACCTTGTTCTCTGCTCCGCTCCTATCTTTAATCTCAATGTCAAACTCTTAGAGTAGCAGAATACATCTTATTAATCTGGGCTTAGATTCTTATTTGGTAAGCAAGTATTTGAGTACTGCATGATCAGTGAATACAATTACTTTAGAGCCAATAAGATATGATCTAAGCTTGTCAAAAGCAAAGACTATGGGTAAAAGTTCTTTCTCTGTTGTGGTGTAGTTCCTTTGATTCTCATTAAGGACCTTGCTAGCATAGTAAATAACATGTACTAGCTTGTCTTTCCTCTGTCCTAGAATGGCACAAACAGCAAAATCAGATGCATCACACATTAATTCGAAGGGAAGATCCCAGCTAGGTGGTGCTATAATAGTTGCAGAAGAAAGTCTCTTCCTAAGCTCATCAAAGGCTACCATACACTCTCTATAAAAAACAAAGGGAGTATTTGAGACAAGTAGGTTGCTAAGAGGTTTTGCAATCTTTGAAAAATCTTTAATAAACCTCCTATAAAACCCAGCGTGTCCCAAAAAGCTTCTGATTGCCTTGACATTGCAAGGTGGAGGTAACTTCTCTATTACTTCCACCTTTGCCTTATCCACTTCTATGCCATTTTTAGAAATTTTGTGACCAAGAACCACCCCTTTAGTTACCATAAAATGGCACTTCTCCCAGTTTAAAACCAGGTTTGTCTATTGGCACCTCTTTAGCACTAGGGCAAGATGACATAGGCAATCAGAATATGAATTTCCAAACACAAAAAAGTCATCCATGATTACTTCTATGAACTTCTCAACCATGTCTGAAAATATGGAGAGCATGCACCTTTGGAATGTTGTAGGTGCATTGCACAATCTAAAGGGCATCCTCCGGTAAGCGAAAACTCTATAGGGACAAGTAAAAGAGGTTTTTTCCTGGTCTTTGGGGTCTACAACTATTTGGTTGTAGCCAGAGTAACCGTCCAGGAAGCAGTAGTATTCATGCCCTGCGAGTCTTTCAAGCATCTGGTCCATGAAGGGCAGGGGAAAGTGGTCTTTTCGGGTAGCTTCATTGAGTTTTCGATAGTCAATGCACATGCGCCATCCAGTCACTGCCCTTGTGGGTATCACTTCATTCTTTTCATTTGACACAATAGTGATCCCTCCCTTCTGTGGGACTACTTGTACCGGGCTTACTTAAGGGCTATCTGAGATGGGGTAAATCATCCCTGCTTGCCACAACTTCAACACTTCTTTTTGAACCACTTCATTCATGGTTGGATTCAGCCTCCTTTGTTGTTGCCTTGAAGGTTTGGCATCTTCCTCAAGTAGGATCTTGTGCATGCACATTGAAGGACTGATCCCTTTTAAATCTGAAAGTGTCCAGCCTATAGCATCTTTGTGTTGTCTCAACACTTGGATAAGTTCTTCTTCTTGTTCCTTACTCAAGCTTGAATTGATGATCACTAGGTAAGTGTTGTTGTCACCCAAGTATGCATATTTCAAGCTTGGTGGTAAGGTCTTCAGCTTTAGTTTTGGTGCCTCTGCTTCTTTGTTGTCCGTGGGCGTTGAATTCTTCATGATTCCTTGTGGTAGTTCTCCACTTGATGCTTGTTTTTCTAGCTCCATAGTTCCTTCACATTATTCTTCTTCTAAAACTCCTTGAACTATCTGTTCTATGGTGTCTACCATCATGCATTCTCCTATGGATTCCTTGGGGTAACTCATTGCCTTAAAGACATTGAAGACTATCTTCTCTTCATGCAATCTCAAGACTAGTTCCCCTTTTTGCACATCAATAATAGCTCCAGCAGTAGCTAGGAATGGCCTTCCAAGGATGATTGATGTGTTGGCCTCTTCTTCCATGTCTTGCACAACAAAATCAGCTGGGAAAATGAATTTCCCCACCTTCATCAACAAATCTTTCACTACCCCATGTGGAAACTTGAATGTTCTATCAGCCAATTGGAGTGCCATTCTTGTTGGCTTGGCTTCCTCAATCTTCATCCTTCTCATCATGGTTAGGGACATGAGATTTATGCTAGCTCCCATATCACAAAAGGCTTTCTCAATAGTGATATCCCCTATGATGCAGGGAATTTGGAAACTCCCTGGGTCCTTCATCTTCTGAGGTAGCTTCTTTTGCATGATGGCGCTATATTCCTCAGTTAGTACTATGGTCTCCTTCGCCCCCAGTTCCTTTTTCTTGTTATGAGCTCTTTCAATAATTTGGCATAAAGTAGCATCTGCTCCAATGCTTCAGCGAATGGTATGTTGATTTGGAGCTTCTTGAAGATGTCTAGGAACTTAGAGAATTGGCCATCCTTCCTATATTTTCCCAGCCTTTGTGGGTATGGTGCCTTTGGCAGATAAGGCTTCAAGACTGGTTTTGATGAGGATGGAGTAGGGGTAGTCTCTTCTTCATTCTTGTTTTCATGCTTTTCTGCAACTTCTTCTTCATGGTTGTCTTTGCTTGGGGTTCCTTCTTCTACAACATTCCCACTTTTAAGTGTAATGGCCTTGCATTCCCCTTTCAGGTTGGCCATGGTATCGCTGGGAAATGTGTGTATGGGCATTGGGATTTGCTTGGATAAGATCCCCACTTGTGCTTCCAACTTTGAGATTGCTGCGCCTTGATTTTTCAGATTTGACCTGTATTCCTCTTAATTGGCGTCTATCCTTCTATCAGTCTGCGTTTGTCTCTCCATAAGGGTGGAGACGGCTCATGCAAGCTGTGATGATAGTTGTGCTATTGCAACCTCCATTCTCTCAAAGTTGCTCTTGATTTCACATGGTTGCATTGTTGAGGGTGGTGTGTCTTGATGGTGATTGTTGTGTGTTGGTTGGTTGCCATGGTATGATGTGTTTTGTGAATTATGGTAAGGTCTATGCTTGTTTGTTTGATGGTTGGGGTTGTGAGTGTTGTGTTGGTTTGATGAATGAGGTTTGTTGTGGTCCTGGTTATGGCTTTGTTGGTTTCTCCACCCAAAATTTGGGTGGTTCTTCCAGCCTGGGTTGTATGTCTTGGAGTTTGGGTCATATGGTGGTCTAGATGAGTTATTCACATAATTAGCTTATTCCCAGTCACCTTCAGATTCTGATGTACTTCCTTCTTGTTGAGTAGTTTGGTCTTGAATGGCTGAGACTTGATTAGCTTCCATCTTTTTGGTTAAGGCTACTAGTTGTGCTACAATTGCCTTGTTTCGAGCTAACAAGGCATCCACAGAATTTAGTTCTAGCACTCATTTCTTCTGAGTTCTTTCTGAAGCATAGAAATACTCATTTTCAGCTACAGTCTCGATGACATCTATGGCTTCTTCAATGGTTTTCTTCTTGTTGAGTGAGCCTCCTGAAGAATGATCTATGGCCTTCTTTGATTCATAGAACGACCCTTTATAGAAGATGTGTAGTTGTACCCACTCATTGAACATTTTTGGTGGGCATCTTCTTGTCAAATCTTTAAATCTCTCCCAGGCCTCATAGAGTGTTTCACCATCCTATTGTCTTAAAGTTTGCACCTCAGCTCTTAGCCTGTTAATTCTTTGTGGAGGGTAAAATCTTGCAAGGAATCTGTTTACAACATCATCCCATGTGGTTAAGCTCTCCTTGGGAAATGCTTCCAACCACTTTGTTGCCTTGTCTCTGAGTAAGAAAGGGAACAAAAGTATCTTGTAGGTATCCGGATGTACACCATTGGTCTTTACAGTGTTACAGATCCTCAAGAATGTATTGAGATGTTAGTTTGGGTCCTCCTAGGCACCTCCTCCATATGAGCAATTATTCTGGACAAGTGTGATGAGTTGAGGTTTCAACTCAAAGTTATTGGCATGGATTGTTGGCTTTAGGATGCTGCTGCCACAGTTTCCTTGATTTGGGTTGGTATAGGAGCCTAAAACTCTCCTTTCTTGCCCAACATGATTGCCAGCTTCCTCTCCAACATGGTTATGTGCTTCTTCCTCCATAGTGGTTTCTAGATCTTCCTCCACTTCTTCTTCTCCAACTATGCCTTTGCCTCTTGCTTCCTTTCTTAATCTAAGGAAGGTCCTCTCAGGTTCACTATCGAAGGGAGATATAGTTTCTCCTCTTCTACCTGTCATACACTTAGCAATTGACCAGCAGAGAACTAGTGAAGTAAAAAAAATGTTGAGATTAGTGATTAGCTTTATTGATGCAATTAATCAAATAGTTAGAAGAATGGAAATATGGACAATGGGTAACTAAAATAATCTAAAGAAAGATAGAAATCAGAATAAAGACAAAAAATAAAGGAGCACTAAAAAAAATAAAATAACAAAGAAATTAAATTGCTTAATCTAGCTCTCCAATCAATTTAATCACTGTCAAATTAAACCAATCCCCGGCAACGGCGCCATAAAACTTGATGAGATTTTGGATTCACCCCCATAAATTTTTTTATTATGAATCGACTCTTTTGGCAAGCGCACCAAAATTATCGTCAAGTAATAACCCACAGTGGAGTGGGATCGTATCCACAGAGATTGGTAAATTTGAGCAGTTTTAATTAATTAATGAATTAGTCAAGCGGGATAGATAGATGGTAATTGTGGAATTATAAATGGCAGAATTGTAAAGTGCAGAATCATAAATGACTTAATTGTAAATGAGAATGGGGGAATTGTAGAATGTAAAAGCAAGCTATAAAGAAAGTGGTAGATAAGAATGGGGAAATTCATTGAGATCAGGAGATGTTGTCTCTTTGGATCAATTCCAGCTTATATCCTCTCCAATCATGCAACTTATTGACCTCTTGGCAATCATGATTGATTGAGCCCCAATTCCTTGGTGACTCAATCTCTCAGATCTTGATCAATAGCCAATTCCTTGGTCTAATTGTTCATGAAGACAGATATGCTTGGTCCCTGATTACACTATACATCATCATAGGTCCAAGTAGAGGGAGGATTATATGTCACCATATCCAAACACCAAAACCAAGATCCTACTCAAGTGTGAGAAGGGATTTCAAGCATGGTTTCATGTTTCCTTTTCCAAGGTTCCCATGAAACCCATTTTTGCATTCAATCTCTTTTCCAAGATAATTGAACACTAAGCACGAAAAACAAAATTTCTTCTTACAAATCAAAGAGAAGATGAAGAGAAGAAGAATTTCACTATCATCAATCCATCAAGTACAACAGAGCTCCCTCTCTCAATGAGAGGGAATTTAGCTACTCAAAGCTCAAAGGAAAGTACTCAAAAGTAAAAAAGATGATAAAGTGTAAAAGTGGATCTAAAACTTAGCTTTCTAACTGCTTAACCCCCTTTTCAGTATTTCTTGGGGGTATTTATACTACTCCTAGCTCTCAAAATAAAAGAATTACAACAGTGAAAATGGAAAATTACAATTTGGAGGGAAAAGAAACTCAATAACCGTGACTTCCTAGCTGGCGTGTGGCTGGCGCTTCAGTGGCGTGCCATGTGCTCCTCCAAATTCTGGCTTAGCGTGCCGCGCTTGGTCCCTCATGTGGCACGCTCCTCTTCAATAACACCCTTGGCATGCCACGTCTTCGAGCTCAAGTGGCATGCCCAGGGTCTTTTAATACCCATTTAGCCTGACGTGCCATGCTTTCAAACTTAAGTGGCACGCCCTAGCCTTTTTCCTCTTCTTCTTGCCTCTGGAGACCTGAACTAGCGTGGCACGCCCAGGGTCTGGCGTGCTACGCCCATGCTGCACGCTTGATCAAGCTCTCTGAAAAGTTGAACTAGCGTGGCACGCCCAGGGTCTGGCGTGCCACGCCCTTTGTAAGCTAGTGATTTTTCTGTTTGGCGTGCCACGCCACGAACTCAGGTGACACGCCCCGATGACTTTTGCTTCCTAAATGACACTGGCATGCCACACCTGGGGTTCAAGTGGCACGCCCAAGTGAGGAATAGTGGATGGCATGCCACACCCTCAACGCCAAGTGGCACGCCCATGTGTTTGGCCTCCTTCATCATCTTCTTGAAACTTGTACCAGCGTGCCATGCCTAGAGGCTGGCGTGCCCCGCCCATGATCTTGCCTTGGTTCCAGTAGCTGGCATGCCACACCCAGCACTCAAGTGGCACGCCATAGTGAGATTCTTGGACTGGCATGCCATGCCTTTGATATCAAGTGGCACGCCCAGCCCTTGCTTTGGCTTCTTTGTGCATTGGCGTGCCACGCCTGGTCGCTCAAGTGGCACGCCTAAGTGAGATTGAGAGCCTGGCGTGCTTCATCTTTGACCTCAAGTGGCAAACCCAGACTTCATTGGCCTTCAGCCCCCCTCTCTGGTACTTTGTACCAGTATGCCACGCCATACTGCTCACGTGGCACGTCCATTCATTTGTGGATTCCTCAAGCTTGGCGTGCCATGCCTGGTTCCTCAAGTGGCACGCCTAAGTGACTTTTTGATGCTGGCATGCCATGCCTTTGATACCAAGTGGCACGCCTATAGAAGGTGATGGTTCAGGCATGCCACGTCCAACCTGGCGTGCCATGCCCCCTTTAGTGTCCTCCATTGTTGCTCTCTGGAACTACGTACTAGCGTGCCACGCCCAGTTCCTGGCGTGCCACGCCCATGTGAATGCTTGAGAATCCTCCTCTGGAATTTAGTACTGGCGTGCCACGCCCAGCTCCTGGCGTGGTACGCTAGTTCATTTTTGTGGCGCTTGCTCTAAGTGGCACGCTCGCTTCACACGCCTAGCTTATTTTTGTTGTTTTCTTCCCCTTTTTGATGTCTTTTTCACCTGAAATTCAGCACAACTCATCTCAAAGCAATGTACCATAATATTCCTCAAATAATGCATGAATTGCAATAATCAAATGAGATTTATGCTCTTTTATGGTCCTCTTTATGCAAGAAAGAAAGGTAGATGATGCAAGTCATCAATGTCCCTCTGAAATGTTTTCAGAGTGGGTGCAGTTAGACATCTTCTACTACGGGCTTACAGAAAAGGCCCAGATATCTCTAGACCACTCAGCTAGTGGATCTATACACATGAGAAAGACAATTGAAGAGGCTCAAGAGCTCATAGATACGGTTGCTAGAAATCAGCATTTGTACTTAAGTAGTGAGTCCTCTATGAAAGAAGAGGCTAAAACAGTATCTACTGAACATAGTTCCCCAGAATAAGTTGCTGAATTCAGTCAGCAACTATTTTCTATAACAAAACAGTGAGCAGAATTTAAGGAGATGCTACAAGAGACCTAAGATGCTAACCAGAATGTAGAAAAACAATTGAATAAGACAAAACAACAGTTATCTAAATAGATATCAGAAGAATGCCAATCTATTTATTTAAGGAGTGGAAAGACATTAAATGCCTCAACTCAAAGCAGCAAGAAGCCAAGAAAGGAACATCTGACAGAGGATAACAAATTCATTGCCTAAAATCCCTCTAAGGACAGTAAGAGCCCAGAGAGGAATGATTCTGGCATTCAAACGCCAGAAAAGGGCAGTAACCTGGCGTTAAACGCCCATTCGGTAGCCAATTATGGCATTCAAACGCCAAAATAGGGCAGTAACCTAGCATTAAACGCCCAAAAAGCACCCAATTCTGGCATTCAAATGCCAATGAGGGATCAGACACCTGCAAGTGCTGATAACAACCCCCTTAAGCAGGCTTCTCCAACCACTTCTATAGGTAATAAACCTGCAGCAGCTAAGGTTGAAGAATACAAAGCCAAGATTCCTTATTGTCAGAAACTTCACCAAGCGGAATAGGATAAACAGTTGGCCCACTTTGCAGACTTTCTCAAGACTCTTGAAATAAATATTTTGTTTGCAGAGGCACTTGAGCAAATACCCTCTTATGCTAAGTTCATGAAAGAGATCTTAAGTCATATGAAGGATTGGAGAGAAACTGAAAAAGTTTTCCTCACTGAAGAATGCAGTGCAGTGATTCTGAAAAGCTTACCAGAGAAGCTTAAGGATCTTGGAAGCTTTATGATACCATGCACATTAGAGGGTGCTTGTACCAAGACGGCTCTGTGTGATCTTGGTGCAAGTATCAACCAGATACCTGAATCCACTATCAGAAAGCTGGGTTTGACTGACGAAGTTAAACCAACCCAAATACGACTCCAACTTGCTGATGGCTCTATTACAATGCCATCAGGCGTTATTAAGGACATGATTATTAAGGTTGGGCCATTTGCCTTTCCCACTGACTTTGTAGTGCTGGAAATGGAGTAGCACAAGAGTGCAATTCTCATTTTAGGAAGACCTTTCTTAGCAACTGGACAAACTCTCATTGACATTCAAAAAGGGGAGGTAACCTTGAGTGTCAATGAGGATGAGTTTAAGTTGAATGCTGTCAAAGCTATGCAGCATTCAAACACATCAAAATACTGCATCAGCGTTGATATTATTGACTCGCTGATGGAAGAGGTCAATATGACTAAGAGTCTCGAATCAAATCTATAGGACATTTTTAAAGATGTTCAGCCTAATCTGGAGGAACCAGAGAAAATAGGAGAACGTCTGAAAACTTCTCAAGAAGAGAAGAAGCCTCCTAAGCCCGAGCTCAAACCACTACCACCATTCTTGAAATATGTATTTTTTGGAGAAGATGACTCTTTTCTGGTAATCATAAGCTCTGCTTTAGAGCCACAGGAAGAGCAAGCACTAATTCAGGTGCTAAGGACACACAAGACAGCTCTTGGGTGGTCCATAAGTGATCTTAAGGGCATTAGCTCAGCCAGATGCATGCACAAGATCCTATTGGAGGGTGATGCTAAGCCAGTGGTTCAACCACAAAGGCGGCTGAATCCAGCCATGAAGGAAGTGGTGTAGAAAGAGGTCACTAAGTTACTAGAGGCTGGGATTATTTATCCTATTTTTGATAGCCCCTGGTGAGCCCTGTCCAAGTTGTCCCCAAAAAAGAAGGCATGACAGTGGTTCATATTGAAAAGAATGAACTGGTTCCTACAAGAACAGTTACAGGGTGGCGTACTTGTATTGACTACAGAAGGCTGAATACAACCACCAGAGAAGATCATTTTCCTTTACCATTCATAGACCAGATGCTAGAGAGACTAGCAGGTCATGATTACTACTACTTTTTGGATGGCTATTCAGGCTACAACCAAATTGCTGTAGATCCCCAAGACCAAGAGAAAACAACATTCACATGTCCATCTGGAGTATTCGCCTACAAAAGAATGCCATTTGGGTTGTGCAATGCACCTGCAACCTTCCAGAGATACATGCCCTCTATCTTCTTTGATATGGTGGAGAAATTTCTGGAAGTCTTCATGGATGACTTCTCAGTATTTGGAGACTCATTCAATTCCTATCTTGACCATCTAGCACTTGTTCTGAAAAGGTGCCAAGAGACTAACTTGGTTTTAAACTGGGAGAAATGTCACTTTATGGTGACTGAAGGAATTGTCCTTGGGCACAAAATGTTGAACAAGAAAATTGAGGTGGATCAAGCTAAGGTAGAGGTAATTTAAAAATTATCACCACCTGCTAATATTAAGGAAATCAGAAGCTTTCTGGGGCATGTAGGATTCTACAGGAGGTTTATAAAGGATTTTTTGAAAATTACTAAACCTCTGAGCAATCTGCTAGCTGCTGACACACCATTTTCTTTGACACAGAATGTCTGCGGACCTTTGAGACTCTGAAAGCCAAACTGGTCACAGCACCAATCATTTTTGCACCAGACTGGACTTTACCATTCGAACTAATGTGTGATGCCAGTGACCATGCCATTGGTTTAGTATTAAGACAAAGGCATGACAAGCTTCTGCATGTCATTTATTATGCTAGTCGTGTTTTAAATGGCGCACAGAAAAATTACACAACCACAAAGAAGGAGTTGCTTGCAGTGGTTTATGCCATTGACAAGTTCAGATCATATTAAGTAGGATCAAAAGTGATTGTGTACACTGACCATGTTGCTCTAAAATATCTCCTAACAAAGCAGGATTCAAAACCCAGACTCATAAGATGGGTGTTGCTTCTGCAAGAGTTTGATATAGAAATAAGAGACAAAAAAGGGACAGAGAACCAAGTAGCCGATCACTTGTCCCGGATAGAACCAGTAGTAGGAGCATCCTTCCCTCCTACTGAGACCTCTGAAACCTTTTTAGATAAGCAATTATTTGCCATTCAAGAAGCACCATGGTTTGCAGACATTGCAAACTATAAAGCTGTGAGATTCATACCCAAAGAGTACAGTAGGCAGCAAGCACAAAAATTGGTTTCTGATGCAAAGTACTACTTGTGGGATGAACCATATCTTTTTAAGAGGTGTGCAGACGGAATGATCCATATATGTGTACCTAGAGAAGAGGCATAGAAGATCCTATGGCAGTTCCATGGATCACAATATGGAGGATATTTTGGAGGTGAGCGAACAGCTACAAGGGTTCTCCAATGTGGCTTCTATTGGCCTACTCTCTATAGAGACTCCTGAGAGTTTGTACGTAACTGTGATAGTTGCCAAAGAGCTAGTAATCTGCCTCACGGTTATGCCATGCCTCAGCAAGGGATCTTAGAGATTGAGTTGTTTGATGTATAGGGTATTGACTTCATGGGACCTTTCCCACCATCATATTCAAACACTTATATTTTGGTGGCAGTAGACTATGTATCTAAATGGGTAGAGGCAATTACAACATCCACTAATGATACTAAGACAGTACTGAAATTCCTTCAGAAGCATATTTTTAGCAGGTTTGGTGTCCATAGAGTACTAATCAGTGATGGAGGCACTCATTTCTGTAATAAACAGCTTGACTTTGCTTTAATCTGATATGGAATTAACCACAAAGTGGCAACTCCATATCATCCACAGACAAATGGGCAGGCTGATGTCTCACATAGAGAACTAAAATGAATCCTGGAATGGACTGTAAATACCTGTATAAGGGATTGGGCATGAAGTCTGGATGATGCTCTGTGGGCATACAGAACCACATTCAAGACTCCTATAGGAACCTCTCCATACCAGCTTGTGTATGAAAAAGCCTGTCATCTGCTAGTGGAACTAGAACATAAGGCCTATTGGGCAACCAGGTTCCTAAACCTAATTGCTAAGGTAGCTGGAGAGAAGAGATTACTCCAGTTGAATGAGCTAGAGGAGTTCAGACTCAATGCTTTCGAAAATGCTAAAATTTACAAGGAGAAAGCAAAAAGGTGGCATGACAGAAAGCTATCATCTTGAGTTTTTGAGCCAAGACAAAAGGTTTTGCTATTTAACTCTAGGCTCAGATTGTTTCCTGGGAAACTGAAAATCCTGGTGGAAGGGACCATATGTGATTACAAGTGTGTCACCATATGGATATGTAGAGCTTCAGGATATTGACTCTAACAAAAAGTTCATTGTTAATGGACTGAGAGTCAAGCATTATCATGAAGGCAATATTGAGCAAGAATGCTCAAGACTGAGACCGGATTAAAGCTCAATAAAGTCCAGCTAAAGACAGCAAAAAAGCACTTGCTGGGAAGCAACCCGGCCATTAGCAAAGGTGTTGTTATTCAAATAATAATTATACGAGTTTAATACAGTTTATTTTTAAGGTATATGGTCAATTGTAGAGGTTTACAGAGTAACAGAAGAGTCTAGAACAGAAACACAAAGAAGCCAATGGAAAAGAAGCTTACTGGCGTTTAAACGCCAGTAAAGATAGCAAACTGGGTGTTAAACGCCAGAATGGCTATCATTCTGGGATTTTAAAGCCAGTAAAGGTACCATTCTGGGTGTTAAACGCCAGAAACAGCAGCCTGACGTTAGGATTTTTGGTAGTAAAGAATTTCATAAAAATAGTCGTGTTGTAGATAGAGTCTCTAAACCGACAGAAATCCCTTCGTACAAACGTTTTGGTTGTCACAAGTAACAAACCCCTTTTAAAATTGATAATCGAGTATTAAACCTCGGGTCGTCTTCTCAAGGAACTGCGAGGAAGGTATGTTCTTATTATTGGTTATGAGTTTGTAAATTGGGGTTTTGGAAGTAAGGTGGGAATATGTTATATGACAAATAATTTAAATGGCAATTAAAAATGAATAAATACTGTAAAGCAAACTTTTGGGCAAGGTATGAGAAATTGGAGGTCCAACGTAGTTATCTCTCTCAACTATAAGGAAGGTTGAATCTAAACTCCACTTGGTCAACCTTTACTAAAGCAAAGGAAAGTCAAGGGACTAATTAAATTGAACTTTGAATCCTATTTATTTTCTAAGAAAAGGTTGGGAATACTTAAGTTCAGCTCAATTAGCAAGATAACGATTATCAAATATGTTGAGTTTAATAACTGTTGAGTTATTGATTTCTTAACCAAAACCAAAAGGGGAAAAAGTAAAATTGCTAGAATAATAGAGGTGACCTTAGATGGAAGGCAATAGTAACTTAAATCAAAGAGAACAATCTTAACTGAAAATACTTCAAATATCATTAATTCAAAATAGAGATCTGTAACATGGAATAATTCATAAATCAATTCAAATATTAAAAGCAAATAAATAAATAAAAGTAAACTGAAAATAAAACATTAAACCTGGATCCAGAGTTACTCTATAAACAAGAAGAAATCCAAAATCCTAAAGAGAGAGAGAGAATCTCTCTCTAAACTAAATCTAAATCAAGAAAACTAGAAATTGGCGAGCTCTCTCTGAATGGATGCATTCCTCCACTTTATAACCTCTAATCTATGCTGTCTGTGCTTGGATATGGGCCAAAAAGGGATTCAGAAATTGCTGGGGGCGTATTCTGTGAATTCTGATACGTGGCCTCTGTCACGCGTCCGCGTGGGTCACGCGGACACGTCGTCTGGAGCTTTTCCTTCCCATGCGGTCGCGTCGGTCACGCGTCCACATCGTGGGTATTCTACTTGAGGCGCGCGGTCGCGTCAGTCATGCGGCCGCGTCGCTGCTTCTTCGCTTCTGGCACGCGATCGCATCGTCCATGCGATCGCGTGGATACCAGTTTCCTTAAATCTCCATTTTTCCTTCTCCTTCCATTTTTGTATGTTTCCTTTTTCATCCTTTAAGTCATTCAACCTTAGAAAACCTGAAACTACTCAACACACTAATCATGGCATTGAATGGAAATAAAGGTAATTAAAACAATTAATTTTAAAGCTTAGGAAACATGTTTTTCACAATATGACGTAATACGGAAGGGAAAGTAAAATCATGCAATTAATGTGAATAAGTAGGTGAAGGATTGAATAAATCACTCAAATTAAGCACAAAAGAACTCATGAAATATGGGTTTATCAACCTCGCCACACTTAAACACTAGCATGTCCTCATGCTAAATCCAAGGTAAATAATTAAGGTTAAAGTGATGGAATGTTATGAAATGCAACCTATTCTAAATGCATCTACCTAATGAGTCATGCAATTCTAATTTATCCACTCATATATAAAGCCTACATGTAGTTAAATTATTTCGCATTCTCAAGGAGTTATATATACATATATAGCTAACCCTCAAATAATAACGCAAGTGAGATGAGAAAGAAAACATTAAAACTTGCAAGACAATTATTAATTTGAATAGAGATAAATGTTAATGAGCTATTGAACCCTTACTGGATTTTGTGTTTACTCTCTAATCACTCAGTGTTTATTGGGTTAATCACTCTATTCTTCTTTTTATTCTTCCCTTCTATAACTTTGTTTTTCGTCTAACTAATCAACAATTATAGAACATAGTCATACCAAAACTTATGAGGTCTTTAATCAAGGTTGTAATGGGGTCAAGGTAAAGGTAAGGATATATGTATAAGGCTAAATGAGCTAATAAGTGAATCCTTAATTAGACTAAGATCTCACCTAACATACATATTTAATAAAATAATGCTTCTTTACCTATTCTCCCTATTTTCTCACTTTTGATGTGACATGCTCATGTTTTAGTTCTTGTTTTTATCCCATGTGCATGTGCATTTATTTTTATTTTGCATTGGGGAGTTCTTTTTGTATCCCCTTATTTACATGCTTGAAAAATAACCCTTTTTTTTTAATACACATGGTAATTTTAATTAATTTGAATTTTCATGAGCATGCTTCCCAAAATTGTTGAGTTGCTTTATTCTTTCTAATTTTTCTACCTTTTGTTTTTATCAACTATGTTCCCATAAGGTTTCCCACATTTTACTTTATTAATAATTTTCTATCTTAAGCTAACCAAGGATTCACTTGGGATTTTCTTTTGTTTTTCTGCTTAAGGCTAGTAATTTGGCTAAATAGAATAAAGAGGTTTTAAAAGGCTCAAGGGGGCTAACAAAGGTGATGTAAAAGGTAGGCTAATCTGGGGTAAGTGAGCTAAAATCAAATAATGGCCTCAATCATTATTTTGGGATGTACCTATATTCTACAATCGGACATATAGACTAAAACAAAGTAAAGAACACCAGAATAAGAAAGAAGGTTGGAACACACAGGAATAAAAATTATGGTTTGAGTGTAACCATACAGTTAAGCTCAAAACTCACAGGCTATGTGTTCTCTAGCTGAAAAATCATTTATCACTTATGTATGTCATGCAGGTTTAAAAATTCTCATTATTCTCTTAAAAAGTAATTTAGGGTAGCCTTTGAAATTTTAATGTTTCTCCTTGATAAAATGTTGTCAGTTTAACTACATAATGTAATGCTATATATACAAGGTTTTATGGATCTAAATTTATTATGTTCAAGTTCCTAGCTTACTCTTTATTATTTTTATCAATTTAAACTAAGCTATAATTAAGCTATCTTATGTCAAAAGGGTAAACTATACTAATTGATCCACTAATATGTTAGAATTGCAACTAAACTAATGAACTAAATAACTTAAAATATGAACTAAAAAATGCAAAATGCAGAAAAAAGAGTAACAATACACAAGTAGCAATGTATAAGTACACAGAAAATAACAAATAAAAGAAAAAAAAGAGAAAAATACAGAAAAGTATCCAAAATAAAAGAAAAGTATGTAGTGGTTCACCAAGATAAACGCCAGAGATGGCAACCTTCCCACACTTAAAATGAAGCATCGTCCCCGATGCTCAATCAAGCCGGGTGTGAAGGAGTGTCATCACTGGTAGGGATTGTGGCTGGGGTTTCTGTGGTGGTGGTGGGCTGAGAGTCTGGCTGCGGTAGAGGAGGGACGGACTGGATCAGGATCTCCGGGTCTGCAGCCTCAAGCTGATGTGGGACCTCCTAGTGTGGTGCAAGCTGTTCTGCACCTGCCTGCTGATGAGTCTCCGCCTGAGGGTGAGGCTCCTCCTCGTGCTCATCCTCCTCCTCCTCTGATGGCTCTGATGGTGTGTCGGGCTCGGAGGGGATGTCGGCGCCCTGTCTGATCATCAGCTTCAGATACGAATAACGTCGCCTGCTGCAAGGTTCCAGTCTCTCATACCGGTGCATGTTACGGCACTCCATCTGATCAAGCTGGCGGAATAGGCGGTGCACGAGGTGGTATACCGGCTCAGAGGCGGGTGGAGGTGCAGTGGTGGCAGCAGGTGCAGAAGTGGATGAAGAGGGTCTAGCAGACGGAGGGGCTGTCTCAACAGTAGCAGTGAAAGGTGGTGGTCTGTAGCCCAAAGCGAGGAAGTTCCTGCTGTGAGGAATGATCTTCCTGCAGTCCGCCGTTGGTGGTCTCTCATCGGCATCCTCCCATGGCACGTCAGCTCGACAACCTAGCTGTGTAACCAGGTAAGGAAAGGCGAGGATGCCTCGGACGTGGACCCTGGCCATATAAAGCCAGATAAAACATGGCAAGTACAGGTCCTTACCCTCCAGCACACACCATAGGAGGGTGATCATGGCAGCCGGGATCTCTGTCTCATGAGTACTTGGCATCACAAAGTTGCTCAAGATCTGATGCCAAAGCCGAGCCTCATCATTTAAGTACACTCTCTTGATCCCGCGAGGCATAGTGGTGTCCTGACCCATCTCCCAAGGAACAGCATGGTCGAGAGTTATCCGGGCCTTTACAGCATCCCAATCAAACCTCATCTAGCCCATGTTCTCCTCAGCCATTGCATAACCATCAGGCTGGTCAGATTTGGCTGGGAGCCGGAGAATGTCCTCTATCGCCTCCTCAGTGACCAGAATTTGCTTTCCTCTCAGGTTTACTGCATCTAGGGTAGTAAGGTAATAGTTGCAATAGAATTCCCGTATCCAAGATGCATTGACCTCTGTCAGTGCTCTTTCCAGAAAGAACCAGCCTCTCTGCTTCATTTGCTCAGTGGTGTACTGCTGGAGGGCTTCTGGAATCCTCAGAGTTCTCTCTAAGTATAGATTCCTGGAGTTTGCAAATACCGGGTACTTTAGCTCACAGTACCAGTTTGCAAATTTTATAGGATCAGTCGAAGGGAGCAGCTGGTCAGCTTTTTCCTGCGGTTTGAAGTTCTTCTCCCGCCAGGAGGAATCGTGCATGAGGTCAATAATGGACTGGGAGGAATCTCCTCGCTTGCGCTTTCCAGTAGCCTTTCCTTTCCCTTTTCTCTGTGAGACAGACATCCTGAAAAATAGAAAACCATGGAATGGATAAAATAGGGAAGCAAAAGACAATATAAACAAAGGAAACTCAAAGCAGCAAGGGAGAATAAGGAAAATGAGTAAATGAAATGTGATGGAATATATGTTAAATGGAAGAAATAGTCAATATGCCAAGGTGAGAAAGTTAGGGAAAGGGAAAATAATCAGACAAGAGAACAAAAGGGTTAGTATGGTAAAAAAGGAGTTAGTAAATTAAAATAAGGAGTTAGTAAAGTAAGTGGCATAGAAAAATTCCATATAACAAGGATTCACAGGTAAGAATAGAAGTACTCATAATCGAGTAAAGAAAACAGGGTGATGCTGATTCAAATAAAAAATAAAGAAGGCAAAAATTGGAATCAGTGAATCACAAATGCAGTTTATGAACCAGGAAACAAAAAGGATAAGAAACCTGGCCATAGCATTCATGAATTGGTTTGGGTAAAGAAGAGTAAATCAGAGTTTAGAAATGCCAAACCAAAACAAGAATGAAAACAATTTAAAAAATTTGGGCAGCATTTCGGCTAAAATTGGATTGTCCCGGAAAACAAACAGCAATCACAGCAGTTTAAAAATAAAGCTGCATGTACATAGATGTAAAATAAATATGAAAACTCAATGTAACAGCAGCAACATACAAGAAATGTAGCATATGAATTAGGACTATAGCAGCACAGAGATGCGCATAGGATAAAACAGAAGTAAGAACATTGCAAGTAAACAGACCTAGATCCACTAACCACAGCCTAAGCTACCTAACAACCTAAAAATCCACTAAGACTATCTATCTTAATCATGAACATAAACGGGAAAAAGAATACAGAAAAATGACGAGCAGATAAAAAGGGCTGCGTATTACGGAACCTGGTAAGCGGAAGGGGTGGAACAGGGAAGAAGGTGGCCGCGGCGGCGTCCGGCGCGGTGGTGGGGCACGGCGTTGGAGGGGGTGGTACGGCGGTGGTGGCGGGTCGGCGGCGGCGTCTGGGTGATGGGGCGGTGGCGGCTGGGAGGTGGTGGGTGGTGGCTGGAGGGAGAGGAGGCAGAGAAGGGGAGGAGGGTTGGGGGTTGGGGGCTGCGCGAATGATAGGGTTCGCGTGGCTGGAGTGGTTATATTTTCGGATCCACGCGGCCGCGTGGGGCACGCGGTCGCGTGGTTTGGGTGAAAAATGAGAGGGACGCAATCGCGTGGGGAGCGCGATCGCATGAGAGGGGGAAAAGAGGGGTGACGCGATCGCGTGGGTCGCGCAATCGCGTCGCTGGAATTCGTGCTAAACGCACGACTCCAGCACCGTTTCAGCGCAACTCTCTGTCTCCTTTTAGGGTGATGGGCAATCCATGCGATGCGATCGCGTCGCTCACGCGGTCGCGTGGGATTCAGTTTGGGTAAGTGACTAGATCGCATGGTGCATGCGATCGCGTGAGCCAATTTGTGCGAATCGCACAAGGGCCGCACGATTCCAGCCCAACTTTCTATTCATTGGATCCTTACGCCGATATGTAGATCACGCGGCTGCGTGCATCACTTCGCATGGGTGGTATTTTTCGCGATTCGACGCGATCGCATGGGGCATGCGGTCGCGTCGTGCACCCTGTTTTTTTTTAAGTGAAAAATGTAAGATGCAGTGATTAACATGAATGCTATGCATGATTCCAAGTTAATGTTAAGATGAAAAAGGAAAAATGAAAACAATAAACAAGAAATAAATTGAAAAAGAAGCGACCATACCATGGTGGGTTGTCTCCCACCTAGGACTTTTAGTTAAAGTCCTTAAGTTGGACATTGGAAGAGCTTCCTACTATGGTGGCTGATGTTTAAATTCGTCCAAAAATCTCCACCAATGCTTGGAATGCCAATAGCCTCCGGGGTTCCAAACTAGGCATGTGAAGCTTCTGAGCAGCTTCAAGCAGATTTTCAAGCTCCCGGGATGACAAATGTCAGGATAGAGTCCATGATTCCTAGCCTTGCTTTTAAATCCGCCTCCGTTTTGATCTACACGTTTCCATTCGGGCGGGTTAAGAGGTAGAATCTCACTGTGGTGACCAAACGTCCTCTGTGATCCATGCAATTGAGCATGATACCAATCCGTGTACTTCGAGGTGAAGCGTGGAACCTTATTAAACCTTTTGCACCAGCTCTGAGTACGAGCCATTTCCCTCTTACTCTTAAAGCCGCAGAGAGCTCTAAGCTGGCCATCTATTTCAAGTAAACCATATTCAAGTGAAAAAATGCAGTTAAAAGTTAAGGATTGTACCCACTTGAAGCTTGTATTAGGTGGTAATGGCCTTGGGATAGGTGTTTTTGGTGGTTTTGTAAGTTCCGTTTCCTTGTGCTGTTCTGTGAATTCCTCCACTTCCTTGCAAGGATCTTCAATTGTATCTGTATCCTGGTCAAAGTCTTCTGTGTCTTCCTTATCACTTGAGTCATAGATTGGAGGTTGAGAGAAATCTAACTCCGCATCATCCTCATATTCACTTGGGGAAGATTCTTCGATCTCAGAGAATTCGCTTGCGGATGCAAGTTCATCACTAAGAGAACATGACTTGTGACTATCATCATCAAGGGAAATTGCTTCCTGGATTATTCCGTCTGATTCCTCATAAATGACTTGCTTTGGAGATTATACTTTATCCTCCATAGCATCAAATGTGTTGTCCTTGACGGGGTTCTCCTCAACTCTTGATTCCCATGGAAGTTCAGCATCTCCTAGATCTTCAACCAACTCTTCTTTTTGAACAATGACAGCTTCTTCTAATTGTTCTAGTACAAATTCATTCTCTGTCTTGTCCACTGGAGTCTCTAGTATTTCTTTCATGCTACGCTCTTCGTTAGACCGTCCACATGGAGTTGTGGTTGATCCTTGTATATTTGAGCGCCTAGAAGCCCATTGAATTAATGCTTGCTCCAGTTGTTGAACGGTTGTTTGAAATTTAATTACTGTTTCTTTGAGGCGATCCTCTGCTTCGCGGTTTGCTGGACTTAGACATGATACAAAGGGAAGTGGTGATGATTGGGAACGATTGGATTGGTATTGGGGCAAGGAAGGATCATATGGTGGCGAATGGTGAAGAGAAGCTTGTGAGTGTGGTGGTTCGAGGTTATGTTGAAAGGACGGTCTATATGTACGGGGTGGGGCTTGTTGGTAGTTACAAGGTTGTCCACCATGTCTTTTAGCTGGGTATGCACGGTAGAATGGTCTTTGTCCAGGATATCTTGGAGGGTGTTGTTGCCAAAGAGGTTGATTAGATCCTCTTGGTTCCATCCATCCTTGATTGGTCTGACCTTGATGCACATTCTTGCTGTAACTTCTATTTCCTTTAATAATATTAGAACAAATCTCAAAGCGAGAGGAGTGAGAGTTCATAGTAGCAAATAAAGGTAAAAAGGAAAAATAAAAATAAAAATAAATAACCAAGCAAAAGAAAAGTATTTACAATAACCAATAATAAGGCACACGTTAGCAGTTCCCCGGCAACGGCGCCATTTTGACGTTAGGATTTTTGCCAGTAAAGAATTTCATAAAAACAGTCGTGTTGTAGATATAGTCTCTAAACCGACAGAAATCCCTTCATACAAACGTTTTGGTTGTCACAAGTAACAAACCCTTTTTAAAATTGATAACCGAGTATTAAACCTCGGGTCGTCTTCTCAAGGAACTGCGAGGAAGGTATGTTCTTATTATTGGTTATGAGTTTGTAAATTGGGGTTTTGGAAGGTGGAATATGTTATATGACAAATAATTTAAATGGCAATTAAAAATGAATAAATACTATAAAGCAAACTTTTGGGCAAGGTATGAGAAATTGGAGGTCCAACGTAGTTATCTCTCTCAACTATAAGGAAGGTTGAATCTAAACTCCACTTGGTCAACCTTTACTAAAGAAAAGGAAATTCAAGGGACTAATTAAATTGAACTTTGAATCCTATTTATTTTCTAAGAAAAGGTTGGGATTACTTAAGTTCAGCTCAATTAGCAAGATAACGATTATCAAATATGTTGAGTTTAATAACTGTTGAGTTACTGATTTCTTAACCAAAACCAAAAGGGGAAAAAGTAAAATTGCTAGAATAATAGAGGTGACCTTAGATGGAAGGCAATAGTAACTTAAATCAAAGAGAACAATCTTAACAGAAAATACTTCAAATATCATTAATTCAAAATAGAGATCTGTAACATGGAATAATTCATAAATCAATTCAAATATTAAAAGCAAATAAATAAATAAAAGTAAACTGAAAATAAAAGAACATTAAACCTGGATCCAGGGTTACTCTCAAAACAAGAAGAAATCCTAAATCCTAAAGAGAGAGAGAGAGAATCTCTCTCTAAACTAAATCTAAATCAAGAAAACTAGAAATTGGCGAGCTCTCTCTGAATGGATGCATTCCTCCACTTTATAACCTCTAATCTATGCTGTCTGTGCTTGGATCTGGGCCAAAAAGGGCTTCAGAAATCGCTGTGGGCGTATTCTGTGAATTCTGATACGTGGCCTCTGTCACGCGTCCGCGTGGGTCACGTGGTCGCGTCGTCTGGAGCTTTTCCTTGCCTTGCGGTCGCGTCGGTCGCGCGTCCGCGTCGTGGGTGTTCTACTTGAGGCGCGCGGTCGCGTCAGTCATGCGGCCGCGTCGCTGCTTCTTCGCTTCTGGCACGCGATCGCATCGTCCATGCGATCGCGTGGATACCAGTTTCCTTAAAGCTCCATTTTGCCTTCTCCTTCCATTTTTGTATGTTTCCTTTTTCATCCTTTAAGTCATTTAGCCTTAGAAAACCTGAGACTACTCAACACACTAATCATGGCATCGAATGGAAATAAAGGTAATTAAAACAATTAATTTTAAAGCATAGGAAACATGTTTTTCACAATATGACGTAATAAGGAAGGAAAAGTAAAATCATGCAATTAATGTGAATAAGAAGGTGAAGGATTGAATCAATTACTCAAATTAAGCACAAAAGAACTCATGAAATATGGGTTTATCAACCTCGCCACACTTAAACACTAGCATGTTCTCATGCTAAATCCAAGGTAAATAATTAAGGTTAAAGTGAATGTTATGAAATGCAACCTATTCTAAATGCATCTACCTAATAAGTCATGCAATTCTAATTTATCCACTCATATATAAAGCCTACATGTAGTTAAATTATTTCGCATTCTCAAGGAGTTATATATACATATATAGCTAACCCTCAAATAATAACGCAAGTGAGATGAGAAAGAAAACATTAAAACTTGCAAGACAATTATAAATTTGAATAGAGATAAATGTTAATGAGCTATTGAACCCTTACTGGATTTTGTGTTTACTCTCTAATCACTCAGTGTTTATTGGGTTAATCACTCTATTCTTCTTTTTATTCTTCCCTTCTATAACTTTGTTTTTCGTCTAACCAATCAACAATTGTAGAACATAGTCATACCAAAACTCATGAGGTCTTTAATCAAGGTTGTAATGGGGTCAAGGTAAAGGTAAGGATATATGTATAAGGCTAAGTGAGCTAATAAGTGAATCCTTAATTAGACTAAGATCTCACCTAACATACATATTTAGTAAAATAATGCTTCTTTACC
>NC_029780.3:55041649-55062241 GCF_000817695.3 Arachis duranensis | reverse complement strand
TTTTCTTTTGTTTTTCTGGTTAAGGCTAGTAATTTGGCTAAATAGAATAAAGAGGTTTTAAAAGGCTCAAGGGGGCTAACAAAGGTGATGTAAAAGGTAGGCTAATCTGAGGTAAGTGAGCTAAAATCAAATAATGGCCTCCATCATTATTTTGGGATGTACCTATATTCTACAATCGGACATATAGACTAAAACAAAGTAAAGAACACCAGAATAAGAAAGAAGGTTGGAACACACAGGAATAAAAATTATGGTTTGAGTGTAACCATATAGTTAAGCTCAAAACTCGTAGGCTATGTGTTCTCTAGCTGAAAAATCATTTATCACTTATGTATGTCAAGCAGGTTTAAAAATTCTCATTATTCTCTTAAAAATTAATTTAGGGTAGCCTTTGAAATTTTAATGTTTCTCCTTGATAAAATGTTGTCAGTTTAACTACATCATGTAATGCTATATATACAAGGTTTTATGGATCTAAATTTATTATGTTCAAGTTCCTAGCTTACTCTTTATTATATTTGTCAATTTAAACTAAGCTATAATTAAGCTATCTTATGTCAAAAGGGTAAACTATACTAATTGATCCACTAATATGTTAGAATTGCAACTAAACTAATGAACTAAATAACTTAAAATATGAACTAAAAAATGCAAAATGCAGAAAATAGAGTAACAATACACAAGTAGCAATGTATAAGTACACAGAAAATAACAAATAAAAGAAAAAAAGAGAAAAATACAAAAAAGTATCCAACATAAAAGAAAAGTATGTAGTGGTTCACCAAGATAAACGCCAGAGATGGCGACCTCCCCACACTTAAAATGAAGCATCGGGGTCAAGCCGGGTGTGAAGGAGTGTCATCACTGGTAGGGATGGTAGCTGGGGTCTCTGTGGTTGTGGTGGGCTGAGAGTCTGGCTGCGGTAGATGAGGGACAGACTGGATCGGGATCTCCAGGTCTGCAGCCTCAAGCTGATGTGGGACCTCCTGGTGTGGTGCAGGTTGTTCTGCACCTGCCTGCTGATGAGTCTCCGCCTGGGGGTGAGGCTCCTCCTCGTGCTCATCCTCCTCCTCCTCTGATGGCTCTGATGGTGTGTCGGGCTCGGAGGGGATGTCGGTGCCCTATCTGATCATCAGCTTCAGATGCGAATAACGTCGCCTGCTGCGAGGCTCCAGTCTCTCATACCAGCGCCTGTTACGGCGCTCCATCTGATCGAGCTGGCGGAATAGGCGGTGCACGAGGCGGTATACCGGCTCAGAGGCAGGTGGAGGTGCAGTGGTGGCAGCAGGTGCAGAAGTGGATGAAGAGGGTCAAGTAGACAGAGGGGCTGTGTCATCAGTAGCAGTGAAAGGTGGTGGTCTGTAGCCCAAAGCGAGGAAGTTCCTGCTGTGAGAAATGATCTTCCTGCAGTCCGCCACTGGTGGTCTCTCATCGGCATCCTCCCATGGCACGTCAGCTCGACAGCCTAGCTGTGTAACCAGGTAAGGAAAGGGGAGGGTGCCTCGGATGTGGACCCTGGCCACATAAAGCCAGATAAAACGTGGCAAGTACAGGTCCTTACCCTCCAGCACACACCATAGGAGGGTGATCATGGCAGCCGGGATCTCTGTCTCATGAGTACTTGGCATCACAAAGTTGCTCAAGATCTGATGCCAAAGCCGAGCCTCATCATTTAAGTACACTCTCTTGATCCCGCGAGGCATAGTGGTGTCCTGACCCATCTCCCAAGGAACAGCAGGGTCGAGAGTTATCTGGGCCTTTACAGCATCCCAATCAAACCTCATCTGGCCCATGTCCTCCTCAGCCTTTGCATAACTATCAGGCTGGTCAAAATTGGCTGGGAGCCGAAGAATGTCCTCTATGGCCTCCTCAGTGACCAGAATTTGCTTTCCTCTAAGGTTTACTGCATCTAGGTAGTAAGGTAGTAGTTGCAATAGAATTCCCGTACCCAAGATGCATTGACCTCTGTCAGTGCTCTTTCCAGAAAAAACCAGCCTCTCTGCTTAATTTGCTCAGTGGTGTACTGCTGGAGGGCTTCTGGAATCCTCAGAGTTCTCTTTAGGTATAGATTCTTGGAGTTTGCAAATACTGGGTACTTCAGCTCACAGTACCGGTTTGCAAATTTTATAGGATCAGTCGAAGGGAGCAGCTGGTCAGCTTTTTCCTGCGGTGTGAAGTTCTTCTCCCGCCAGGAGGAATCGTGCATGAGGTCAATAATGGACTGGGAGGAATCTCCTCGCTTGCGCTTTCCAGTAGCCTTGCCTTTCCCTTTTCTCTGTGAGACAGACATCCTGAAAAACAGAAAACCAGGAAATAAAGAAAACGGGGTGATGCTGATTCGAATAAAAAATAAAGAAGGCAAAAATTGGAATCAGTGAATCACAAATGCAGTTTATGAACCAGGAAACAAAAAGGATAAGAAAGCTGGCCATAGCATTCATGAATTGGTTTGGGTAAAGTAGAGTAAATCAGAGATTAGAAATGCCAAACCAAAACAAGAATGAAAATAATTTAAAAAATTTGGGCAGCATTCCAGCTAAAATTGGATTATCCCGGAAAACAAACAGCAATCACAGCAGTTTAAAAATAAAGCTGCATGTACATAGATGTAAAATAAATATAAAAACTCAATGTAACAGCAGCAACATACAAGAAATGTAGCATATGAATTAGGACTATAGCAGCACAGAGATGCGCATAGGATAAAACAGAAGTAAGAACAGTGCAAGTAAACAGACCTAGATCCACTAACCACAGCCTAAGCTACCTAACAACCTAAAAATCCACTAAGACTATCTGTCCTAATCATGAACATAAACGGGAAAAAGAATACAGAAAAATGACGAACAGATAAAAAGGGCTGCGTATTGCGGAACCTGGTAAGCGGAAGGGGTGGAACAGGGAAGAAGGTGGCTGCGGCGGCATCCGGAGCGATGGTGGGGCACAGCGTTGCGGTGGCGGCGGAGGGGGGCGGTGGTTGCGGTAGGCAGCGGCGGAGAGGGGAGGAGAGAAGAAGAAGGAAGGAGAGAGAAGGGGAGGGGGTGGTACGGCGGTGGTGGCGGGTCGGCGGCGGCGTCTGGGTGATGGGGCGGTGGCGGCTGGGAGGTGGTGGGTGGTGGCTGGAGGGAGAGGAGGCAGAGAAGGGGAGGAGGGTTGGGGGTTGGGGGCTGCGCGAATGATAGGGTTCGCGTGGCTGGAGTGGTTATATTTTCGGATCGACGCGGCCGCGTGGGGAACGCGGTCGCGTGGTTAGGGTGAAAAATGAGAGGGACGCAATCGCGTGGGGAGCGCGATCGCATGAGAGGGGGAAAAGAGGGGTGACGCGATCGCGTGGGTCGCGCAATCGCGTCGCTGGAATTCATGCTAAACGCACGACTCCAGCGCCATTTCAGCGCAACTCTCTGTCTCCTTTTGGGGTGATGGGCAATCCATGCGACGTGATCGCGTCGCTCACGCGGTCGCGTGGGATTCGGTTTGGGTAAGTGACGCGATCGCATGGGGCATGCGATCGCGTGGGCCAATTTTTGCGAATCGCACATGGGCCGCACGATTCCAGCCTAACTTTCTGTTCGTTGGATCCTTACGCCGATATGTATATCACGCGGCTGCGTGCATCACACGGTCGCATGGGTGGTATTTTTCGCGATTCGACGCGATCGCATGGGGCATGCGGTCGCGTCATGCACCCTGATTTTTTTTTAAGTGAAAAATGTAGGATGCAGTGATTAACATGAATGCTATGCATGATTCCAAGTTAATGTTAAGATGAAAAAGGAAAAATGAAAACAATAAACAAGAAATAAATTGAAAAAGAAGCGACCATACCATGGTGGGTTGTCTCCCACCTAGCACTTTTAGTTAAAGTCCTTAAGTTGGACATTGGAAGAGCTTCCTGCTATGGCGGCTTATGTTTAAATTCGTCCAAAAATCTCCACCAATGCTTGGAATTCCAATAGCCTCCGGGGTCCCAAACTAGGCATGTGAAGCTTCTGAGCAGCTTCAAGCAGATTTTCAGGCTCCTGGGATAACAAATGTCAGGATAGAGTCCATGATTCCGAGCCTTGCTTTTAAATCCGCCTCCGTTTTGATCTACACGTTTCCATTCGGGTGGGTTAAGAGGTAGAATCTCACCGTGGTGACCAAACATCCTTTGTGATCCATGAAATTGAGCATGATACCAATCCGTGTACTTCGAGGTGAAGCGTGGAACCTTATTAAACCTTTTGCACCAGCTCTGAGTACGAGCCATTTCCCTCTTACTCTTAAAGCCGCAGAGAGCTCTAAGCTGGCCATCTGTTTCAAGTAAACCATATTCAAGTGAAAAATGCAGTTAAAAGTTAAGGATTGTACCCACTTGAAGCTTGTATTAGGTGGTAATGGCCTTGGGATAGGTGTTTTTGGTGGTTCTGTAAGTTCCGTTTCCTTGTGCTGTTCTGTGAATTCCTCCACTTCCTTGCAAGGATCTTCAATTGTATCTGTATCCTGGTCAAAGTCTTCTGTGTCTTCCTCATCACTTGAGTCATAGATTGGAGGTTGAGAGAAATCTACCTCCGCATCATCTTCATATTCACTTGGGGAAGATTCTTCGATCTCAGAGAATTCGCTTGCGGACGCAAGTTCATCACTAAGAGAACTAGACTTGTGACTATCACCATCAAGGGAAATTGCTTCCTGGATTATTCTGTCTGATTCCTCATAAACGACTTGCTTTAGAGATTGTACTTTATCCTCCTTAGCATCAACTGTGATGTCCTTGATGGGGTTCTCCTCAACTCTTGATTCCCATGGAAGTTCAGCATCTCCTAGATCTTCAACCAACTCTTCTTTTTGAACAATGACAGCTTCTTCTAATTGTTCTAGTACAAATTCATTCTCTGTCTTGTCCACTGGAGTCTCTAGTATTTCTAATTGATCCTTGTATATTTGAGCGCCTAGAAGCCCATTGAATTAATGCTTGCTCCAGTTGTTGAACGGTTGTTTGAAATTTAATTACTGTTACTTTGAGGCGATCCTCTGCTTCGCGGTTTGCTGGACTTAGACATGATACAAAGGGAAGTGGTGATGATTGGGAACGATTGGATTGGTATTGGGGCAAGGAAGGATCATATGGTGGCGAATGGTGAAGAAAAGCTTGTGAGTATGGTGGTTCGAGGTTATGTTGAAAGGACGGTCTATATGTACGGGGTGGGGCTTGTTGGTAGTTACAAGGTTGTCCACCATGTCTTTTAGCTGGGTATGCACGGTAGAATGGTCTTTGTCCAGGATATCTTGGAGGGTGTTGTTGCCAAAGAGGTTGATTAGATCCTCTTGGTTCCATCCATCAAAATCATTGAAATTATCCCTGGAAGCCGATGTGTGAAGATTGCCCCCTTCCTTCTCATTCTGACTTCTTAGAGAATTGAAATCACCCATGATAATGAGATTATCCTTAAATTGTAATAGTTGGCCAGATAGATCCTCATATTGTTGAACCCGAATTTGCTCATTAGTACTGAGATACACCCCGACCAGCCCCCAAACCAGATTCTTGCCCTCATCCTTAACTGTAACAACAATAGAGTAAGAAGTTGTTGTTAATATTTGACGTTAGGATTTTTGCCAGTAAAGAATTTCATAAAAACAGTCACATTGTAGATATAGTCTTTAAATCGACAGAAATCCCTTCATACAAACGTTTTGGTTGTCACAAGTAACAAACCACTTTTAAAATTGATAATCGAGTATTAAACCTCGGGTCGTCTTCTCAAGGAACTGCGAGGAAGGTATGTTCTTATTATTGGTTATGAGTTTGTAAATTGGGGTTTTGGAAGTAAGGTGGGAATATGTTATATGACAAATAATTTAAATGGCAATTAAAAATGAATAAATACTGTAAAGCAAACTTTTGGGCAAGGTATAAGAAATTGGAGGTCCAACGTAGTTATCTCTCTCAACTATAAGGAAGGTTGAATCTAAACTCCACTTGGTCAACCTTTACTAAAGCAAAGGAAAGTCAAGGGACTAATTAAATTGAACTTTGAATCCTATTTATTTTCTAAGAAAAGGTTGGGATTACTTAAGTTCAGCTCAATTAGCAAGATAACGATTATCAAATATGATGAGTTTAATAACTGTTGAGTTATTGATTTCTTAACCAAAACCAAAAGGGAAAAAGTAAAATTGCTAGAATAATAGAGATGACCTTAGATGGAAGGCAATAGTAACTTAAATCAAAGAGAACAATCTTAACTGAAAATACTTCAAATATCATTAATTCAAAATAGAGATCTGTAACATGGAATAATTCATAAATCAATTCAAATATTAAAAGCAAATAAATAAATAAAAGTAAACTGAAAATAAAAGAACATTAAACCTGGATCCAGGGTTACTCTCAAAACAAGAAGAAATCCTAAATCCTAAAGAGAGAAAGAGAATCTCTCTCTAAACTAAATCTAAATCATGAAAACTAGAAATTGGCGAGCTCTCCCTAAATGGATGCATTCCTCCACTTTATAACCTCTAATCTATGCTGTCTGTGCTTGGATCTGGGCCAAAAAGGGCTTCAGAAATTGCTGGGGGCGTATTCTGTGAATTCTGATACGTGGCCTCTGTCACGCGTCCGCGTGGGTCACGCGGTCGCGTCGTCTGGAGCTTTTCCTTGCCATGCGGTCGCGTCGGTCACGCGTCCAAGTCGTGGATGTTCTACTCGAGGCACGCAGTCACGTCAGTCATGCGGCTGCGTCGCTGCTTCTTCGCTTCTGGCACGCGATCGCGTCGTCCATGCGATCGCGTGGATACCAGTTTCCTTAAAGCTCCATTTTCCCTTCTCCTTCCATTTTTGTATGTTTCCTTTTTCATCCTTTAAGTCATTCAGCCTTAGAAAACCTGAGACTACTCAACACACTAATCATGGCATCGAATGGAAATAAAGGTAATTAAAACAATTAATTTTAAAGCTTAGGAAACATGTTTTTCACAATATGACATAATAAGGAAGGGAAAGTAAAATCATGCAATTAATGTGAATAAGTAGGTGAAGGATTGAATAAATCACTCAAATTAAGCACAAAAGAACTCATGAAATATGGGTTTATCACAGCCTCCTGGGCGTTTGACGCCAGAAACAGCAGCCTCCTAGGCGTTTAGGAAAACGCCTAGTGACAAAGGCTTTCTGGCGTTTAACGCCAGCCAGGGTACCTGGCTGGGCATTAAACGCCCAAAGTGGCCACCAGATGGGCGTTAAATACCATAGTGGCTATCAATCTGGGCGTTTAACGCCAGAACAGTAAGGGGGAGGGAATTACATTTCTAATTCAAATTTTTTTCAAATTTTCTTATTTTAATTCATAATTTTTTGCATAAAAATGTTACAAATCTTCATCTTTCAATCCCCATTTCAAAAAATTAATAATCTTATAAAATCTTTGCAATTCCTTTTCAATTCTTTTTCAAAACATCTTTTAAAACTCATTTATCTCTACAATTTCTTCCCAAATCTTTTTCATTCATCCATATTAACTTTTATTTTTTTTATGCATTAACAAAAATTCAGATTTTACTTCCTCATATCTTTTTAATATCTTTTAAATTTTCAAATCCTATCTTTTTCACATCATATTTATATTTTATCAATTCATATCTTTCTTTCTTTTCTTTTTCAAAAAAAAAATTTGAAACCCATTCCCCCCTCCCTTTTTAAAACACATTCGGCCACCTTCCTAGACCCATCATTCGAATCTATTTCTCCCTCTCTTCCTCTTCTTTCTTTCTTTTGCTTGAGGACAAGCAAACCTCTAAGTTTGGGATGTTTTTCCATGATCACTGAGTCAAAACAGACCAAGATCATGGCCCCTAAAGGAAAACAAACCACTCCAAGAGGAAAGAAAGAAAACAATCCAAAACCTTGGATACATGAGAGGTTCTGCACCAAAGAACATGCAGACCATTACTTCAAAATTGTGTGCCAAAGATCAGTGATCTTGGAAGTTAAATTTGATCTGAAAGAAGACGAATATCCAGAGATCCAAGAGCAGATTCGAAATAGGGGCTGGGAAATCCTGGCTAATCCTGAGATACATGTTGGAAGAAACATAATCCATGAATTCTATGCAAATCTGTGGATGACAGATAAGCAAAGAATGGAGGGAACTGCCTTCCACACCTTTTGGACTGTGGTCAGAGGAAAGGTTATTTACTTCCATCTTGAAAAAATGGCAGAAGTCGTCAAACTTCCTCAGCTGCAAGATGATCCAGAATCCTTTAATAGGAGAATGGCTAAAGATAAAAAGCTGGATCAAGTTCTAGAGGACATATGCCTCCCTAGAACTAAGTGGATAACCAACTCAAAAGGAGTCCCAAACCAGCTGAAGAGAGGAGATCTCAAACTAGTCACTAGGGGCTGGCTGGATTTAATTAGGCGTTCTATACTTTCCACCAATAACCGGTCTGAAGTCACTCTCAAAAGGGCAGTGATGATTCACTGTATTATGCTGGAAAAAGAAGTGGAGGTTCATCGGCTGATTCCTTATGAGATTTACATATTTGCAAACAAAGAATCCACTGAGGCCAAATTGGCTTACCAAAGCTTGATCAATCTGTTATGTAAAGATACGGGGGTGAAGATAGGAGTGGATGAGTACATCCCAGTTGAACGCCCAATCACCAAAAAGGTAATGGATGGACCTTAAGTTCAAGACAACCTCATCAAGAGGAGGGCACATGAGCTCCTTTGAAAAATTCCTCAATTTGACTATTGGGCTCGTTTAGAAGCATCTGTCACCAAGCTGCAAGAAACTATGGATCAACTCAAAGAAGAGCAACAGAATTAGAACAGTATGCTCTGCAAACTTCTCAAAGAACAAGAAAAGCAAGAGAGTGAGATACAAGAGCTACAGCACCAGAAGCTGTCCTTTGATGAGCTAGCCGTCCTATAGATTGAGGGAGCACCTCCCTCTCAAAATAAAGGTTGTTGAGTCCTAACTCTGTGATAACTTCTGTTATTAGAGACCTATTTTAGGATTGCATGAGTATTAGTATTAGAATTGCATGAGCATTAGTATTATTTTTATCAATTTGGGTATAATTTGCTCCTCTTATCATCATTAAACATGAATAAAATAGTATATTTTTTTAGAAGAGTAAGGGTGCGAATATTTTGAGTACAAAATAAGAAAAATTCAAATTATTTATATATGGTGGCATTACTTTAGCTCTCTGAATGAATGCTTGAACAGTGCATATTTTTTATAGTGAAGTTTATGAATGTTAAAATTGTTGGCTCTTGAAAGAATAATGAAAAAAGAGAAATGTTATGTAAATCTGAAAAATCATAAAATTGATTCTTGAAGCAAGAAAAAGCAGAAAAAAATAGGCAAAAAAAAAGAAAGAAAAAGAAAAAGCAAGCAGAAAAATCCAGTAATCCTTTAAACTAAAAGGCAAGGGTAAAGAGGATCCAAGGCTTTGAGCATCAGTAGATATGAGGGCCCAAAGGAATAAAATCCTGGCCTAAGCTGCTAAATCAAGTTGTCCCTAACCATGTGCTTCTGTCATGAAGGTCCAAGTGAAAAGCTTGGGACTGAGTGGTTAAAGTCGTGATCCAATGCAAAAGAGTGTGCTTAAGAGCTCTGGACACCTCTAACTGGGGACTCTAGCAAATCTGAGTCACAATCTGAAAAGGTTCACTAAGTTATGTGTCTGTGGCATTTATGTATCCGGTGGTAATACTGAAAAACAAGATGCTTAGGGTCACAGCCAAGACTCATAAGTAGCTATGTTCAAGAATCAACATACTTAACTAGGAGAATCAATAACACTATCTGAATTCTGAGTTCCTATGGATGCCAATCATTCTAAACTTCAAAGGATAAAATGAGATGCCAAAACTATTCAGAAGCAAAAAGCTCTAAGTCCCGCTCATCTAATTTGAATTTGAGCTTCATTAATGACTCTGAGATGTTATTGCACCATAATCTTCTTTTTATCCTATTTTATTTGTCTAGTTGCTTGGGGACAAGCAACAGTTTAAGTTTGGTATTGTGATGAGCAGATATTTTATACGCGTTTTGGTAGTGTTTTCATATAGTTTTTAGCATGTTTTATTCACTTTTTGTTGTGTTTTTATTAATTTTGATTCAAAAATCACATTTCTAGACTTCACTATGAGTTTGTGTGTTTTTCTGTAATTTTATGTATTTTCTAGCTGAAATTGAGGGACCTGAGCAAAAATCTGATTCAGAGGTTGAGAAAGGACTGCAAATGCTGTTAGATTCTGATCCTCCTGCACTTGAAATAGATTTTCTGGAGCTATAGAAGCCCAATTGGCGCACTCTTAATATGCCATACTTTGCTCGAGATTTGATGACCCAAACTCGCGTTTAATGCCAGCCATAAACCATTTTCTGGCGTAAAACGCCAGAACTGGCACCAAAATTGGAGTTAAACGCCCAAACTGGCACCAAAGCTGGCGTTTAACTCCAATAATGGCCTATGCACGTGAAAGCTTCAAAGCTCAGCCCAAACACTCAGCAAATGGATCCCAAAAGTGGATTTCTGCACTATCTGCAGTTAGTTACTCATTTTTTGTAAACCTAGGTTACTAGTTTAGTATAAAAACTACTTTTAGAGATTCATTGAGGGACTTATGATATTTTTTACATTTCATATTGTATCTTCTATGGTATGAGTCTCTAAACTCCATAGGTGGGGGTGAGGAGCTCTGTTGTGTTTCAATGAATTAATGCAATTACTATTGTTTTCTATTCAATCACGCTTGCTTCCGTTCTAAGATACTCACTCGTACTTCAATAGGATGAATGTGATGATCCGTGACAATCATCATCATTCTAAAACTTATGAACGTGTGCTTGACAACCACTTCTATTCTATATGAGCTTAACGTAGTCATTGGGCCACAGCTTGAGTGCGTATCTCTTGGGTTTCTGATCCACGAGTTTGACTTGCCTCTCCTGACAACAGAGCATTCGAACCTGTAAGACTAGAACCTTCGTGGTAGAGGCTAGAACCAATTGGCAACATTCCTGATATCTGAAAAGTTTAAACCTTGTCTGTGGTATTCCGAGTAGGGTCTGGGAAGGGATGACTGTGATGAGCTTCAAACTCATGAATTTTGGGCGCAGTGACAGTGTGCAAAAGGATAAAGAGATCCTATACCGACACAAGTGAGAACTGACAAATGATTAACCGTATAGAAACTGTTCCTGGACCATTTTCACTAAGAGGATGGATGGTAGCCATTGACAACGGTGATCCACCAACATACAGCCTGCCATAGAAGGACCCTTGCGTGTTTGAGAGAGGAAAACAGTAAGAAAGTAGAGCATCTCTGAAACCTCAACCTGTTCTCCATTACTGAATAACAAGTATCATTCATTTCATGCTCTTTTACTTTTTGCAACAAAATCCTTTTTATCATTAATCTCCTGACTAAGAGTTACAAGATAACCATAGCTTGCTTTAAGCCGGCAATCTCCGTGGGATCGACCCTTACTCACGTAAGGTATTACTTGGACGACCCATTGCACTTGCTCATTAGTTGTGCAGAGTTGTGAAAAGTGTGATCACAAATTTGTGCACCAACTAACAAAAGTAGAAAACATGCAGAAGACAAACCTATGCACACTATTCACATATATACAATAACCAATAACATAACACCATTGCAAGTCCCCAGCATCGGCGCCATTTTGATGAGAGGATTTTTGTGTGGTCTTGAATTTCACAATTGAGACCTCGTTGTAAAGTATAGTCTCTAAACCTACAATAATCCTTTCATACAAAAATTTTCTTTGTCACAAGTACAAACCTTTAAAATCTATAAATCAAAGTATTTAAACCTCGAGTCGTCACTCAAAGGAATTGCTGGGTAGTGTTCTTGTTATTGGTTATGAGTTTGTATATTTTGGGGTTTTGAGTTGAGAAACAAGAAAAGTAAATGACAATGAAATTCTAATGACAAAGCAGTCTTGGCAAGGGGTGGTGATTAAGAATCTCTATCCTTATTACTAACCACAACATGATAATTGCAAGGATCAATCCCACTAAATCATCCCCTACTAGTGGTAAAAGAAAGTCAAGTGAGCTATATCAATCCAAGTCCATAAGTCCTAGCTTTCCACTAATTGAATTAGTGAGAACTAGAGTTAATGGCTATCAATCATCAATCACTTGGACATTAGTAACTCAAGAATTCCTAAGTTACCTTCCCAAGCCAAGAACATAAAATTCTACTCTAAAATCCTTCCAAGCATTTCATCAAACACTTGGAAGGCACAAAAGGAAAGCATAGTAATTTAACAACAACAATGAATTCTAACAACGATTAAATGCAAGGAATTAACAACAACAATCAAGGAAATCACAATTGACATGAATTACCTTAAATTGTATTAAAAGAAAATAAGAGAGACAAAAGTAGATCCACAACAATGTATGAGAATTACAAGAATTAAAGCACAAAACTAGAATAGAGGAAGAGTAGAGGATCAAGAATTGATAAAGAAGAAGTAAATCAAAGCATGAATTAAGCCTAGATCTAGGGAGGAATTAAACCTAATCCTAATCCTAATTCTAGAGAGAAGTGAGAGCTTCTCTCTCTAAAAACTAAACTAAACTAGATCTCAAGTGTAATGTGTGTAATGAATGATCCAAGATGCCTTCCCCTTCAATCCTTGGTTCCTTTTATCTTTTCCCGCCAAAAACTCAGCTCCAAATGGGGTTAGAAACCCTCCGAAATTGCCAGGCACGAGTTTTACTAAAAGGGTCATGTGCGGCCTTCGGTGGGTACGCGCACAGTGCGCGTATGCGTCCATGGAGCATTTGGCAATCCACGGGGAGGTGTCCAGTGCACGCGCGCGTCCATGGGCATTTTCCAAATCTTTGCCTTTTCATGATTTCTCCACTTTGTATGCTTTTCTCTTCACTTCTTTGATCCATTCCTAGCCTTTTTCAAATAGGGTTTATCAACCTCCCCACACTTAAACCTTAGCTTGTCCTCATGCTAAACCAAGAATGAAGTAAAGGGTATGGCATTTATCCGATGGAACTAAACTAAATGCAACATATCTAAATGCAACTATCTATATGAATGCAAATGCTTAGTCAAAACAAATCATCCTCCAAGGGAGCATATGCTAGTACAGGGGCTTAGAGCAATAGGAATCAAATCCAACCCACAATTGCATTGAACTATAAAAGAGGTTTACAAACTTGCATGAATAAGAATGATTATGCTGAATACATGTAATTGAGCAATCAAACCCTCACCGGATGTGTGTCTGCTCTATTCGCTCAAGTGTTTAGGGGTTGATTCACTCAATTCTCCCCTAATCATGCTTTCCAAAATTTGTTCTTTATCTAACAATCAACAATCATTTAATGCATGCATACAAATATCATGAGGTCTTTCTCAAAGGTTGTAATGTGGCTAGGGTCAAGGTAGGGTCACATATGGTTAAGTGGACTAGGGATTTGAATCTTTGATTAACCTAGACTTTCCTACCTAACCTATATAATGACCTATACAAATTCACAACTAACATAACTACCCATTCTTCACTTTTTCACATACTCATGTATTTTCTTTTCATTTCATAACACTTATGCATTGACCTTTTATTGTGCTTCACTTTGGGGCATTTTTTTCATTTTTATTGTTTTTCTTCTGTTTCTTTCTTTTTCTATTTTCTTTTTTTTTTCTTTTTTTTCTTTTCTTTTTCACATTTATTTTTTTCTTTTTCTTTTTCTTTTGTTTTTCTCATTTTTTTCTTTCTTTCAAGCTACATACAAGAACATCAATGCATAAGGTCTATACATTTAGTCAATACATGAGTATGCACCCAATTCCCAAATATAGAAATACAAAACACCCTTTTATCCCAACCATTGCTCCCAAACCTCCCCGAACTTGAATAATAAACACTTTTACTAGCCTAAGCCAATCAAAGATCCAAACAAGGGACTTTTATTGTTTTTCGTTTTGGGCTTGTAATGTGCTAAAATAAAGAACAATTAGGTTAAGCATAGGCTCAAAATTGGTTAACAATGGAAGGTAAAAGGTAGGCTATTTGGTTAAGTGAGCTAATGAAATAATGACCTCAATCATATAAATGCATGAATACAAGGAATAAGTGGACATATAGAATTAGGCAAATCAAGGATCACAACCATAGGAAGAGAACAATAACACACAAGAAGGGAAATAAGTGGTTATAAGATGTAACTGCATCAATAGGCTCAAATCTCATTTGCTTGTGTTCTTAGCTCAAAACATGGTCCACAAAATATAGAATTCAAGCAAGTTCAACAAAAAATTTTCCCATCAATTGGGGTGGTTGCCCTATAGGTAAATTCCTTGGAAAATTTTATCATTTTGACTAAGCTTATAAATGCAATGTTGTGATTGAGATTCATCCCTTTTTTTCAATCAAAGCCAATTTTTTTATGCAAAAAGGATTAACTAGGTCTCAACAATCCAAAATACTTTTCTAATCATAACCATAAGCTCAAAAGAAAATCCAACTGAAATATGCAATGTATCCAATCTAAGGTGCAAAATGCGATAACTAAAGTAAAAGAGTGCAACAACTAAGATAAAAGTATGAAAGTATCCACAATAGTAAATATATACAATAATCCCAAAAGAGTGCAAAATAAAGAAAAATAAGATAACTAAGTGATAGTGTCCAAAAATGTTCACCAAATCCACCGACGGTGACGACGGTGACTTCCCCACACTTAAGATCAAGCATCGTCCTCGATGCTAATGCTCAGGCTCGGAATGGGGGTCAACGATCGCATCTGGCTGTTGGGTCACTGGCTCCTCGGGACGCTGTGGTACACGAAATCGTGATTCACACTTTTTACAACTCAGTGCAGCTAACCAGCAAGTGCACTAGGTCGTCCAAGTAATAATACCTTACGCGAGTAAGGGTCAATCCCACGGAGATTGTCGGCTTAAAGCAAGCTATGGTCATCTTGTAAATCTCAGTCAGGTGGATTCAAATGGTTATGAAGCTTTGATAATTAAAAGATAAATAAAAATAAAATAAAGATAGAGATACTTATGTAATTCATTGGTCGGAATTTCAGATAAGCGTATGCAAATGCGTTATTCCTTCTAAATCTTTGCTTTCCTACTACCTTCATTCAATCATTCATACTCCTTTCTATGGCAAGCTGTATGTTGGGAATCACCGTTGTCAATGGCTACCTCCCGTCCTCTCAGTGAAAATGGTCCTCTACAGTTTCTGTACGGCTAATCAACTGTTAGATTTCTCGTCTCGGATAAAAAATACCAGGCACAGCTACCGCATGGCTAATCAGTTGTCAGTTCTCGATCGTGTCGGAATAAGATCCAATGATCCTTTTGCACACTATCACTGCTCCCCACAGTCGCGAGTTTGAAGCTTATCACAGTCATCCCTTCCCAGATCCTACTCGGAATACCACAGACAAGGTTTAGACTTTCCAGATCTCAGGAATGCTGCCAATTGATTCTAGCCTTTACCACGAAGATTCTAATCTCAGATTCAGATGCTCTGTTGTCAGGAGAGACGATGTGAATCATTGAAGAGAGATCCAAGAGATATGCATTCAAGCCTGTTTTCATGTAGAATGGAAGTGTTTGTCAGGCACGCGTTCGTAAGTGAGAATGGTGAAGAGTGTCACTTGATCATCACATTTATCATGTTTTTGTGTGCGAATGAATATCTTAAAATAAAAATAAGATTGAATTGAATAGTAGAACAATAGTACTTTGCATTAATACTCGAGGAACAGCAGAGCTCCACACCTTAATCTATGAGGTGTAGAAACTCCACCGTTGAAAATACATAAGTGATAATGGTGTTCATTGGTTTTGGCCCCAGAGAGGGAACCAGAATAACCAAGACCCCGATCCCAAGATCAATGATGATCAAAAAGATGAAAATACAATAGTAAAAAGTCCTATTTATAATAAACTAGTTACTAGGGTTTACAGAGACAAGTAAATAGTGCAGAAATCTACTTCCGGGGCCCACTTGGTATGTGCTTGGGTTGAGCATTGAAGTTTTCACGTGTAGAGACTTTTCTTGGAGTTAAACGCCAGCTTTGGTGCTAACTTGGGCGCTTAACTCCAGCTTGTAACTCAATTCTGGCGTTTAATGCCAGAATATGGTAGGAAGTTGGCGTTTAAACGCCAGTTTGCATCGTCAAAACTCGAGCAAAGTATAGACTATTATATATTTCTGAAAAGCCCAGGATGTCTACTTTCAAATGAAATTAAGAGTGCGCCAACTGGGCTTCTGTAGCTCCAGAAAATCTATTTTGAGTGCAGGAAGGTCAGAATCCAACAGCATCTGCAGTCCTTTTTCAGCCTCTGAATAAGATTTTTGCTCAGGTCCCTCAATTTCAGCCAAAAAATACCTGAAATCATAGAAAAACGCACAAACTCATATTAAAGTCAAAAAATGTGAATTTTTCTTAAAAACTAATAAAAATATACTAAAAAGTAGCTAGATCTTACTAAAAACTACCTAAAAACAATGCCAAAAGCGTATAAATTATCCGCTCATCAGGTTGCTATGTCTCTTGCTGAGTCGGCTCCTCCTCATTGGATGCGGAAGGGTCGGGAAGAGTGGTAACTCAATGTCCTGTGCTCCGAATGCATGATTCAGTCTATCAAGGCGCAGCATAAGACGGCGCTCACTGCGCTCCATGAATCGAAACAGATGCTGAACCAGAAGATAGGTCGGCTCGGGTGCTGGTGGTGGTGGTAGTGGTAAAGGTGCTACTGCCGCTACTGAAGAAGAAGGTCTGGTTGCCTCTACTGCTGCTCTAGCTCAAGAGCGGCGCCTGGATGGGGGTTTCTCGTGCACCCATGTACCCCACGAAATAGTATCTTCCTTTTCGTCCTCGTCTGAGGGTGGTGGTAACACATCATCGTCCCTCTATAGAGTGCCTGCTAACTCAATCATCCGAGTGACCAATGTGGAGAATGGTAGTAGGCCCCTGATATGTGCTCGCCACATGCATCTCCAGATCAACTGGGGGAAGTAGACCTCCTTCCCCTCCATCACACAGCCGATCAGAAAAAGCATATCTATCAGAATCTCAAAAAAATGGGTAGTGGGCATGACATAATGGGCAAATATCTGTTGCCAAGTCTTAGCCTTTTTAGACAGATAAGCAAGTAACATCCCCTTGGGCCTCTTGTTGTTAGAATCTATCACCCAAGGGGCGTCCATGGTGGCAATAACGCACTTCAGCGCCTCATATTCAAAAGTCATAGCATTAATCGCTATCTCTACCTGGTGATAGGCACATGTGTCACCAATCTTAAGTGGGCAGTGCAGTGCATCCTCAATGGCAGCCTCAGTAACTAAAACCTGCCCGCCTCATAGGTAAACTGAATCAAGAGTCACTTGAAAGAAGTTGTAGTAAAACTCCTTGACCCATGAAAAGTTTATCCTTCCCACATTCCTATCAAGAAAGCCTAGGCCCAATCCCTGAATACGGGCCCCAATGGTGCCCCTCAGGTTGTCTGGAAAGGCCAACTTCTTCTCAATATTCAGATTCATTTTTCGATAGGTGGAGAAGCAAAGCTCACAATACAGGTTGGGAAACTTGTTTGTGTTAGTGGGCGGTAGTTGCTGATTCTCCTTATCCACTTCATTTAGTGGTTTCCTAGCATATTTAGCATAAGGAGAGATGGTAGGGGCTTGAGGTTCCTTCTTTTTTCTAGAGGTAGTCGCGTTGGCTTTTCCTTTATCCGATATCCTAAAAAGATTATATGATATGAAATAAGCAATTAGCCAAGTAGAGGACTAGCAAGCAAGGTAAGGCATGTTCATGAAGTGAGGTAAGAAAAGACAATGCTTGGAATGCAAATAATCACAAGGTGGAGAAGAAAATAAAGTCACAAACCAAGAATGCAAACAACAATCACATCATGCTTGTTTATTAAGCTCAATGAGCATCTTACCCAAAAGAATGGTCAATGGGTTAGCTTAAAACCAAAGGAAAGGTTAGGAAGGTAAGTAAGTTAGAAGTTAGAAAATCTAGTTCAAAGCTTAGGGGTATGATGGTCATTGTCTCAATCAAGAGGAGTTCACGAAGGAATGAAAACAAGCATGCTCACATTCATGAAAGAAATGCAATCATTGACGATGAAATATGAAATTGCGAAAAGAGCAATTAATTGAAAGCAAGTCATCAATCAATGTCACGGTCACTGATTGCAATAATTGGTGTTACAAAGGGTGAAATGTACTTTGTGTAACCAAAACCAAATTAGAAACTAATTTAAATCAAGTGTGCTACATGATTGAAATGCACCAATTATTATAGAAGAATCAACCATGTTCAAAGAAATAGTCAAGTGAAATCAAATGATGAATGTAGCACAAGTCAAAGGCATTTGATTAACTTTAAAAGTGACAGCATGTGAGGGTTCAAAGCAAATCATGGGAAACATATGAAACACGGAAAGACCAACCCAAAGTTACATAAGAATTGAACTTGGTGTATTCAGGTGGATACGCAACTCCAATAGCATCGAGTTCAGTTATAGGTAACATGTTTAAAACCAAAACAATTTTTAGAAAATTGGACAGCATTCTGGTAGTAAATCGGACGTTTCAGGATAGCAAATAGCAGCAAAATCAGTCATATGAGTTCACATATCAATAGGTAAAACAATCAAGGGAAGCATATGACTCGGGCAGCATCAATCAAGCAAGGCAGCAGAGAAACAAAACATATAAAACAGAGCACACTACTTAATATTCAGCATGTAACACTCAAACAAATAATCACAAACGGAGCACTTATCAGGCTTAGAATCCTCTAACGACAACCTAACTACCTAACAACATACATTTCTACCTATCCTAACATGCAGAATTAAACAACTAACTAACTAAAATTAACAACTAAAAACTAAATGAAAGAACGAAGAATAGAGGCAGAGCAATGGGGAAGCAGCGGAACCTGGTGAATGAGTAAAGTAGAAATGGGGCTGGAGATTGGAAGTGAGCAGGGAGGGGAGAGAGAGAAGCAGCGGCGCAGTGCTACCCAGTGGTGGTGGCAGCAGTGGCGCGGAGTGGAAGAGGCAGAACAGGGGTGGAGCAGCGTCAGAGCAGAAACGCAACTTGGTAGAAGCAGAGAATGAATTGAGAAGGGTTGGTGGTTATTGGTGGAGGCTCACCCGCAACAATGGTGGTCGCGGCGGTGCTTGGTGGGGGTGAGGGGATGGGTCCGAGAGAGGAGAGGAGGAAGGAAGGGGAAGAGAAAAGAAAGAAGAGGTGACGGCGGTGGCAGTGGTGTTGCCGGAGCAGTGGGTATAGTGGTGGTGTAGAGCTTGAGGAAGATGGCAATGGAGGGAAAGGAGAGAGGGAACATTAGGAAGACGAAGGGGTTAGGGCGCGCGATGGGATTTTCTTCGCGTCCCTGGGGTATTAAGAAATTCAAATCCATGCATGCGCGTATCATGCACGGGCGCGTGGATTGTTGAGTGAAGAGAGCACGCGAAAGCGCCAAGTGCGCCTTCGCGTAGAAGGCGGGTGTAGGCATGGGCGCAGACGCGTACAGTGCGCATCCGCGTCTGGTGAGTTGGGTCAAAGGCTTAATACTAGCCCAAAGTTAGCGTAACTCTCAGGTTATTGGTCTGAAAACTGCGTCAGTGGATCGGCGCATAAGCGCCATGTGTGCGGGCGCACGCATTGCGCATTATGCCATCGGCGCGCCTGTGCACAGTGCGCATCTGCGCGAATGAGGTTGTGCTAGGAGCTTAATGTTGGCGCAGGGGTGGCCCAACTCTCTTGAAAATTTTATGGGCCTGCATTCGCGTACTGCGTGCGTTCGCGTCCTTACCCCTTTTTTTTTAGAAATGACAAAAATAGCTTAGAATCCTCCTAACACTACTGACGTTAGGATTTTTTGCGTGGTAAAGAATTTTGTAAAAATATAGTCGCGTTATAAGTATAGATTCAAAACCAACATAAAATCCCTTCGTACAAACGTTTTGGTTGTCACAAATAACAAACCCCTTTAAAATTGATAACCGAGTATTTAAACCTCAGGTCGTCTTCTTAAAGAATTGCAGGGAGGTAGGTTCTTATTATTGGTTATGCAAATGAATATTTTGGGGTTTTCAAAAGGGTTGAACAACTATTGTAAAATAACAAGTTGTCAAAATAATAACTAGTAAAGCTCTTGGCAAGGTGTGAGAACTGGAAGTCCTATCATAGTTATCCTTATCAATTGTGATGAGAATTGGATTTTTCTCCCACTAAGTCAACCTCTAACTATGAAGGTAAGTTAAGTGGATGAATTAATTTTTATTCCTCAAGTCCTAGTCTTTCCTTAGGAAAGGCTAGAGTTAGTGGAACTCGAATTAATTCTTGAAGAATTCCAATTTTCAGTTAACAATGAATTTGATAACTCAAGAGTTACCAATTAATCAACCAAAGCCAAAAGGGAATAAAATCTACTTGAATGAAAATAATTTGGATAGAGCCCAAGCATCAATAACATAAATTAGAGAAAACAATCATAAGTCTGAAATACCTCAAATTATATTAATTAAGAAAATCCTAACATGAAAAGTTCATA
>NC_029780.3:55033720-55041073 GCF_000817695.3 Arachis duranensis | reverse complement strand
CATTAGCATGTCCTCATGCTAAACTCAAGGAGACAAAATAAATGAGTAGGAAAAAGCAGGACTCGTGCAATGCAACCTATGAATGTGAATGCAACTACATGCTAAAATGATTCTACCTACTTGGTGAAAAAGTAAATAAATCCTTCAAGAATAAATATGAACCGGATTTCACTAATTCAAGTCACAAAATACAATACAAATAACTTTCAAGAAGAAGATAGCTCATGAAAGCAGGGAACATAGAATTAAGCACTGAACCCTTACTGGTAGTGTATATCATTCTAACTCTTAAGTGTCTAGGGTCAATTCTCTTAATTCTCTACTAATCTTGCTTTCTATAGCTTGCTCTTCATCTAACAATCAACAAAAATTTAATGCACCAATACACAAATCAAGAGGTCTTTTAAGGGTTGTAATGGCATTAGGGTCAAGGTAGGATTGTATTTGGCCAAGTGGACTAAAATCTGAATCCTTAATTAACATAAACTTTCCACCTAACTTAAGATAATCCATTTAATTAAAATACAAAATCTAACTTTCCATTAACTGTGTTTTCCATATATTCATGCATCCTAAATTTGAGTTCAGTACATATGCATTGATACCAACACTTACTTTGGGGCATTTTGTCCTCTTTTATTATTTGCTTTTTTTTCTTTTTCACTTTTTTTCTCTTTTTTTTTCTTTTTTTCTTTTATTCTTCTCAATGCATATGATTAAAGTATTGAATGCAATAATATGTGCTCAACTATTATTTTGCACATTTTCACACAAAGTCTAACATACTCAATTCCCAAACCAAACGTTTCTAAACCCACTTTTCCCCACACTTAATTCATGAGCATTCTCATTAGTCTAAGCTAATCAAGGATTCAAATTAAGTACATTATTGTTTTCCGCTTAGAGTTAGTGATGAGCTAAAGTAAAGAACAAGGGGTAAAATAGGCTCAACATAGGTTTGCAAAGGATAATAAAAGGTAAGGCCATATGGGTATGTAAGCTCAGTGAAACAAGGCCTCAATCATATAAGTGCATGCATACATCAAATAATGGAAATATAGAATTAAGCAAGACAAAGATCACAATTTTAGAGAGAAAAACACACAAAAATAAAATATATTGGTTGATAAAATGCAACCAATCAAATAGGCTCAAAATCTCACTGGTTTTGTGTGTTCGAGCTCTTAACCATGTTCCAATATAATATTTCTCCAAACAAGTTTTTCAAAAAAAAAAGTTTAATTCAAATTAGTGAAATACTATAAAAATTTTCTTGAAAAAGAAAATGTTACTTCAACCAAGTGGTAAAATATGCACAAAATAAAACAGATATGCAGTCAAACATGCAAATGCAACAATGAAAAACAAAAATTAGTGTTGAGAAGGGACTAACTAAAAATTGCACCGTCGTCGGTGCATGCAAAGATGTACAGGTGGCGGGGGATGTGGTTCCTCAGCTGTTGCTCGTTGTAGAGGCGATCTCTTTACCCATTCTGGTGGCCAGCCTGAAAAAGGGAGAAGAGAAAAGGACATGAAGTCAAAGGGATAGAGCAAAGAGGAGGGCAGTATGAGTGATAATCATGCCAAGTAAGGGAAATAGTGAATGAAAGACATGGTCGTGATTCCATGTGATCAGTTCATCAATGGAAATATAGCAAGGCATGGGGAGTATTGGATGCAAGATGTTTATTAGCATGCCGGCAAGGGCATGAGTAGCATAGATCAAGCATCAAAGATTAAAAATGTATTATTACTCGTAACAAACCGACAATCACGTTTGTATTGACAATTATAATTAAAAATAAAATGTGGAAAGGGTTTTGTGAAAAACAGGCATTAGAGTAGTAGGATAACATAAAAGTAGTGCATGATGCCATACGGGTTTTTTCACAAACACATAGCATGCATGGTAAATAAGTTATTGAAAGTATTCAGTTGAACATGCAAGCAGCCTTTTAAAAAAATTATATAATTGTCAAACAATTCTTTGAATAATCCACAAGTAAAATAAATAAATTGTTAACACCAATGAAGATAATGCAATGAATGAAACTATGCAAATAAATTAAATGGAAGTGAAGAGGGGTGAGAAGAAGAAAGTAAGAAAAGGAAGAAGAAAGAAGAAAAGAAATAAGAAAGGAAGAAAAGAATTAGACATAGGGAAGAAATGATAAGATATTTGGCTGCCTTGGATAAATTGTGCGGCGCAAGCGACGCGGGCGCGTGGGGACGTGGTCGCGTGACTTGCGCTTAAATTAATCGACGCGCGCGTGACGCATTTTGTGCTACTGGCGCGAGGGCAGCCTCGCGTTCGCACAACTCTCTGTTCAAAATTCATTATTGCCAAATTCTAGGGTGACGCGGTCGCGTGGTCGACGCGATCGCGTGAGTGGCCATTATAGGAATCTGATGCTGACGCGTCAGCTATGCGTCCGCGTGGTAAGGCTTGTGCTTCTAGCACGAGTCCAGTCACGATCCAGCTCAACTTTCAGCCATACACCCTTTTTATGTCGATTCACAGGGCACGCATTCGTGTGGGTGACGCGGACGCGTGGGAGGCATTTTTCCCACATGACGTGGACGCGTCAGCGACGCGGTCGCGTGGGTCAAATTTGTGCCAAAGGCACGCCTCCAGCCACAATCTCGCGTGACTCTCTGTTCACTTTTCATTTCTCCCTAAAGCACCTACGACGCGGACGCGTCACTGACGCTATCGCATTGCGTGCGAATTTTTTTTTAATGCAGTATGCAGAATGCAATGCTTAATATGAATGCTATGCAGGTATGCATGATTCCAGGTTCAATCAAAACTCAAAAACAAACAAAACAAACTAGAATTCAAACTAAAAAGGGAACGATCATACCATGGTGGGTTGTCTCCCACCTAGAACTTTTAGTTAAAGTCCCTAAGTTGGACATTTGGCGAGCTCCTTGTCATGGTGGCTTATGCTTGAACTCATCTTGAAACTTCCACCAATTCTTGGTCTTCCAATAAGCTCTATCCATACTAAGTAAATTCCTCAAGCTTTGATGGAGTTCTTCACAAGCTTTGAGCTCCCAAAATTGATCCTCATATATTCCCGAATCCCAAATCTTGTTTCTACACCTGTCCTCAAGTTGATCATCATTGTTCCAGCCGGGTGGCTCAGCTTTAGAATTCTCACTGAAGCGTCCAAACAACTTCCTAGACCCATTCAATTGAGCTCTATACCAACCTTTGCATTTAAACTTAAAGCTTCCAACCATAATGAACCTTGCAGGACAATTCTTACCACTGACCATCTTCCTCTTACTCTTAATGCCACAAAGAGTTCTAAGTTGACCATCCGTCTCCAGTAGCCCATATTCAAGTGGAATTAAAAAGCTAAGGGATATGAATTTTACCCACTTGAATGTTGTGAAGGATGATGGCAACGTAGGGGGAAGGGTTTCTAATGAACTTGCAAGCTCCACTCCCTTGTGCTCTTCTCTGACAACTTCCACCTCTTTGTAAGCTTCTTCAATTTCAACCTCTTTCTCTTGGTGGCTTTCTTCCAAATCAATCTCTTCTTTATTATTTACCAATGGCATGGGAGGTTGTGCTTCTTCTTCTTTTAAACTCCATATCAAGTCCAATGGAAGAGGATTCAAATGTAGATAAGAATTCATCAATGATTGAATCCATCTCTTGATCATCCCCTTCAAAATCTTTAACCATGAGATGCCTTGGAGGTTGTACACCCTCCTCAACATCAGTTTCAAACGTCTTTGAAGGAGGCTCTATAACTTGACTTTCCCATGGAGGTTCAGCATCTCCTAAGTCTTCAATCACTGCCTCCTCTTTTTCTCCAATAATTCTGGCTTCCTCCACTTGTTCCAATACCAAATTGTGCTGCTCACTATCTACCGGAGTGCCTAACTTCTCCTTCCTGCTACGTTCTTCAGTAGATTCTCCACATGAAGCCATGGGGGTTCCTTGAATGTCCGAACATCAGAAAGGTAATCGATTTATTGCTTGATCCAGGTGTTTAAGTATGAAATCGTATTCATCCTTGATGATTTCCTGTTCAACTATTTCTTCACCTTCAAGTACAAAATCCTCCTTGTTATCTTCTTTCACTAGTTCTTCAATCGCGATGTTAACTTCAAGGGTCTCTACTACCTTCACCTTTAGTGCCTCCTCTAGCTCCTTATGAAGTATGGATTTGCGAAGATGATCTTCTCTCTCTTGTTCCATGTCAATAGTATCAGTGGGATCATGTTGCTCTTGGATTGATGGATGTTGGTGCTCTTCCACGGATGGTGGTGATGGGATGGGTGGATCATTATGTGGTTGAGATGAAAGTGCATTGGAGCTTGAGGGTTGAATATTGGGGGTATTTGGTGGTCCGATTTGGGCGGCGAGAGCTTGTATAGCAGAGTTTAGATCGGCAAATGCTTTCTCCATGGAGGTTTAGGGTGGATAGGAGGGTTCACTTGTTGGGAGAAAAGGTTCATAACACGGAGGTGGTTCCTCTTGATAAGGATATGGAAATGGTGTATATTGAGGTGGTGGTTCTGGGTATGGTTCATATGGTGGTTGGTGTGGTGAATAAGGATTGGGGTCATATGGAGGTGAATGGTGGAAAGGGGCTTGTGAGTGTGGTGGTTCAAAGTTATGTTGTGAGGATGGTCTCTGAGCATACGGTGGGACTTGTTGGTAGCTACTAGGCGGTCCACCATATCTATCAGCTTGGTATGCATTGTAGAATGGTCTTTGTCTGTGATATCTAGGAGGATGTTGTTGCCTAAAGGGTTGATCAGATCCTCTTGGCTCCGTCCATCTTTGATTGCTTTGACCTTGATACATATTCCTGTTATAGCTTCCTCTTCCTGCAACATACTTGTAACCAGACTCATACCCAAAGGGATGAGAGTTCATAGTAGTAGAAGAAAATAAAAACAAAAACTAACAAAAAGAAAATATTTTGAAAAAGATTTGATTTTTTTTGAAAAATATTTACAATAACAATTAATAAGGCACAAGTTTGCAATTCTCCGGCAACGGCGCCATTTTGACGTTAGGATTTTTTGCGTGGTAAAGAATTTTGTAAAAATATAGTCGCGTTGTAAGTATAGATTCTAAACCAACAGAAAATCCCTTCGTACAAACGTTTTGGTTGTCACAAGTAAGAAACCCCTTTAAAATTGATAACCGAGTATTTAAACCTCGGGTCGTCTTCTCAAGGAATTGTAGGGAGGTATTGGTGGACGAAATTGTGATCCTCAAAATTGGTCTCTTTGTATTTGTATGAACTCAAAAATACCCCAAAGAGATCATGGTATGATGAATTGGGATCTTAATAATCCCTGGTAATGGCACCAACAGCTTAGTGTTGTTGTTGGATCAAAAGAGTTACAGGCACTGTTAGAGAAGCTCACAACTCCGTTCAACTTAACCAGCAAGTGTATTGGGTCATCCAAGTAATACCTTACGTGAGTAAGGGTCGATCCCACAGAGATTGTTGGTATGAAGCAAGCTATGGTCACCTTGTAAATCTCAGTTAGGCAGATTAAATGGTTATGGATTTCGAAAATTAATAATAAACAGAAAATAAAATAGGATAGAAATACTTATGTAAATCAATAGTGGGAATTTCAGATAGGCGTATGGAGATACTGTGCTCCTCTCGAATCTCTACTTTCTTATTACATTCATCCAATCCTTCCTACTCCTTTCCATGGCAAGCTGTATGTAGGGCATCACAGTCGTCAATGGCTACTTTTCATCCTCTCGGGAAAATGGTCCTATGCGCTGTCACTGCATGGCTAATCGTTTGGAGGCATCACCCTTGACAATGGCTACATCCCGTTCTCTCAGTGAAAATGGTCCAAATGCTCTGTCACAGCACGGCTAATCATCTGTCGGTTCTTAATCAGGTTGGAATAGAATCCATTGATTCTTTTGCGTCTATCACTAACGCCCAGCCTTCAGGAGTTTGAAGCTCATCACAGTCATTCAATACCGGAATCTTACTCGGAATACCACAGACAAGGTTAGACTTTCCAGATTCCCGAAATCCTGCTCGGAATACCACAGACAAGGTTAGACTTTCTAGATTCCCATGAATGCCGCCATCTATCTAGCTTATACCACGAAGATTCTGTTAGGGAATCTAAGAGATATGCGCCCGGCCTAAGGTAGAACGGATGTGGTTGTCAGTCACGCGCGTTCATAGGTGAGAATGATGATGAGTGTCACGGATCATCACATTCATCAAGTTGAAGTGCAACGTATATCTTGGAATAAGAATAAAAGAGAATTGAATAGAAGATAATAGTAATTGTATTGAAACTTGAGGTATAGCAGAGCTCCACACCCTTAATCTATGGTGTGCAGAAACACCACCGTTGAAAATACATAAGTGAAAGGTTCAGGCATGGCCGAATGGCCAGCCCCCATAAAGGTGATCAAAAGACCGAATAGTCAAAAGATGACTAATACACTAGTAAAAAGTCTTATTTATACTAAACTAGCTACTAGGGTTTACATGAGTAAGTAATTGATGCATAAATCCACTTTCGAGGCCCACTTGGTGTATGTTTGGGCTGAGCTTGATCTATCCATGAGCTGAGGCTTCTCTTGGAGTTAAACGCCAAGTTATAACGTGTTTTGGGCGTTCAACTCCGGGTTGTGACGTGTTTCTGGCGTTTAACTCCAGACAGCAGCATGTACTTGGTGTTGAGCGCCACTTTACGTCGTCAATTGCCAAATAAAGTATGAACTATTATATATTGTTGGAAAGCTCTGGATGTCTACTTTCCAACGCCATTGAGAGCGCGCCATTTGGAGTTCTGTAGCTCCAGAAAATCCATTTTGAGTGCAGGGAGGTTAGATTCCAACAACATCAGCAGTCCTTTGTTAGCCTCCTATCAGAGTTTTGCTCAAGTCCCTCAATTTCAGCAAGAAATTACCTGAAATCACAGAAAAACACACAAACTCATAGTAAAGTCCAGAAATGTGAATTTAACATAAAAACTAATGAAAACATCCCTAAAAGTAGCTTGAACTTACTAAAAACTACCTAAAAACAATGCCAAAAAGCGTATAAATTATCCGCCTCATCACAACACCAAACTTAAATTGTTGCTTGTCCCCAAGCAACTGAAAATCAATTAGGTTAAAAACAAGAGAATATACTATAAATTCCAGAATATCAATGAATATTAATTATAATTAGATGAGCGGGACTTGTAGCTTTTTGCTTCTGAACAGTTTTGTCATCTCATTTTTTTCCTTTGAAGTTTAGAATGATTGGCTTCTCTAGGAACTTAGAATTTCGGATAGTGTTATTGACTTTCCTAGTTAAGCATGTTGATTCTTAAACACAGCTA
>NC_029780.3:55031952-55033408 GCF_000817695.3 Arachis duranensis | reverse complement strand
TAAATTCAAGGATAATTTCGAAATTCATGTACTTCTTGTTCTTTTGAATTAAAACATTTTTTTATTTAAGAGAGGTGAAGGATTCATGGAATTATTCATAACTTTAAGACATAGTTACTAATTACTAATGATCATGAAGTAGAGACACAAAACATAGATAAACACAGCATAAAAACCGAAAAGCAGAAAGAAATAAGAATAAGGAATGAATCCACCTGAGTGAGGGTGGCACCTTCTTGAAGGTCCAATGGTGCTTTTTGAGCTCCTTTATGTCTCTTCCTTGTTTCTGTTGCATGATCCCTAGTAATTTTGGTGTTCCTATCCTTAGTTGCTCCCAATAATTGTGTGGAGGACAATTTATCCCCTGAGGTATCTCAGGGATATCTTGATTTGCAGTCAAATGTTCTACCACTGAGCTATAAACCCTTTACATGAGTCTTTCCATCTCCCATGACTCAGAGGTGGAAGCTTTTGTCTTCCCTTTTTTCTCTTCTTCTTTTTTTTGATGTCTCTGGCCTTAGGTGCCATTAATGGTTATGGAAAAGCAAAAAGCTATGCTTTTACCACACCAAACTTAGAAAATTGCTCGCCCTCGAGCAAGAGAAGAAAGAAAAGATGAAGAATAAGAAGAAGATATGGAGGAGATTGAGGGATGTGTGTATTCGGCTATATAGGTGGGATTGGGTGGGAAAGAGAATTTGAATTTTAAAGGTAGGTGGGGTGTATGGGGAAGAGTGGATAGATGTAGGTGGTGAATGAAAAACAGAAGGGATGACCATGAATGGAGAGAGAGGGTGAGGTATGTGGGGATCCTGTGGGGTTCACAGATCTTGAGATGATCCTGTAGGGTCCACAGATCCTGAGGTGTCAAGGATTTACATCCCTGCACCAATTAGGCATGTAAAATGCCTCTGCACACCATTCTAGCATTTAAACACCGAGATGATGCACACTCTGGGCGTTCAACGCCCATGTGCAGCATGTTTCTGGCGTTGAACGCCAGTTTCATGCTTGTTACTGGCGTTTAGCGCCAGCTTTCCTCAAGGCACATTCCTGGCGTTCAAACGCCAGGATGTTGCTTGTTTCTGGCGTTCAGCGCCAGATTCATGCTCTGTTCTGGCGTTGAACGCCAGCCAGATGCTCCTCACTGGCGTTGAATGCCAGTCTGTCCTCCCTCCAGGGTGTGATTTTTCTTCTGCTGTTTTTTATTCTATTTTTAATTTTTATATTTTTTTCGTGACTCCTCATGATCATGTACCTAATAAAACACAAAATAATAATAAAATAAAAATTAGATAAATAAAATTGGGTTGCCTCCCAACAAGCGCTCTTTTATTGTCATTAGCTTGACAGTGGGCTCTCATGGAGCCTCACAGGTGATCAGGTCAATGTTGTATAGTCCCAACACCAAACTTAGAGTTTGGATATGGGGTCTTAACACCAAACTTAGAGTTTG
>NC_029780.3:55030842-55031778 GCF_000817695.3 Arachis duranensis | reverse complement strand
AGCTAGGAAAGGTCTTCAAAGGATAATGCATTCATCCTCTTCCTTCCTAGTGTCTAAGATTATGAAATCAGCAGGGATGTAAAGGCCTTCAACCTTTACTAACACGTCCTCTACTATTCCATAAGCTTGTCTCAATGACTTGTCTGCCAATTGTAATGAGAACAAGGCAGGTTGTACCTCAACGATCCCCAGCTTCTACATTACAGAGAGTGGCATAAGATTTATCCCTGACCCCAGATCACATAGAGCTTTTTCAAAGGTCATGGTGCCTATGGTACAAGATATTAAGAACTTGCCAGGATCTTGTCTCTTTTGAGGTAGAATTTGCTGAATCCAGGTATCGAGTTCATTAATGAGCAAGGGAGGTTCACTTTTCCAAGTCTCATTACCAAACAACTTGGCATTCAGCTTCATGATAGCTCCTAAATATTGAGCAACTTGCTCTCCAGTCACATCTTCATCCTCTTCTGAGGAATAATAGTCTTTAGAGCTCATGAATGGCAGAAGGAGATTTAATGGAATCTCTATGGTCTCCATATGAGTCTCAGATTCCTTTGGATCCTTAATAGGAAACTCCTTCTTGCTTGAGGGACGTCCCAGGAGGTCTTCCTCACTAGGATTTTCGTCCTTCTCCTCCCTTGTGCATTCGGCCATATTGATCACATCAATGGCCTTGCACTCTCCTTTTGGATTCTCTTCTGTGTTGCATGGGAGAATACTGGGAGGAATTTCAATGACTTTCTTACTCAGTTGGCCCACTTGTGCCTCCAAATTTCTAATGGAGGACATTGTTTCACTCATGAAACTTAAAGTGGCCTTTGACAGATCAGAGACTAAATTTGCTAAATTAGAAGTGCTTTGTTCAGAATTCTCTGTCTGTTGCTGAGAATATGATGGAAAAGGCTTGCTATTGCTCAGCCTATTGCGTCCACCATT
>NC_029780.3:55028691-55030719 GCF_000817695.3 Arachis duranensis | reverse complement strand
TCATAAGGTTCATCCCTGTAATTAACCTCTGCCATTGCAGGGTTCTCAGGATCATAAGCTTCTTCAGAAGCTGCCTCTTTAGTACTGTTGGATGCATTTTTCCATCCATTCAGACTTTGAGAGATCATGTTGACTTGCTGAGTCAACACTTTGTTCTGAGCCAATATGGCATTCAGAGCATGAATTTCAAGAACTCCCTTCCTTTGAGGCATCCCATTATTAATGGAATTCCTCTCAGAAGTGTACATGAATTGATTATTTACAACCATGTCAATAAGCTCTTGAGCTTCTGCAGGTGTTTTCTTTAGAATGGATCCACCTGCAGAATGGTCCAATGACATTTTCGAAAATTCAGATAGACCATAATAGAATATATCTAATATGGTCCATTCTGAAAACATGTCAGATGGACACCTTTTGGTCAGCTGCTTGTATCTTTCCCAAGCTTCAAAGAGGGATTCACCATCTTTTTGTTTGAAGGTTTGAACATCCACTCTGAGCTTGCTCAACTTTTGAGGAGGAAAGAATTTATCCAAGAAAGCCGTGACCAGCTTATCCCAGGAGTCCAGGCTATCCTTAGGTTGTGAATCCAACCATATTCTAGCCCTGTCTCTTACAGCAAAAGGGAAAAGCATGAGCCTGTAAACTTCAGGATCTACTCCATTCGTCTTAACAGTCTCACAAATCTGCAAGAACTTAGTTAAAAACTGGTAAGGATCTTCAGATGGAAGTCCATAAAACTTGCAGTTCTGTTGCATTAGAGCAACTAGTTGAGGTTTCAGCTCAAAGTTGTTTGTTCCTATGGCAGGAATGGAGATGCTTCTTCCATCAAATTTGGATGTGGGCTTAGTAAAATCACCAAGCATCCTCCTTGCATTATTATTATTGGGTTCGGCTGCCATCTCCTTCTCTTGTTCGAAAATTTCTGAAAGGTTGCTTCTGGATTGTTGTAATTTAGCTTTTCTTAGTTTCCTCTTCAGAGTCCTTTCAGGTTCTGGATCAGCTTCAACAAGAGTGTCTTTTTCCTTGTTCTTGCTCATATGAAAGAGGAGAAAACAAGAAAAGAAGAGGAATCCTCTATGTCACAGTATAGAGATTCCTTTATGTTAGTAGAAGAAGAAAGGGGAGAAGAATGAAGAAGAGTGGGTTCGGATATTTAGATGGAGAGAGGTGAAGATGAGTGTTAGTAAATAATTAATTAAAATAGAAGAAGAGTAGAGGAAGAGAATTCGAAAATAATTTTTAAAAAGGGGTTAGTAGTTTTCGAAAATAAAAGATAAGGTAGAATTAAAATTAAAACATGAAACAATTAGTTAATTAAAAAGAATTTTTGAAAAAGGGGTGAGATATTTTCAAAAATTAGAGAGGAAAGAGTAGTTAGGTGGTTTTGAAAAAGATAAGAAACAAACAAGAAGTCAAATAGTTAGTTAAAACAAAAATATTAAAATTAAATTTGAAAAGATGAGAAGATAAGAAGTTAGATAAGATATTTTGAAATCAAATTTTGAAAAAGATAAAGATTTGAAAAAGGTAAGATAAAAAGATAAGATTTTTAAGAAAAAGGCATTTTGAAAAAGATTTAATTTTTTTAAAATGACTTAACTAACAAGAAACTACAAGATAAGATTCTAGGATTTAAAGATTGAACCTTTCTTAACAAGAAAGTAACAAACTTCAAATTTTTGAACCAATCACATTAATTGTAAGCATATTTTTGAAAATATGATATAAAAATGAGGAAAAGGATTTTGAAAATAGTTTGAAAAAGAATTTAAAAAGATAAGTTTCTTAAAATTGAAATTTTGACTTGACTTGTAAGAAACAACTAATTTTAAAAATTTTTGACCAAGTCAACCCAAAATTTCGAAAATTTGGAGAGAAAAATGGAAAAGATATATTTTTGATTTTTTTGAATTTTTAATTATGAGAGAGAAAAACACAAATATGACCCAAAACATGAAAATTTTGGATCAAAACACTTAATGCATGCAAGAACACTATGAATGTCAAGATGAACACCAAGAACAC
>NC_029780.3:55028314-55028627 GCF_000817695.3 Arachis duranensis | reverse complement strand
ACATCAAGAACATATTTTTGAAAAATTTTTGATGCAAAGAAAACATGCAAGATACCAAACTTAGAAATCTTTAATGCATGGACTCTTACAAACGAAAAATGCATATGAAAAACAACAAACAACACAAAACAAGAAATCATCAAAATCAAACAAGAAGACTTGTCAAGAACAACTTGAAGATCATGAAGAACACCATGAATGCATGAATTTTTTCGAAAAATGCAAGAAAAAATTTTAAGGCATGCAATTGACACCAAACTTAAAATTTGACTCAAGACTCAAACAAGAAACGCAAAATATTTTTGATTTTTAT
>NC_029780.3:55027656-55028244 GCF_000817695.3 Arachis duranensis | reverse complement strand
TCCAAGTTATACCTTACGTGAGTAAGGGTCGATCCCACAGAGATTATGGTATGAAGCAAGCTATGGTCACCTTGTAAATCTCAGTTAGGCAGATCAAATGGTTATGGATTTCGAAAATTAATAATAAACAGAAAATAAAATAGGATAGAAATACTTATGTAAATCAATAGTGGGAATTTCAGATAGGCGTATGGAGATGTTGTGCTCCTCTAGAAACTCTACTTTCTTATTACATTCATCCAATGCTTCCTACTCCTTTCCATGGCAAGCTGTATGTAGGGCATCACCGTCGTCAATGGCTACTTTTCATCCTCTCGGGAAAATGGTCCTATGCGCTGTCACTGCATGGCTAATCATCTGGAGGCATCACCCTTGACAATGGCTACATCCCATCCTCTCAGTGAAAATGGTTTAAATGTTCTGTCACAGCACGGCTAATCATCTGTCGGTTCTCAATCAGGTTGGAATAGAATCCATTGATTCTTTTGCGTCTGTCACTAACGCCCAGCCTTCAGGAGTTTGAAGCTCGTCACAGTCATTCAATACCGGAATCTTACTCGGAATACCACAGACAAGGTTAGACTTTCC
>NC_029780.3:55005826-55027566 GCF_000817695.3 Arachis duranensis | reverse complement strand
CGTTCATAGGTGAGAATGATGATGAGTGTCACGGATCATCACATTCATCAAGTTGAAGTGCAACGTATATCTTGGAATAAGAATAAAAGAGAATTGAATAGAAGATAATAGTAATTGTATTGAAACTTGAGGTACAGCAGAGCTCCACACCCTTAATCTATGGTGTGCAGAAACTCCACCGTTGAAAATACATAAGTGAAAGGTTCAGGCATGGCCAAATGGCCAGCCCCCATGAAGGTGATCAAAAGACCGAATGGTCAAAAGATGACTAATACACTAGTAAAAAGTCTTATTTATACTAAACTAGCTACTAGGGTTTACATGAGTAAGTAATTGATGCATAAATCCACTTTCGGGGCCCACTTGGTGTTTGTTTGGGCTGAGCTTGATCTATTCACGAGCTGAGGCTTCTCTTGGAGTTAAACGCCAAGTTATAACGTGTTTCGGGCGTTCAACTCCGGGTTGTGACGTGTTTCTAGCGTTTAACTCCAGACAGCAGCATGTACTTGGCGTTGAGCGCCACTTTACGTCGTCAATTCCCGAATAAGGTATGGACTATTATATATTGCTGGAAAGCTCTGGATGTCTACTTTCCAGCGCGCCATTTGGAGTTCTGTAGCTCCAGAAAATCCATTTTGTGTGCAGGGAGGTCAGATTCCAACAGCATCAGCAGTCCTTTGTCAGCCTCCTATCAGAGTTTTGCTCAAGTCCCTCAATTTCAGCCAGAAATTACCTGAAATCACAGAAAAACACACAAACTCATATTAAAGTCTAGGAATGTGAATTTAACATAAAAACTAATGAAAACATCCCTAAAAGTAGCTTGAACTTACTAAAAACGACCTAAAAACAATGCCAAAAAGCGTATAAATTATCCGCTCATCAGGTATGTTCTTATTATTGGTTATGCAAAGGAATATTTTGGGGTTTTCAAAAGGGTTGAACAAGTAATGTAAAATAACAAGTCGTCAAAATAATAACTAGTAAAGCTCTTAGTAATGTGTGAGAACTGGAAGTCCTATCATAGTTATCCTTATCAATTGTGATGAGAATTGAATTTTTCTCCCACTAAGTCAACCTCTAAATATGAAGGTAAGTTAAGTGGATGAATTAATTTTTATTCCTCAAGTCCTAGTCTTTCCTTAGGAAAGGCTAGAGTTAGTGGAACTCGAATTAATTCTTGAAGAATTCTAATTTTCAGTCAACAATGAATTTGATAACTCAAGAGTTACCAATTAATCAACCAAAGCCAAAAGGGAATAAAATCTACTTGGATGAAAATAATTTGGATAGAGCCCAAGCATTAATAACATAAATTAGAGAAAACAATCATAAGTCTGAAATACCTCAAATTATATTAATTAAGAAAATCCTAACATGAAAAGTTCATAAGCCAAATAGGCAACATAACTAATACAAGCATTAAAGTATCTGAAAGTAAAAGAGGAATATAAAGTAAAAAGGAATATTAAACCTGATGAAGAGTTGAAATCCTAAATCCTTTAAGAGGAATCTTAATCCTAAATCCTAGGAGAGAGGAGAGAACCTCTCTCTCTAAAAACTACATCTAAAACCTAAAATTGAATTATGAAAGCCTGCTGAGTCTCTGCATGTTCCCTGACTTTAATCTGTGTTTCTGGGCCGAAAACTGGGTTGAAATGCGGCCCAGAATCTCTGCCAATGACTTTTGTAATTTTGCAGATCGCGCACGTTACGCGTCCGCGTCGTCCACGCGATCGCGTCACTCAGCTTTTTCGTATCACGCGTGCGTGTCGTCCACGCATTCGCGTCGTTTGTGCTTTTCCAATCCGCGTGGTCGCGTGAGCCATGCGGCCGCGTCACTGTGATTTTCTCTCTTCCGCGCGGTCGCGTGAGTCATGCAGCCACGTCACTTCTCGCTGGTCATCTCCTTAATTTCTTGTATTCCTTCCATTTTTGCAAGCTTCCTTTCCAATCTCCCACTCATTCATGCCCTATAAAGCCTGAAACACTTAACACACAGATCACCGCATCGAATGGAATAAAGGAGAATTAAAATACCTAATTAAAAGTCTCTAGGAAGTAGGTTTTCAATCATGTAATAATTTTAGGAAGGAAATATAAATCATGCAAATCATATGAATAAGTGGATGAAAAGCTTGATAAAACCACTCAATTAAATACAATATAAACCATAAAATAGTGGTTTATCAACTACCTATGACCCAAAATTGACCAAAAATACAGAATTTGCAAAAATCTTTTGGCATTTTGAGAATTTTCAAATACAAGCAAAGGAAACTTGCTCCACAAGCAACCTATAACCTATTTGTTTGAAACAAGCATATGAAAGAAAACTACCTACAATGGTAACTCAAATCACTTATTAATCAAAGCTACAAGAAAGTGGAAAGAGTTTACCATGTTGGGGTCTCTCTCACCTAGCACTTTTGGTTTATGTCCTTAAGTTGGACCTTTGGGAAGCACTTTGTCATGGCGGCTTATGCTTGTACTCATCCTTGAATCTCCAAGGATCTATGTTTCTCAAATGGTTGACAGAAATTCCAACCATCTTCACCATGTTTGGATGGAGTTCCACCTAAGATATGAGCTCCCATAGTTGGTCTTCATGCTTCGATCCGGGATCCCATATCTTATTTTCACACCCGTCTTCAAAGTGATCTTCATGATTTTTTTGTTCGGGTGGTTGATGATGCATGAAAACTTGTCTCTCAACAAATCTCCCTTCGGCAAGTATACCGAATTTATCGTCAAGTAAAAACTCGCAATAGAGTGAGGACGAATCCATAGGGATTGATTGGTCAAGAAACTTTAGTTGGAAGAGTTTGCTAGTTGAGCTAAACAGAGTGTAGTTTGAGAATTGCAAACAATTTAATGGCGAAAAAGTAAATAGCAGAAAATAAAGTGCAGAATCTTAAATGGAAATTTGGGGTAATGAGCATGAAAATAAATGAAAGAAAATAAAGAAAATGGGTAAGATCATAAATGGGGGATTCATTAGGCTCAGGAGAAGTTGTATTCTCCGGATCAAGTTCATTTTCATCTATTCCTCAATCAATGCATCTATTGATCTCCTCGGCAATCTTAGGTGATTAGATTCCAATTCCGTGGTAATCCAACCTCTCTAAGCTTGAACAATTGCCCAATTCCTTGATTTAATTGCTCATGGGAAGAGATGAAGTATGGTCACTGATTATACCACATGTATTTCCAAATCAAAGTGTTGGGAGGATTACATGTCACTATATCCGCCCAGACCCCAATTTGGTCCTACATGAGAAAGCATTTCTAGCATGATCTCCTCGTCCCTTTTCCAAGGCTCAGAGGAGATCCAATTATGGAGAGTTTCTTTTCCAAGACAACTAACCAATTGAATTAAGATCGAAAGCTTCCTAGTAAATCAAAAGAGAAGAAAGAAGAAGAGAATGAAAACTATAATTGATCAATCAAAATTACAACAGAGCTCTCTAACCCAATGAATGGGGTTTAGTTGTTCATAGCTCTAGAAATGGAAAATGGCAGAAAATGATACATCCCAGCTAAAAGTGCAGAAAGATAAATATACAGAGAGTAGTTCTCCAAAGTGCCAAGCTTTTCTATAGTTCAAAACTACTCCTATATATACTACTCCTCTTGATTTTCTAGTGAGTTCTTCAAGTCTTGGATGTGGGCTTTGGATCTTGAGTTGAAGCAGTTCCAATCTTTAGTGGGCCCAGCTTGCAGAGAAGTATGAATTAGGCATGGGCGTTAGTGAAGTTAACATTAAGTGACATTGTGGGTTCGAGAACGTTAGTGGCAATCACAATTTTCACTAACGTTCCAACCCCATATAGCCTACGTTAACTCCAACGTTAGTGGCACTAACGTGACTACTAATGTTGCCTTGAAAATCTTCGCTAGCGTTATTGGGACTCACCTTTCCCAATAACGTTGGCTTATAACCCTTTGTCCCTACGTTAGAGTTCACGTTAGTGTAACTAACGTGGCTCTTAACATTGTTATGCCTCACCTTTGAGAGCGTTAGTGACCCTTACCTTTGTCACTAACGCTCAAAGTGCCCCTACTCTCCATGTTAGAGCTCATGTTAACTAAGTTAACGTGGCCACTAACGTGGTAGTAATGCCATCTTCCAACGTTAGTGACAAAGGTGAGTGTCACTATCATTGGCATTGTTCCTCTCTTCCACGTTAGAGTTCACGTTAATTAAGTTAACGTGACTCTTAATGTGGCTCATTACCAATTCTTGGAACGTTAGTGGTGTTCACATTTACCACTAACGTTGGAGCTTTCTTTTGTCTCCACGTTAACTTAGTTAACGTGGCAATTAACGTGGGCTTATAATGGCTTCGCGGGCGTTATTGGTGATCACTTTTTTCCTTAACGTTGCAAGCTATTTACCATTCCATGTTAGTGGTCACGTTAACTAGATTAACGTGAGTACTAACGTGATTTTTCCTTGCTTCCTTTGTCCTGAAATCAAGCAATTAAAGTGCATCAAAGCTCTAGCCAAAGTCATGAGATTATGCATCATCAATTTATCATTCAATTCTAGCAAAATCCTCATGAAATCATGTGAAATTCACAATAGTTGCTTGAATCAAGGTGTAAGTGTATTTTCATCCAAAACTTGCCTTTTTCACTAAGAAAATGCATGAAACTACCTTAAAACAGTAAAGAAAAGGTCAATGAAACTGGCCTAGATGCCCTGGCATCACAACACCAAACTTAAAGCTTGCTTGTCCCTAAGCAAGTACTGAAACATAGGAAGAATGAATGAAAGAGCAAGAAGATAATATAGAAGTAGAATTCATGGTTTATGAGGTTTTATGCATAGCAACTTAGGTTCTTTCCTTTACTAGGATTCAGGCCTTTATCAAGTCCCTGGTCACTCTCTTGATTACATCATTTGAAACTTCTTAATTGTTGATCTTTCCTTCTTTTCCAAGGTTTATTACATTCTTCTTTTGGCTAAGTGCTCTGTAAGAGGGCGACTCTTTATGATAAGCTTTCAGTCAACACTCCCGAACCAGTTGGCTCAAGGTGCTAGGTGTTAAGACACCCCTACGGACTTACTCCCCCAAGTCTCTTTTCCTCATACATACACACCACAGGCACATGGTTTGTTATTTTTCTTTCTTGAGACCTTGTGTCCAGCACCTCTTTGGGTTACTAAGTGTTCTGTAGCAAAGGTCACTCTTGATAGTGGACTTTCAGCTGATAATCCCGGATTAGTTAATCCAAGTTACCAAGTGATGAGGCACCCCTAAGAGCTTATTCATCCAAGCATATCCCTTGCACATGAACACCACAGACACATGCCTCAATCTTAAAACCCTTGGTGCCTAGCATTGTTTCTTATTGTGTTTCTTTCCTTTTTACTTTTATTGCTCTTTCTCTTTTCTTATTGGGATCTTATTATTTAGTTAGTCTCATAGGATGTGTTTCAAGCATAGGATTCAGGGTAGATAGTTGCCTTCTTTCCTTGTTTGGTGAACCAACTTAGCTTACTAATAATCCTACCACAAACATTCAAAACCTACTTCACGAAATAACTCCACTCTTGTTCTTTTCATAGCATTTTCTTTTTGATTAACTTAAAGGACAAGCATACAAGTAAGAAAGGTGGAAGTGAACACTAGAGACATTAAGCTCAATAAACATAAACCTAAGCAATGTAAAACTTAAATGCAGAATTAAAAATGCTAAGCTACCATAGAGGCATGTTCTATTTCATACATAATTTTCTTTATTTAAAGCTTTGAAAAAGATAGAACTAAGAAGGAACTCCACCACCTTTCAATTCTTGGAATGCTCATGTTCCCTTGTCTTCGGATCCTCCTTGGTTGCTTGAGTCTCCATTCCCCTTGCGCTTCCCTATCAGCTTTTTCCAGAAACCGGCATCCTCCATCTTCTTCTTTAACGCTTTCTTTTGCTGTTTCACCTTCCCCTCTTCTTGCTCTGTTAAGTCCTTGTGAACTGCCTCATAGCTTAGGATGGCAGGGTGCAAGTTATGCATATGCCCAGTCATATAGTTTAACTTAGCCTGAGTGTTTATGCTAAATTCTTCTGGATGCAGCTGCCTTCCTTCGTTGAGCACACTAAATTCGTTGAAGGCTTTCATCTGAGCTATCTGGCGTTGGTTGAGTTCTTGGAGGCATTTCTCTTGGCTTTCTTGCCTTTCGGACACTTGACTGATGGCTTGGGTGAGCTGGGAGTAATGCTCCTATTGTAATTCCATTTGCTGTTTCTGCTACTCTCTTTGTTGATCCATCCAACTAGAGAGTAGTTTTTCTTGATGATCCATCCTTTGAGCTTGGACATGTAGTTGCTGTTCTTGTCCCTCCATATAGCTACTTGCCATATACTCAATGGCTTCGTTGATGTGAAACAAATTTATATTGGTTGGATCAAATTGTCCTTCTTGCTGTTGCCTTGTTTGTTGGGGTTCTTCTTGGTGGGGTTATTCTTGGTGGGACTCTTCTTGTGCCGTTCTTTTCCTTATCTGAGGCCTCCTTTGCTGTTGGGGGGTGTCACATAATTTATGCATTGGAGCGTGACTAACCTCCCAGGATTTACCCATTGTGGATTGTTGTCTTTGAATATCACTTTGGCTTTCATGAATAGCCTCAGGATGGTGCTGGGTTACCAAAGTCTAGCACCCGGATCATTCTTCTCGGCTGAATCCTGGATCCCTTCAGCTATAACTTCATGCACATTGATGCTTCCACCCTTTACTAAGTAATGTACCATGGTAGCTCGAGCAATATTGACCTCAGAATTGTTTGCGGCTGGAAGGATAGACCTCCTTACTAGCTCAAACCATCCCTTGGCTTCTGGGATGAGGTCCCCTCTCCTAATGAACCTCGGCCTCTTATCGGAGTATCTTTCCCAATCAGACCCAATAACACACATATCATTCACAATTTCTTCAAGTTCATCTTCCTCAGGAGCATTACTTATTCTTACTTGATAGCTAAGCTCATCAAAATGTGGTGATTTTAGCTGAAGAGTCCTTGTTATAGCGTTGGGGTTGAAGTCCACCTCTGTTCCTCTTACATAACTTTTGAAGGTGGGTGCCCTATTACTGTCTTCTCTGACCGCATTTGCATAGAACTCTTGGATGAGGTTTGCATTTATCTTTGTATTTGGATTGGTGAGCTTTTGCCAACCCCTCTGTGCAATCTTTTCTCTGATTTTAGGGCACTCATCCTCATTGAATTGGAATGTAAACTCTTGCAATATTTTCTTATTCTTGATCCATTCATATTGAAGCTCATAGAAGGCAGTTTTAAATCTCCCGGCGTCGAAAGGAGGTTGCTCCATGGGCTCCTTTCCTTTTTGCCTCTTGGTACTTGATGATGCCATGTAAGATGGTTGATGAGTGGTTGCGGATCACTAGACGTGGCTAGGAGAGTGTGTGTGAAACTTTTTGGAGGAGGATGAAGTGTGTGTATCCGAGAAAAGGAAGGGAGATGAATGAGAGTAAGAAGTGTGTACGGAGAGGTTGTGTGAAGGAGTTTATATAGGAAGATGGCAAATGATTGAAGGGTGTGGATTGATGGTGTTGTTTGATAGTGGACGGTTGGTGTTTGGTATTGAATGAGCACAAGGATCACCTTTTTTATTAGGGTCTTGGTTTGGTCTCCAAAGCTATCCAACTCCCAATGTTGGATGGCAACACTTCCAAAGATATTCCCCTTGAAGACAAGTGTGAGATTTCCTTGGTATAGTGGCCGAATCTCCCTTCCTTAATTGTCCTATCAAGTACCATCAATGTCCCTTTTGATTCCCTATACACGAAAAAAAAAAAGATTGCAAATGGTTAATTTGAAATTTTTGGTGGAAAAACTTAAGGTGTGAGCTAGCTAAAAAAAATATTTTTTCCTTTTGTTTTTAAATGACTAAATGCTTTCCATGAATGCAAATCAATCAACCACTAAATTTCCCATGCATGCAACATTGGTACACCAAACTTGTTTGTGATCATATGGTGCAACAATTTTGGGGAATAATTTTACCTCAGAAAGTGTGTTCAAACGCACTTGGTGTGCCTTGAACACCAAACTTATCATGTACTATATGCTGCATGTAAAGGGGTCTTATATTGGTCATCAAAATTGATTTAAAAATCCATGAAATTTGCCTTATTACTACTATTAGAAATTAAAGGAAGAGGGTATAGAACATGGGCTGCCTCCCATGAAGCGCTTCTTTAGCGTCATTAGCTTGACGTTTGGTCCTTGTCAAGGTGGCTGATAGTGCTTGAAATCTTCCACCCTGGCAGTGAACCTATGTCTATTGGCCTTGTTGATAAGATCCATATGCTCTAGGGACAAGATTTTGTTGATGGTGTACACTGGAGGCAGGTGGGATGGAATAGTAGGGAGGTGAGGTGGTATAGATGGAAAGTATGTAGAGACCACTTCATCTCCTGGCGAGAAATCTTCTGTAGGGATTTTCTTCTTTTTCCATCCCCTTGGGACCTTTTTTCTTGTGTCCGTTGATGCCAACTTGTTCCTTGTGGTTTCCTTTTTGAGAACGGTTTTGTTGTCTATTTCATGTGATTCTGGTGGGTCTGGTTCCTTTTGGATTACACTTGGCTGTTGTTCCTTCTGATCACATTGGTTATTAACCATAGGAGTCCTTATGTGTGGTGCTTGTGCTTCCTTGTTTGGCTCCTCTATCAGCTCTTTGTTATCATGATCTGCTTCTTGTGAGAGGCTGAAAATATTGAAAGTGAGCTGATTATCATGTTTTCTCAATACTAGCTCTCCTCGTTCCACATCTATGAGTGCTCTGGCTGTGGCTAAGAATGGTCTTCCCAGAATGATGGAGTAAATAGAGTTCTCATCCATTTCCAGGACAACAAAGTCTGTAGGGAGGAAGTAGTTCCCAACCTTCACTAGCACATTCTCAACCACTCCTATTGCCTGTTTTTTAGTTTTGTCAGCCAACTTAATGATTACATCTGTGGGTGTTAGCTCATTGATTTGAAGCTTTTTCATAAGGGACAGAGGCATTAAGTTGATGCTTGCTCTCAGGTCACAGAGTCCTTTATCAATCATTGTTTCTCCTATGGCACAGGGAATATGGAAACTCCTTGGATCCTTCCTCTTTATGAGTGATCCTGGTTGAATGAGAGAACTGCAATCCCTATTCATCTTTATTGTTTGCCCACCTTTCAATGAACTCTTTTTGGCTAATAGCTCCTTTATATACTTTATGTATGAAGGCAATTGCTGGAGGGCTTTAATAAATGGTATATTTACATCAAAAGATGCAAACATGTCGAGGAATCTTGAATACATTCTCCCTGCTACACCACCTTTAAGCCTTTGGGGGAAGGGTGCATATGGGTTAAGTGTCTCCTTCTTCTTCAGCTCTTCCTTGAATGTGGGTTGAGGTGCATGGCTCCTTTCTTCCTGATTTCCCTTTTGATTGTCTTGGAGGTTTTCTACTTCATTCATACTCCTCTCATCAGTTGTGGTGATCATCTTACATTTTTTCCACCGTACTTTCTTTGTTTCTCCTCTTGGGTTATTCTCAGTGTCACTGGGAAATCCATCAGTGGGTTTGAGAATTTGTTGAGATAGATACCCTACTTGGGACTCCAGTCTCTTGATGTTTTCTCCTTGGATTTGGATATTGGCTCGCACTTCTTTCTTAAACACCTTGTTGTCTTGGACTTCTCTACACAAATCTTCAAGTAGAGTCTCAATCTTTGAAAGTCTATCCTCTGTTAGTGATGGTGAATTGGGGTTAAGTGGGTGTTGATAGGATCTCTGTGAGGTATGTTGGTGAGTTGCATTGTTGTTGGAGTTGAGGTTGTGGCGTCTCTGGTCTTGACCTTAGTCTTGTTGATTTCCCCAACCAAAGTTGGGGTGATTTCTCCATCCAGAGTTGTAGGTTTTGGAGTATGGGTCATGGATTTGTCTAGGTGAGTTTTCAACATAGTTGGCTTGTTCCCAGTCACCCTCTTCTCCTATATTCACTGCTTCTTGAGTTGGTGATGAAGTGATGACTGCTGCAACTTGGTTTTCCTCCACCTTCTTGGTGAGATCTGCTAGCTGCTTGGTGATCATCTTATTTTGAGCTAGCAATACATCCATGTGGTTCAGCTCCATTACTCCTCGAGTGTTACTTCTTTCAGAGGCATAGAAGTAGTCATTCTCAACTACTGCTTCAATGACATCTATGGCTTCTTCAATGGTTTTCTTCTTGTTTAGAGAGCCCCCTGATGAATGGTCTACAGCCTTCTTTGACTCATAGGAAAGACCTTCATAGAAAATGTGAAGTTGAACCCATTCATTGAACATATCTGGTGGGCATCTTCTTGTTAAGTCCTTGAACCTCCTCATGCCTCATAGAGAGTCTCACCATCTTGTTGCCTGAAAGTCTGCACCTCAGCTCTCAACCTGTTAATTCTTTGAGGATGATAGAATCTTGCCAAAAATTTGTTCACCACATCTTTCCAATTTGTCAAGCTCTCCTTTGGAAAGGATTTGAGCCACTTGGATGCCTTGTCCCTGAGTGAAAAAGGGAACAACAGCAGCCAATAAACATCCAGATGGACTCTATTAAACTTCACAGTGTCACAAATTCCCAAGAAGGTGGTTAGATGTTGGTTGGGGTCTTCTTGAGCACTTCCTCCAAATGAGCAGTTGTTCTGAACAAGGGTGATGAGCTGGGATTTTAGTTCAAAGTTGTTGGCATGTATGGTGGGCTTCTGGATGCTACTTCCACAGTTTCCTGGATTTGGATTGATGTAGGAGCCTAGAACTCTCCTTTCTTGCCCAACATGATTTGCAGGGCCTTCTCTAGCATGGTTGTGAGCTTCTTCTTCATGATTGTTTTCCAAGTTCTCTTCCATGTTGGGTTCAAAGTATTCTTCATCTTCCTCAGCACCAACAACTCCTTTCCCTCTTGCTTCCCTCCTTAATCTCCAGAGGGTTCTCTCAGGTTCTGAATCGAAGGAAGTTGAGGTTCCCCCTCTTCTCCCTGTCATATAACTAACAAAACACGCAGCAAGAAATGAAAGGAAGAGGTTATTCTTGTTAGAGTGATTGTTAGTGTGAGTGATGCATATTATCAAACAGTTAGTGGGTTAGTGAGCAGAATTGTAGATAATAACAAAGAAAGAAAGAAAAATAGAGAGGGTATGGAGTATGAGAAAGAAGTTAAACAAAGTGAAAATAAATGACTGAATAAAGTAAAGAAACAAGGGAAAAATGCTCAATCTAGTGAGCTTCCAGCTTAATCATTGTTGATACAAAATCAATCCCCAGCAACGGTGCCATAAACTTGATGCATGAAAACTTGTCTCTCAACAAATCTCCCATTCGGCAAGTATACCGAATTTATCGTCAAGTAAAAACTCACAATAAAGTGAGGTCGAATCCCACAGGGATTGATTGGTCAAGCAACTTTAGTTGGAAGAGTATGCTAGTTGAGCTAAACAGAGTGTAGTTTGAGAATTGCAGAAAATTAAATGGCGGAAAAGTAAATAGCAGAAAATAAAGTGCAAAATCTTAAATGGGGATTTGGGGTAATGAGCATGAAAATAAATGACAGAAAATAAAGAAAATGGGTAAGATCAGAAATGGGGGACTCATTGGGCTCAGGAGATGTTGTATTCTCTGGATCAAATTCATTTTCATCTCTTCCTCAATCAATGCATCTATTGATCTTCTCGGCAATCTTAGGTGATTAGATTCCAATTCCTTGGTAATCCAATCTCTCTAAGCTTGAACAATTGCCCAATTCCTTGATTTAATTGCTCATGGGAAGAGATGAAGTATGGTCACTGATTATACCACATGTATTTCCAAATCAAAATGATGGGAGGATTACATGTCACTATATCCGCCCAGACCCCAATTTGGTCCACATGAGAAAGCATTTTTAGCATGATCTCCTCATCACTTTTCCAAGGCTCAGAGGAGATCCAATTATGGAGAGTTTCTTTTCCAAGACAACTACCCAATTGAATTAAGATCGAAAGCTTTCTAGTAAATCAAAAGAGAAGAAAGAAGAAGAGAATGAAAACTATAATTGATCCATCAAAATTACAACAGAGCTCCCTAACCCAATGAATGGGGTTTAGTTGTTCATAGCTCTAGAAATGGAAAATGGCAAAAAATGATACATTGATGCATGGAAACTTGTCTCTCAACAAATCTTCCTTCGACAAGTATACCGAATTATCGTCAAGTAGAACTCACTATAGAGTAAGGTCGAATCCCACAAGGATTGATTGGTCAAGCAACTTTAGTTAGAAGAATATGCTAGTTGAGCTAAACAGAATTGAGATCTAGATGCAGAAATTTAAATGACTAGAAATTAAATAGCAGAAATTAAAGTGCAGAATCTTAAATGGGGAATTGGGGTAATGCTCATAAAAGTAAATGGCAGAAACTAAAGAGAATGAGTAAGATCAGAAATGGGGAGATCATTGGGTTTAGGAGATGTTGCAATTCTCCGGATCAAATTCATTCTCATCTCTTCCTCAATCAATGCATTCATTGATCTCCTTGGCAATATTAAGTGATTGGATTCCAATTCCTTGGTAATCCAATCTCTCAAATCTTGTTCAATAGCCAATTCCTTGGTCAATTGCTCATGAGAAGAGATGAAGTATGGTCACTGATTATACCACATACATTTCCCAACTCAAGTATTGGTAGGATTATAGTCACATATCCATCCAAACCCAAATTGGTCCAGCATGAGAAAGCAATTCTAGCATGATCTCTGATCCATCAAATTACAGCAGAGCTCCCTAACCCAATGAAAGGGGTTTAGTTGTTCATAGCTCTAAGAATCAAAATTGGCAGAAAAGAGGAATCCATGCTAAAACTACAGAAAAGTAAAATATGCAGAGAGTAGTTCCCAAAAGTCCAAAAGCTCCCATCTCGTTCAAAACTACTCCTATATATACTACTTTTCATGATCTTCTAGTGAGTTCTTCAAGTCTTGGATGTGGGCTTTGGACCTTGAGTTGATGCAATTCTCATCTTTAGTGGGTCCAGCTTACAGAGAATTATGAATTAGGCTTGGGCATTTAGTGAGATTAATGTGGAATACATTTCTGGGTGCGAGAACGTTAGTGGCATTCACCTTTTCCACTAATGTTCCACCTTTATATGCCCACGTTATTCTCAACGTTAGAAGTCTTAACGTGACTTCTAACGTTCCTTCTCAATTCTTGGCCAACGTTAATGGTACTCACTTTTCCCATTAACGTTGGCTTGTGCCCCTTTTCGCAAACGTTAATGGGAATCACTTTTCCCATTAACGTTGCTTGCCTCTTGCCCCCCTATGTTAGGTCTCACGTTAGCTTAGCTAACCTAGCTCTTAACGTGGGCATCTATCACCTTCGAGAGCGTTAGTGACACTCACCTTTGTCACTAACGCTCCAATTGCCTTAAGTCCCTAAGTTAGAACCCACGTTAACTAAGTTAACGTGGCTCTTAACGTAGTAATGAAGCCCTCTACCAACGTTAGTGACAAAAGTGACTGTCACTAACATTGGCTCTTTGAACCCCACTCCAAGTTAACTTCCACGTTAACAATCTTAACGTGAGAGTTAACGTAGGCAATGCTAATGATCCAACGTTAGTGACAAAAGTGAATGTCACTAATGTTGGCATTGTTGATCCTCTTCCATGTTAGAGTTCACGTTAACTTAGTTAACGTGACTCTTAACGTGGAGCATTGCCTAGTTTCCCAACGTTAGTGGTGTTCACTTTTACCACTAACGTTGAGGAGAAACGTTATTGGAGTTCACGTTTCTCATTAACGTGGAGTCCTCTTTTTCTTCTACGTTAAGTACCACGTTAACTTAGTTAACATGGCTCTTAACGTAGGCTATGAATGGCTTCGCAGGCGTTATTGGTGATCACTTTTCTCATTAACGTTGCAAGCTATTTGCCATCCCACGTTAGTAGTCACGTTAACTAAGTTAACGTGAATGCTAACGTGATTCTTCCATGCTTCATTTGTCCTGAATTCAAGCAATTAAAGTGCATCAAAGCTCTAGCCAAAGTTATGAGATTATGCATCATTAAATTATCATGCAATTCTGGCAAAAATCTCATGAAATCATGCAAAAATTCACAATAGTTGCTTAAATGAAGGTGTAAGTGTATTTTCACCCAAAGCTTGCCTTGTTTACTAGGAAAATGCATGAAACTACCCTAAAACAGAAAAGAAAAGGTCAGTGAAACTGGCCTAGATGCCCTGGCATCACACATCCCAGCTAAAAGTGCAGAAAAGTAAATATACAGAGAGTAGTTCTCCAAAGTGCCAAGCTTCTCTATAGTTCAAAACTACTCCTATATATACTACTCCTCTTGATCTTCTAGTGAGTTCTTCAAGTCTTGGATGTGGGCTTTGGATCTTGAGTTGAAGCAGTTCCAATCTTTAGTGGGCCCAGCTTGCAGTGAAGTATGAATTAGGCATGGGCGTTAGTGAAGTTAACATTAAGTGACATTGTGGGTTCGAGAACGTTAGTGGCAATCACAATTTTCACTAACGTTCCAACCCCATATAGCCTATGTTAACTCCAACGTTAGTGGCACTAACGTGACCACTAACGTTGCCTTGTAAATCTTTGCTAGCGTTATTGGGACTCACCTTTCCCAAAAATGTTGGCTTATAACCTTTTGTCCCTACGTTAGAGTTCACGTTAGTGTAACTGACGTGGCTCTTAACGTGGTTATGCCTCACCTTTGAGAGCGTTAGTGACACTTACCTTTGTCACTAACGCTCAAAGTGCCCCTACTCTCCAAGTTAGAGCTCATATTAACTAAGTTAACATGGCCACTAATGTGGTTGTAAAGCCATCTTCCAACGTTAGTGACAAAGGTGAGTGTTACTAACGTTGGCATTGTTCCTTTCTTCCACGTTAGAGTTCACGTTAACTAAGTTAACGTGACTCTTAACGTGGCTCATTACCAATTCTCGGAACGTTAGTGGTGTTCACGTTTACCACTAACGTTGGAGCTTTCTTTTGTCTCCACGTTAACTACCACGTTAACTTAGTTAACATAGCAATTAACGTTGGCTTATGATGGCTTCGCGGGCGTTATTGGTGATCACTTTTCTCCTTAACATTGAAAGCTATTTACCATTCCATGTTAGTGGTCACGTTAACTAGATTAACGTGAGTGCTAACGTGGTTTTTCCTTGCTTCCTTTGTCCTGAAATCAAGCAATTAAAGTGCATCAAAGCTCTAGCCAAAGTCCTGAGATTATGCATCATCAATTTATTATTCAATTTTTACAAAATCCTCATGAAATCATGTGAAATTCACAATAGTTGCTTGAATCAAGGTGTAAGTGTATTTTTTCATCCAAAACTTGCCTTATTCACTAAGAAAATGCATGAAACTACCTTAAAACAGTAAAGAAAAAGTCAGTGAAACCGGCCTAGATGCCCTCGCATCAATTGACAATATGAATTCTCTTTAGTACACCAAGTCTTCTTCCTAGACCCATGTAAAGTGGCATTCCTCCAACCATGGTTCCTACACCTTGAGAACTTGACTCAATGAGCCTAATACCAAACTTCCAACCACTACACAACTTCTTTTTACCCTTAGTTCTACAAAGAGCTCTAAGTTGTCCATCCATTTCAATCAAGCCATATTCAAGTGAGAGAGTAGAGCTTAAGGATAGGAATTTTACCCACTTGAATATCGTGTTGGATGGTGACTTTAGGAGGGAAGCCTCCCCACACTTAGACAATGCAAGGTCAACTTCCTTATGCCCTTCTTCGGTTATCTCCACCTCTTGACAACTTCTTTCAACTTCTTCTTGCTTGTTGACTTCTTCCATTTCCTCCTCATCATTAATCAAATCTAACTTGGGAGGTTGCATGAAATCTACTTCAATATCAACTTCACATTTAATGGAAGAGTCTCCAATGAGATCACCAACTTCTTTTGGTGTTGAGTTGTCTTTAATAGCTTCAATTTCATAACCCGTGGGGAAGGATTCAATTTTTTATAAGAAATCATTGATGATTGAGTCCATCTCTTGATCAACCTTTTCATATTCTTCAATATTTATATGCTCCAGAGGTTATTGAGATCCACATGGTGGTTCTGCATCTCCTAAATCTTCAACCATTTCTTCCTTTGCTTCAATAATCATAGGTTTCTCCAATTGTTTCACTACAAACTTTGATTCTTCCTTCTTCACCGGATTTTCCAATCTCTTCTCTATGCTTTGCTCTTCCGTTTGTTTTCCACATGTAGCTACGGAAGTACCTTGAGTGTTCAAGCATTGATAGGCTAAGGTATGCACTACCTTAGTCAAATTAGTTACAAACTCTAGTGTATCCCGTTGCATATCCACTTGTCTTTAAAGTATCAAAGCTAGAGTCATCTATTGGGGCTTGGGGTGAATAGGAAGGTCATTATTTTGGAGAAATGATTCATAGTTGGAAGGTGGTTCTTCTTGGTAAGGGTATGGATATGGTATGTATTAAGGTGGTTCTTGGTGGTAATCAAGATGGAATTGTGGCGGTTCTAAAGGTTTTTGCTTATAATGATCACAAGGATGTGGTATGGGTGATTGGTTATACAATGGATATGGGTCACAAGAAGGTGCTTGGTAAGAATTGGCTTGTGAGCATGGTTGATGGTTATGTTGAGGATAAGCATCATAGGCATATGATGGTGGTTGATTGTCACAAAAAGAATCACCATAGCCATTGAATTGACATGCATTAGGATGCGAATTATACCTATAATTGTCCAGAGGTTGTTGTCAATAGGAGTGATCAATTCCTTGAGGCTCCTCCCATCTTTGATGGTTCCATCCTTGATACATGTTGTCATTAAAGTCCGCATTTCCTACAACACAATTAGGACCAAACTCATAGCCAAAATGAGAATTCATAGTGGAAAAAAAACAAAATAAAACTAACAAAACTAGAAAACAAGCAAAAGACAAACCTATGAACACTATTCATATATATACAATAACCAATAACATAACACCATTGCAGGTCCCCGGCAATGGCGCCATTTTGATGAGAGGATTTTTATGTGGTCTAGAATTTCATAATTGACACCTCGTTGTAAAGTATAGTCTCTAAACCAACAATAATCCTTTTATACAAAAATTTTGTTTGTCACAAATACAAACCCCTAAAATCTATAAACCGAAGTATTTTAACCTCGGGTCATCTCTCAAAGAAATTTCAGGGTAGTGTTCTTGTTATTGGTTGAGTTTGTATATTTTGGGGTTTTGAGGTGAGAAACAAGAAAAGTAAATGACAATGAAATTCTAATGACAAAGCGGTCTTAGCAAGGGGTGGTGATTAAGGATCCCTATCCTTATTACTAACCACAACATGATAATTGCAATGATCAATCCCACTAAATCATCCCGTACTAGTTGTAAAGGAAAGTCAAGTGAGCTATATCAATCCAAGTCCATAAGTCCTAGCTTTCCACTAATTGAATTAGTGAGAACTAGAGTTAATGGCTATCAATCATCAATCACTAGGACATTAGTAACTCAAGAATTCCTAAGTTACCTTCTGGTGCATGAAATTGCGATCTCAATGGCGCCAACAACTTGGTAAGCACAATTGTAATCTCAACTTCTTTTTCACAACTTCGCACAACTAACCAGCAAGTGCACTGGGTCGTCCAATCAATAAACCTTACGTGAGTAAGGGTCGATCCCACAGAGATTGTGGGCTTGAAGTAAGCTATGGTCATCTTGTAAATCTCAGTCAGGCGGATTCAAATGGTTATGAAGTTGATAAACCACTATTTCATGGTTCATCTTGTGCTTAATTGAGTGGATTTTATCAACTCTTTACCCACTTATTCATACTATTTGCATGGTTTTACATTCTCCTTCCCGATTTTGTGCTATGATTGAAAATATGCTTCTTTGGCTTTTATTTTCTCTTATTTAATCCTCTCTTATTACCATTAGATGCCTTAATATGTGTGTTAAGTGATTTCAGGGATTACAGGGCAAGAATGGCTTAGAGGATGGAAAGGAAGCATGCAAAAGTGGAAGGAATACAAGAAGTTGAAGAAACTGCAAAGCTGTCAGCCTGACCCTCTCGCACTAAAATAACCATAACTTGAGCTTCAAAGGTCCAAATGATGCATTTCCACTTGCGTTGGAAAGCTAATGTCCGGGGCTTCGATTTGATATATAATTTGCCATAGTATCCATACAGATAGGCGACACGAAGGCGTCATCCATGCGGACGCGTCGCATCTGCGAAAATCAGCGTGGCAGATTTCGCAAACAGCGAATCCTGGGCTATTTCCGGCCCAGTTTCAAGCCCAGAAAACATAGATTAAAGGCTGCAAAGTGGAGGAATGAAGGAAACACTTCAGATTAGACTCATAATTCACTTTTTAAGATTAGATGTAGTTTTTAGAGAGAGAGGTTCTCTCCTCTCTCTTAGGATTAGGATTAGGATTTTTATTAGGATTATGAATATTTCTTCTACATCTCAAGTTCAATATTCTTTGCATTTATTTATTTTCAATATTCCATGTTTGGATTGATTTTCTTATTTAAATATAATTTGAGGTATTTTCAGATCTATGATTTGTTTCTTTTATTTATAATATAAATAATTTGGATTTTTCCCTTTTGGCCTTGGTTGAGTAATTGGTGACGCTTGAGCTGTCAAATAAAGCAATGGTTGAAATTAGGAGTTGCTAATTAATTTAGGTTCCAATAACTCTAGCCTTTCCAAAGGAAAGACTATGACTTTAGGTATCAAATTAATTAGTCTACTTGACCTTCCCTTGTTTATTAAGGGTTAACTAAGTGGGATTAAAATCCAATTCTCATCACAATTGATAAGGATAGGATTTCCAGTTCTTGTACCTTGTCGAAGGCTTATTTTCCAGTTATTATTATTATTTTATTTTACTTGTCATTCAACTAACCTTTTACCTTAATCCAAAACCCCAAAACACACCTTTTCATAATCAATAATAAGAACATACCTCCCTGCAATTCCTTGAGAAGACGACCCGAGGTTTAAATACTTCGGTTATCAATTTATTTAGGGGTTTGTTACTTGTGACAACCAAAACTTTTGTACGAAGGGATCTCTGTTAGTTTAGAAGCTATATCTACAACGCGAATATTTTTATAAATTCTTTACTAGCAAAAATCCTAACGTTAGAAGTTTTGAAAATTAAAAGATAAATAAAACATAAAATAAGATAGAGATACTTATGTAATTCATTGGTGGGAATTTCAGATAAGCATATGGATATGCTTTATCCCTTTTGAATCTCTGCGTTCCTACTGCCTTCATCCAATCCTTCATACTCCTTTCTATGGAAAGCTGTATGTTCGGGTATCACCATTGTCAATGGTTACCTCCCGTCCTCTCAGTGAAAATGGTCCAAATGCACTGTCACCGTACGGCTAATCATCTGTCGGTTCTCACTCATGTTGGAATAGGATCTATTGATCCTTTGGCGTCTGTCACTATGCCCAACACTTGCGAGTTTGAAGCTCGTCACAGTCATCCCATCCTAGATCCTACTCGGAATACCACAGACAAGGTTTAGACTTTCTGGATCTCAAGAATGCTGCCAATTGATTCTAGTTTTACTAAGTGAGAATGGTGATGAGTGTCACATAATCATCACATTCATCATGTTCTTGTGTGTGAATGGATATCTTAGAAAAAGAATAAGCATGAATTGAATAGAAAACAGTAGTAATTGCATTAATACTCGAGGAACGGCAGAGCTCCACACCTTAATCTAGGGTGTGTAGAAACTCCACCGTTGAAAATACATAAGTGATGATGGTCTAGGCATGGCCGTGAGGCCAGCCCCCAATGTCTAAGATAGCATAAAACTGAGCAAAGATAATCTAAGGATAATCCAAAGATGTCTAATACAATAGTAAAAGGTCCTATTTATACTAGACTAGTTACTAGGGTTTACAGAAATAAGTAAATGATGCAGAAATCCACTTCCAGGCCCACTTGGTGTGTGCTTGGGCTGAGCATTGAAGCTTTCAGGTGTAGAGACTTTTCTTGGAGTTACACGCCAGTTTTTATGCCAGTTTAGGCGTTTAACTCCGGCTTCTATCCTGTTTCTGGCGTTTAACGCCAGAATATGGCAGGAAGTTGGCGTTTGAACGCCAGTTTGCATCGTCAAAACTCGAGAAAAATATGGACTATTAAATATTGCTAGAAAGCCCAGGATGTCTATTTTCAACGCAATTGAGAGCGTGCCAATTGGGCTTCTGTAGCTCCAGAAAATCCATTTCGAGTGCAGGGAGGTCAGAATCCGACAGCATCAGCAGTCCTTTTTCAGCCTTTGAATCAGATTTTTGCTCAGGTCCCTCAATTTCAGCCAGAAAATACCTGAAATTACAGAAAAACACACAAACTCATAGTAAAGTCCAGAAATGTGAATTTTGCTTAAAAACTAATAAAAATATACTAAAAAATATCTAGATCCTGCTAAAATTTACCTAAAAACAATGCCAAAAAGCGTATAAATTATCCGCTCATCACTTTCCCAAGCCAAGAACATAAAATTCTACTATAAAATCCTTCCAAGAATTTTATCAAACACTTGGAAGGCACAAAAGGAAAGCATAGTAATTCATGATGTGTGGAAAGCGATCCAACACAAAACTCACCGGCAAGTGTACCGGGTCGCATCAAGTAATAATAACTCACATGAGTGAGGTCGATCCCACAGGGATTGAAGGATTGAGCAATTTTAGTTTAGTGGTTGATTTAGTCAAGCGAATCAAGTTTTGGTTGAGTGGGTTGTATTTAACAGAAGCTAAAATGCTTGGAAATTAAAGGGAGAAGGGGAATTTGTAGTAAACTAAAGGACAGGAAAATAAACTTGCTGAATCTTAAAGAACAAGAAAGTAAATGACTGAAACTTAAAGTGCAAGAAATGTAAATTGCAGTAACTTAAATGGCAAGGAATGTAAATTGCTTGAATGTAAAAGGGATTTGAGGGCTGGGATTGCAGAATCTAAATAAAGAGAAATTGAATTGCTACAATGAATAGAACAGAAACTGAGTTATGAACAATTAGAGTTCAAACAGAAATTGAGATTAAAGTGCAGCAAGGTTCACAGAAGAATCAATAAGGAAATTGGGATCTTAGAACTTAAGAGACTAGAAAGCAAAGTCTAGATCTCAATTGCCTTCCCAGATCCAAGTTCTCAAAGCAATTGACAAGAAAATAAAGAAGAAGCAGTAAAGGAATTGAAATTAAACTCAATTGTGCAGAAAGGAATTAAAGAGATTTTGAATGGAGATTGAGACAGAATTTCCTCAATTCTTCACACCCAAAACTCAAAACCAGGAAATTAAAAAGACCCAAGCAAGAACGAGGAAGAAGAGAGATCAATTCTCCTCCCCAATTCTCTGAAATCTCAGTGAAGACACCAAGAGAAGTTCCAAAGTGCAAAAATACAATTCAAAGCTCAAAGTAAGTGCAAAATTCAAAAGCTAAGCAAAAAGGTCATAATTACATCAAACTAGCTCCTATTTATACACTTTCTATTCTTGGATTTTGGGATTTGGATGGGCTTTTGATTTGGTGAAGAAATGAATTAAATTGGAATTTTAATTAAATTTTCGGCCCAAAAAGAGTAGCTTCCAGGAGGCTGCCTTGCCCTTGTGGAGGGCAGGGCAGAAAATTGATGTGTGGTGCGGCTTGGTGCGGGCTGGTGCGCAGGATGCTGCCCTGCCCT
>NC_029780.3:55004935-55005816 GCF_000817695.3 Arachis duranensis | reverse complement strand
GTGCTGTGGTGCGCGCTGGTGCTGCCAGGATCGTGCCTTGATGCGCATAACGCTGCCACAACAAAATGCTGCCCTGCCCTCGCGGAGGGCAGGGCAGTGTTTCCAAACTGAAGTCCCGAGTTCGAATCCTGGCAGAAACACACGCTCTTCAATTTCTTTGGCTTTCTTGGCACGGTAATGGGGCCTAGTTCCTTGCTTCCTTCTTGTTCCGCGTTCGAGACTTGTAACAAGCATCATAGGCATTTTTCCTTTGATTTTCTTCCTTGATGAGCCCGATACTGCCCTTGTGGAGGGCAAGGCAACATTTTCTTCTTCTTGATTCCAAGGCACAAATTTGTGCTCTGCCCTTGTAGTGGGCAGGGCAGAGTTGCCTTCTTTACCTTGTTCCCTTATGTTGCCCTCCTAGAGGGCAGTGTGCCCTTGTGGAGGGCAATGCTTGCGTCCCCCATTGCATGCGGCACACTTTTCCTTCCTTTGACCACGCTTCCTTCTCCTTGGGTCACGCTTTCTTAGGCCACGCTTTTCTCTTTTATTCTTTTCTTCACCTGAAATAAACCAAAACAACCACTCCAAGTATCACTAAATTCACAAGGCTTATAAATCAATTAAAATCCAATTAAAATTAGCTTAAACCTCATGAATTAACATTAATTTCATGGTGGTTGCTTGATTTAAAGAAGTTATGCATTTTCACTCCAAATCACTTACTTAGGAAGCAAGAAAGTGCATAAAGACTAACAAAACAAGTGAAATTAGCTTGAAAAATGGGTATATGATGACTTGTCATCAGCGCCCCCTCCCGAAACCCTCTCCTCCCTCTCTTCTCCCCAACCCCTCAACCACCACCCAGCCACCACCACCGACAACCCCCGCCACCGCCA
>NC_029780.3:55001327-55001862 GCF_000817695.3 Arachis duranensis | reverse complement strand
CTAGAATTGAATCCACTCCTTCCAACTCCATTACTCCTCTTCTCTGTGATGGTTGGCGTTGTCTTTGATGAGCAAAGAAATATTGGTTATTGGCCACCATATCAATGAGGTTTTGAGCTTCCTCTGTAGTTTTCATGAGTTGCAAGGAGCCTCCAGCTGAATGATCAAGTGCTTCCTGAGCTTTAAGAGTGAGTCCCTCATAGAAGTTCTGCAACTTGTCCCACTCAGTGAACATCTCTGCTGGACATTTCCTCAATAGAGCCTTATATCTTTCCCATGCTTCATATAAGTTTTCAGCCTCCATTTGAGTGAATGTCTGCACCTCAGTCTTCAATCTTAGGATTCTTTGAGGGGGATAAAATTTGGCAAGGAACTTGCTTACCAAGTCATCCCAAGTGTTGATGCTCTCCTTTGGAAATGTCTCTAGCCATTGAGTGGCTTTGTCTCTGAGAGAAAATGGAAAGAGCAACAACTTGTAACTGTCAGGAGGCACACCATTGGTTTTCACAGTGTCACAGATTCTCAAGAAGGTAGA
>NC_029780.3:54991856-55000290 GCF_000817695.3 Arachis duranensis | reverse complement strand
TGGAGGGCAGGGCAGAAAATTGATGTGTGGTGCGGCTTGGTGCGGGCTGGTGCGGTCTTGGTGCGCAGAACGCTGCCCTGCCCTCGCGGAGGGCACAGCAGAAAAAATTGGTGCACCAGAAACGTGCCGTGGTGCGCTGCTGGTGCTGCCAGATGATGTTGCGGTGCGCCAGAGGGGTGCCTTGGTGCGCAGGATGCTGCCCTGCCCTCGCGGAGGGCAGGGCAGAAAAAAATGGTGCTGCCAGGATTGTGCTGTGGTGCGCGCTGGTGCTGCCAGGATAGTGCCTTGGTGCGCCAGACTCATTTCTTGGTGCGCCAGATTCATGCCACACAAAATGCTTCCCTGCCCTCGCGGAAGGCAGGGCAGTGTTTCCAAACTGAAGTCCCGAGTTCGAATCCTGGCAGAAACACACGCTCTTCAATTTCTTTGGCTTTCTTGGCACGATAATGGGGCCTAGTTCCTTGCTTCCTTCTTGTTCCGCGTTCGAGACTTGTAGCAAGCATCATAGGCATTTTTCCTTTGATTTTCTTCCTTGATGAGCCCGATACTGCCCTTGTGGAGGGCAGGGCAACATTTTCTTCTTCTTGATTCCAAGGCACAAATTTGTGCTCTGCCCTTGTAGTGGGCAGGGCAGAGTTGCCTTCTTTGCCTTGTTCCCTTATGTTTCCCTCCTAGAGGGCAGTGTGCCCTTGTGGAGGGCAATGCTTGCGTCCCCCATTGCATGCGGCACACTTTTCCTTCCTTTGACCACGCTTCCTTCTCCTTGGGTCACGCTTTCTTAGGCCACGCTTTTCTCTTTTATTCTTTTCTGCACCTGAAATAAACCAAAACAACCACTCCAAGTATCACTAAATTAACATTAATTTCATGGTGGTTGCTTGATTTAAAGAAGTTATGCATTTTCACTCCAAATCACTTACTTAGGAAGCAAGAAAGTGCATAAAGACTAACAAAGCAAGTGAATTTAGCTTGAAAAATGGGTATATGATGACTTGTCATCAATTCAACAACAAGAATGAATTCTAACAGCGATTGAATGCAAGGAATTAACAACAACAATCAAGGAAATCACAATTGACATAAATTACCTCAAAGTGTATTAAAAGAAAATAAGAGAGACAAAAGTAGATCCACAACAAAGTATGAAAATTACATGAATTAAAGCACAAAACTAGATAGAGGAAGAGTAGAGGAGCAAGAATTGATAAAGAAGAAGTAAATCGAAGCATGAATTAAGCCTAGATTTAGGGAGGAATTAAACCTAATCCTAATCCTAATTCTAGAGAGAAGTGAGAGCTTCTCTCTCTAAAAACCAAACTAAAACTAGATCTCAAGTGTAATGTGCGTAATGAATGATCCAAGATGCCTTCCCCTTCAATCCTTGGTTCCTTTTATCTTTTCCCGCCAAAAACTCAGCTCTAAATGGGGTTAGAAACCCTCCGAAATCGCCAGGGACGAGTTTTACTAAAAGGGTCACGTGCGGCCTTTGGCGCGTACGCGCACAGTGCGCGTATGCGTCCATGGAGCATTTCGCAATCCACGTGGAGGCGTCCAGTGCGCGCGCGCGCGCGTCCATGGGCATTTTCCAAATCTTTGACTTTTCATGATTTCTCCACTTTGTATGCTTTTTTCTTCACTCCTTTGATCCATTCCTATCCCTTTCAATCTGAAATCACTAACAAACACATCAAGGCATCTAGTGAATCAAAGAGAGATTAAAATCATCAAGTTAAAGGTCTAAAAAGCATGTTTTCACACTCAAGCACAGATAAGGAGACAATCACAAAATCATGCTATTTCATTGAATAGATATAAGGAAATGTTATCAAAATGCTCTAAATTCAACACAAGATAAACCCTACAACTTTTCTAGTTTTCTTTATTTATTTTTTTTATTTAAAACAAAACACAATTTTTTAGGTATCAGAATTTATTATTTTATTTTATTTTCAAATCATTTAGGTTAGATATAAAAGGAGAAAAGATTCAGCCCTTCTAGCTCTCTTCTCTTCTTTTATTCCGTATTCCACACTGGACATAATCAGAGAACCCTAGTTTTTCTCTAAACGATGAGCAACTAAACCTCGTCTGTTAAGGTTAGGAGCTTTGTTTATTTTGATAGATTAATACTATTGTCATTCTACTTTTAATTAATTCATTGATTTAAATTTAATGATTGCTTTCGTTCTTCATCCTATGAATTAGAGTATATTGGAAGATAACTCTTTTTCTAATTGAATTCTTGTTGAATCTTGGAAAAGTTAACTCACTTGAATAACAAATTGAAAGTAACTCCTTATAATTATCTAATTACCTGGATTTAACGTGATACATGACATATAATCACCTTATCTTTGGGTACTTAGGGTTTGAGTGGCTAATAAACTAGAAGTGGACTTAACCCTTTAATCTAAATTAAGTAACCAAGAAATTGGCGGTTGATTAGGTTAGAGGAGATTAAATTACTAAAGAATTAGGATTCAATCAATTAAAGTTTGCCATGAATTGAATCTCGCATGATTAAAGTAATTGGTAGGATTGTTAATTCAGAAAATTAAATATCTCCAAAACCTTAACTATTTTCTCATATAATTCGTACAACCCATTCACTGTCTGCTTTCTTAAATTCTCGGAGTCACTATTTAATGCAAATTTGAACCAAAAACTCCTTTTTGCTTGTTTGACTAGTTTAGTCACTCAGTTATTGTTGCTTCGTCCATTAATCCTCGTGGGATCGATCCTCACTCACCGGAGGTATTACTTGGTATGGCCCGGTGCACTTGCTAGTTAGTTTGTGGTTTCGAAATCCGCACCAAGCTTTTGGTATTGTTGTCGGCGATTAACTGTGATTGATAACTACTCGTTATTTGATTAACTAGATTAGACGGTTTCTTGCTTTAATTTGTTTAATTTTTCCCTTTTTAATTTTTGAAAATTATTTAGTGGTTTTCCTTTGCTTTAGCCATTTTATTTTCTTATTTTTCCACTCTTAATTTTTGAAATTTTATTTTAAATTTCTCTTTAATTTTCAAAAATTTATACTTTCTGCTTTATTTTATTTTATTTTATTTCTTTTACTCAGGTTACCTCATTGGAAATTCTCTTCACTATGACGTGGAGATTCCCACTTTTTCTTGTTTGTTGTCTGTTTATGAGTAAGAACAGAGACAAGAAACCTCTTTTTGATTTTGATCCAAAGATTGAGAGGGCCCTTAGAAGACGTCAATAGAGCTGTTGAGAATCTCAATGAAAATTTTAAGAAGGAAGCTGAAGAATTCACCATGGAGCTAAACAACAACAATGTTGTTATTTCCAATGTTCTTAATGCTCCTAATGCTCTTGAGCAACCTAGAAAAACTCTCGGTTCTTATACTACTCCTAATCCTATTTTCTATGGCAGTAGCATTGTTGTGCCACCTGTGAATGCCAACAACTTTGAGTTGAAGTCTCAGCTCATTACTTTGGTGTAACAAAACTGTCAATTTCATAGACTCCCACAGGAAGACCCAAACTAATTCATCTCAAATTTCCTATAAAACTGTAATGCTGTGAAGACCAATGGAGTCTATTCTTATGCATATAGGTTGTTGCTTTTCCCATTTTCTGTACGAGACAGAGCCAAGTAGTGGCTTAACATATAGCCTAAGGAGAGCCTGAATACATGGGATAATGTGGTCAGAAAGTTTCTAAATGAATTTTTTTCACCTCAGAGGCTGACTAAGCTGAGGAGTGATGTCCAGACTTTTAGGTCTCTGTGAAGCTTGGGAAAGGTACAAGGTGATGTTAAGAAAGTATCCTCCTGACATGTTTCTGGATTGATACAGTTGTAAATATTCCATAATGGAATTATTGAGGCCGCCAAAATGTCTTTGGATAATTCTACAGGAGGATCTCTTCACATGAAGAAGACCACTGAAGAGGCTCTAGAGTTGATTGAGATAGTTGCTAACAACCAATATCTATATTCTTCAGAGAGGATCACCGTGAGAAAAAGAGTCATGGAACTGGATGCTTTGGACACACTTCTTGCTCAGCCATGCCTCAACAAATAAATGTTATTACTCAACACTTGGGTGGATTGCAAGTCTCAGCCATTAATACCCAAGACGCTTCTTATGACATGAGTGGTGGCTTTCCTCAAGGTGAGAACTATGATTATGGTCAATTTCCCCTGAACAAGTCAATTATATGGGCAATTCCGCTAGACCCTCCAATAATGATCCTTTTTTCAAGACTTATAATCCGGGGTAGAGGAATCACCCAAATTTTAGGTGGGAAAATTGACTACAAAGGCAACCGAACTTCAACAACAACACTTCTTCTCAGGACAACTTTAATCAGAATAATTTTAACAACAACCGTCAGCTTTAACCCTCTCAACAATATCAAGCACCTTCTCATTCTCAGGAATCATCTGACTTGGAATCTATGGTTGTAGAACTCTCTAAGAGTACTCAAAGTTTCATGAAGGAAAATGAAGCTTCAATTAGAAACTTGAAAGTTCAATTGGATCAGTTGAGAAACTAAGCACCAAAGAGGCCTCCTAATACCTTCCCCAGTGATACAGTACCTAACTCAAGGGAAGAGTGCAAGGCCATACATCTAAGAAGTGGTAAGGTAGCCAGTTCAGAAACACGGGTTAATGAGGAGCCAGTTGAAAAAGAAACTCCAGAGAATTGATGACAAAGTAGACCGTGCCCCTGACAGACATCCGAACAATCCCTTTCTGGTTGATCTTGAGCAATATCCAGAAAGCCTGAGTACAAGCCAAAAATGCCATATTCTCAGAGGCATTAGAAAGCATCCAAAGACAAGCAGTTTTCAAGACTTTTAGAGGTATTCAGAAAGCTTCAAATCAACATTATGTTTGTAGGGGCTCTTGAGCAAATGCATCTTTATGCCAAGTTTATGAAGGAATTGTGGACCAACAAGAGGAATTAGAAGGACAGTGAAACTGTGGTGCTCACAAAGGAATGTAGTGTTATTATTCAGAAGGATCTCCCTGGGAAGATGCAAGATCCGGGAAGCTTTTTGATTCCTTGTACCATTGGTGATATTACTATTCTGAGGGCATTATGTGATCTTGGAGCCAATATCAATCTTATGCCACTTTTTCTTGATGAGAAAGCTCTAAATTGATGAGGTATAACCCACTCATATTTCTCTTCAACTGGCTAACCATTCAATTAAATTTCCTCTTTAAATTGTAGTGAAAGTGGGACCTTTTAGTTTTCCTGCTGATTTTGTTATACTGGATATGGAAGAGGACAAGAATGCCTCTATTATTTTTGGGAGACCCTTTTTAGCTACAAAGAGATCCATTATTGATGTATAAAAGGGTGAATTGACTTTGAGAGTCAATGAAAAAGTGGTAGTCCTTAATGTGCTTAAGGCCCTGTAACATCCTAGTGATTCTGAGGGACGTAAGAAGGTTGATCTTATTGAGCCACTAATTTAAGAGATTTTTGATGCTGAAGTGCTTGATGATATTTTGGAACCCCCCTTCAAAGGATGGTTTACTTGAAATTTCACCATCTCAAGAGAGAGAACCAAAAAAGCCACTTAAAGAGGAAGAGTCATCGAAGCTTGAGTTGAAGCCCTTGCCTCCCTCTTTGAAGTATGCATTCCTAGGCGAGCCTGATTTTTATCCAGTGATTATTAGCTCCTCTTTAAGTCACGATGAAGAGGATACTTTGTCAAAGGTTGTTAGAAGCAACAAAATGGCTCTTAGGTGGACCATTAGTGTCTTGAAAAGGGATTAGTCTGGCTAAGTGTATGTACAAGATCTTACTTGAGACAGATGCTAAACCGATAGTGCAACTAGAAAGGCGGCTCAATCTAACTATGAAAAAGGTGGTCCAAAAAGAGGTTATAAAACTTTGGAAAGCCGGGATAATTTGCCCAATTTTTGACAGTACATAGGTAAGTCCTATGCAAGTGGTTCTCAAGAAAGGAGGCGTGACAGTGGTCAAGAATGAGAAGAATGAGCTTATCCCTACAAGAATCATCATGGGGTGGCATATGTGCATTAATTACAAGAGGATCAACATAGCAACTTGGAAGGACCACTTCCCGTTGCCTTTCATTGATCAGATGCTTGAGAGGTTAGCTGGACATGCATTTTATTATTTTCTAGATGGTTATGCTGGCTATAATCAGATTGTAGTAGACCCTCAAGACCAAGAGAAAACAACATTCACATGCTCCTTTGGAGTATTTACTTACCGAAGGATGCCATTTGGACTGTGTAATATCCCAGCAACTCTTCAGAGGTGCTTGCTTTCCAAATTTTTAGGCATGGTTGAAAGGTTTATTGAGGTATTTATGGATGATTTTCCTGTATTTGGTAATTCTTTTTATTCTTGTCTGAGACACCTTTTCTTGGTCTTGAAACGGTGCAAAGAAACAAATCCTGTTTTGAATTGGGAAAATGTCATTTTATGGTAACTGAAGGTATTGTTCTTTGGCACCGGATTTCAAGTAAAGGAATAGAGGTTAATAAACCCAAGGCGGAGGTAATTGAAAAATTACCACCACCTACTAATGTAAAGGCAATCCGGAGTTTCTTAGGACATGAAGAATTTTATAAAAGATTTATAAAGGATTCTCCTAAAATTGTTAAGCCTTTGAGAAACATCTTGGTTGTGGATATTCCTTTTTGTTTTGATGATGATTGTTTGCATGCTTCTGATACCCTGAAAACTAAGATTGTCTCTGTTCCCATCATAGATCCTCCTAATTGGGATTTACCTTTTGAATTAATGTGTGATGCCAATGATCATGCTATAGGAGCTGTCTTGGGACAAAGACAAGTCAAGCTTGTGCATGCCATTTATTATGCTAGCCGTGTGTTAAATGACATACAAAAGAATTACACAACTACAGAAAAAGAATTATTAGCGGTAGTTTATGCTTTTGACAAGTTTAGATCTTTTTTGATTGGTTCTAAGGTTGTTGTTTTTATTGACCATGCTACTCTTAAGTATCTTGTAACCAAACAGGATGCTAAACTAAGGTTGATTAGGTAGGTGCTCCTTCTTAAGGAGTTTGATTTCAGACAGGAAAAGGTTAGAAAACCAAATGGCTGACCACCTTTCTAGGATTGAGCTTGAAGAGGAAATGAAACAAACCACTCCCGTGATTGAGACTTTTCCTGATGAGCAAATCTTTTCTATTCATAGAGCCTCGTAGTTTGCAGATATTGCAAACTACAAGGCTTTGAGGTTCATTTCCAAGGAGTATACTAAACAACAAGAGAAGAAACTACTCAATGATGTCAAGTATTTCATGTGGGAGGAGCCTTATCTTTTCAAGAGATGCTGGAGCACGAAATTGTGATCATCAATGGCGCCATCAACATGGTACGCTCAATTGCAATCTCAACTCTTTATCACAACTTCGCACAACTAACCAGCAAGTGCACTGGGTCGTCTAAGTAATAAACCTTACGCGAGTAAGGGTCGATCCCACGGAGATTGTTGGTATGAAGCAAGCTATGGTCATCTTGTAAATCTCAGTCAGGCAGATTCAAATGGTTATGAATGATTTATGAATAAAGCATAAAATAAAGATAGAGATACTTATGTAATTCATTGGTGAGAATTTCAGATAAGCGTATGGAGATGCTTTGTCCCTTCCGTCTCTCTGCTTTCCTACTATCTTCATCCAAACCTTCTTACTCCTTTCCATGGCAAGCTGTATGTTGGGTATCACCATTGTCAATGGCTACAATCCCGTCCTCTCAGTGAAAATGTTCAACGCGCACTGTCACAGCACGGCTAATCATCTGTCGGTTCTCAATCAGGTTGGAATAGAATCCAGTGATTCTTTTGCGTCTGTCACTAACGCCAAGCCTTTAGGAGTTTAAAGCTCGTCACAGTCATTCAATCCTTAAATCTTACTCAGAATACCACAGACAAGGTTTAGACCTTCCGGATTCTCTTGAATGCTGCCATCAATTCTAACTTATACCACGAAGATTCTGATTAGGGAATCCAAGAGATAAACATTCAAGCCTTGTTTGCTTGTAGAACGGAAGTGGTTGTCAGGCATGCGTTCATAAGTGAGAATGATGATGAGCGTCACATAATCATCACATTCATCATGTTCTTGGGTACGAATGAATATATTAGAACAAGAATAAGCTGAATTGAATAGAAGAACAATAGTAATTGCATTAATACTCGAGGTACAGCAGAGCTCCACACCTTAATCTATGGTGTGTAGAAACTCCACCATTGAAAATACATAAGAACAAGGTCTAGGCATGGCTGAGAGGTCAGCCCCCATGATCTAAGATAGCATAAGACTACTCAAAGATAGCTACCAAGATGTCTAATACAATAGCAAAATCTCCTATTTGTAGAGAACTAGTAGCTTAGGGTTTACAAAGATGAGTAAATGACATAAAAATCCACTTCCGGGCCCACTTGGT
>NC_029780.3:54986325-54991791 GCF_000817695.3 Arachis duranensis | reverse complement strand
GTGCCAGTTTGGGCGTTTAACTCCCATTCTTGTGCCAGTTCCGGCGTTTTACGCTAGAATTCTTGAGCTGACTTAGAACGCCTATTTGGGACATCAAATCTCGGGCAAAGTATAGACTATTATACATTGATGGAAAGCCCAGGATGTCTACTTTTCAACGCAATTGAGAGCGCGCCAATTGGGCTTTTGTAACTCCAGAAAATTCACTTTGAGTGCAGGGAGGTCAGAATCCAACAGCATCTGCAGTCCTTTTCAGCCTCTGAATCAGATTTTTGCTCAGGTCCCTCAATTTCAGCCAGAAAATACCTGAAATCACAGAAAAACACACAAACTCATAGTAAAGTCCAGAAAAGTGAATTTTAAGGCATAGACACTAAGACACTAATGATTATAAGACACAAACATAGATAAACATAGGCATAAAAATTCAAAAAACAGGAAATTAAAGAACAAGGAGATTAAAGAACGGGTCCACCTTAGTGATGGCGGCTTGTTCTTCCTCTTGAAGATCTTTTGGAGTGCTTGAGCTCCTCAATGTCTCTTCCTTGCCTTTATTGCTCCTCTCTCATGACTCTTTGATCTTATCTAATTTCATGGAGGAGAATGGAATGTTCTTGGTGCTCCACCCTAAGTTGTCCCATGTTGGAACTCAATTCTCCTAGGGAGGTGTTGATTTACTCCCAATAATTTTGTGGAGGAAAGTGCATTCCTTGAGGCATCTCAGGGATTTCATGATGAGGAATTTTCTCATGTCCATGAGTGGGATCTCTTGTTTGCTCCTTCCTTTTCTTAGTGGTATCCATGAGGACTTGGTCCAACCTTTGATCAAAGTTGACCCTTTTTGAGTTTGAAAGGGACCTCGAGGGTCACCTTCTTCTTGATGCACCCTTGGGATGAATCTATCAATCTCCCATGACTCGAAGGTGGAAGCTTTTGCCTTCCCTTTCCTCTTTCTAGAGGTTTCTCAGGCCTTAGGTGCCATAAATGGTTATGGAAAAATAAAAAGCAATACTTTTACCACACCAAACTTAAAAGGTTTGCTCGTCCTCGAGCAAAAAAAGAAACAAGAGAGTAGAAGAAGAAGAAATAGAGGAGATGGTGGTGGCTTTGTGGTTCGGCCAAGGGGGAGAAGTAGTGTTTAGGTTGTGTGAAAATGAAGGAGTGAAGATGGGTTTATATAGGGGTGGAGAAGGGGGTAGGGTTCGGCCAATATGGGTGGGTTTGGGAGGGAAAGTGGTTTGAATTTGAATGGTGGGGTAGGTGGGGTTTTATGAAGGATGGATGTGAGTGGTGAAGAGAATGGTGGGAGTTGATAGGTGAGGGGTTTTTGGGGAAGAGGTATTGAGGTGATTGGTGAGTGGGTGAAGAAGAGAGAGAGTGGTGGGGTAGGTGGGGATCCTGTGGGGTCCACAGATCCTGAGGTGTCAAGGAAAATTCATCCCTGCACCAAGTGGCGAGCAAAAATACTCCTTCCTGGCGTTTAACGCCAGTCTAGTGCCCCTTTCTGGCGTTAAACGCCCAGAATGGTGCCAGACTGGGCGTTAAACGCCCATTTGCTGCCCTTACTGGCGTTTAAACGCCAGCAAGTTTTCCTCCAGGGTGTGCTATTTTTCTTTCTATTTTTCATGCTGTTTTTACTTTTTCAATTGATTTTTGTGACTTCCCATGATCATCAACCTAAAAAAAACATAAAATAACAAAGGAAAATAGATAAATATAACATTGCGTTGCCTCCCAACAAGCACTTCTTTAATGTCAGTAGCTTGACAGTGGGCTCTCATGGAGCCTCACAGATACTCAGAGCAATGTTGGAACCTCCTAACACCAAACTTAGAGTTTGAATGTGGGGGTTCAACACCAAACTTAGAAGTTGGTTGTGGCCTCCCAACACCAAACTTAGAGTTTGACTGTGGGGGCTCTGTTTGACTTTGTTTTGAGAGAATCTCTTCATGCTTCCTCTCCATGGTTACAGAGGGATATCCTTGAGCCTTAAACACAAGGGATTCTTCATTCACTTGAATGATAAATTCTCCTCTGTCAACATCAATCAAAGCCTTTGCTGTGGCTATGAAGGGTCTGCCAAGGATGATGGATTCATCCATGCACTTCCCAGTCTCTAGGACTATGAAATCCGCCGGGATGTAATGGTCTTTAACTTTTACCAGAACATCCTCTACAAGTCCATAAGCTTGTTTCCTTGAATTGTCTGCCATCTCTAGTGAGATTCTTGCAGCTTGTACCTCAAAGATCCCTAGCTTCTCCATTACAGAGAGAGGCATGAGGTTTATGCTTGACCCTAGGTCACACAGAGCCTTCTTGAAGGTCATGATGCGTACTGTACAAGGTATTGAGAACTTCCCAGGGTCCTGTCTCTTTTGAGGTAATCTCTGCCTAGTCAAGTCATCCAGTTCTTTGGTGAGCAAAGGGGGTTCAACCTCCCAAGTCTCATTACCAAATAACTTGTCATTTAGCTTCATGATTGCTCCAAGGTATTTAGCAACTTGATCTTCAGTGACATCTTCATCCTCTTTAGAGGAAGAATACTCATCAGAGCTCATGAATGGCAAAAGTAAATCCAATGGAATCTCTATGGTCTCAGTGTGAGCCTCAGATTCCCATGGTTCCTCATTAGGGAACTCATTGGAGGCCAGTGGACGTCTATTGAGGTCTTCCTCAGTGGTGCTCACTGCCTCTTTCTCCTCTCCAAGCTTGGCCATGTTGATGGCCTTACACCCTCCTTTTGGATTCTCTTCTGTATTGCTTAGAAGAATACTAGGAGGGAGTTCAGTAACTTTCTTACTCAGCTGACCCACTTGTGCCTCCAAGTTTCTAATGGAGGACCTTGTTTCAGTCATGAAACTTTGAGTGGTTTTGATTAGATCAGAGACCATGGTTGCTAAGTCAGAGTGGCTCTGCTTAGAATTCTCTGTCTGTTGCTGAGAAGATGATGGAAAAGGCTTGCCATTGCTAAACCTGTTTCTTCCACCATTATTGTTGTTGAAACGTTGTTGAGGTCTCTGTTGATCCTTCCATGAGAGGTTTGGATGATTTCTCCATGATGGATTATAGGTGTTTCTATAGGGTTCTCCCATGTAATTCACCTCTTCCATTAATAGGTTCTCAAGATCATAAGCTTCTTCTTCAGATGAAGCATCCTTAGTACTGCCTGGTGCATCTTGCATTCCAGACAGACTTTGAGAAATCATATTGACTTGCTGAGTCAATATTTTGTTCTGAGTCAATATGGCATTCAGAGTATCAATCTTAAGAACTCCTTTCTTCTGATTCATCCCATTGTTCACAGGATTCCTTTCAGAAGTGTACATGAATTGGTTATTTGCAACCATTTCAATGAGTTCTTGAGCTTCTGCAGGCGTCTTCTTCAGATGAAGAGATCCTCCAGTAGAGCTATCTAATGACATCTTGGACAGTTCAGACAGACCATCATAGAAGATACCTATGATGCTCCACTCAGAAAGCATGTCAGAAGGACACTTTCTGATTAATTGTGTGTATCTTTCCCAAGCTTCATAGAGGGATTCACCTTACTTCTGTCTGAAGGTTTGGACTTCCACTCTAAGCTTACTCAATTTTTGAGGTGGAAAGAACTTTGCCAAGAAGGCATAGACTAGCTTTTCCCAAGAGTTCAGGCTTTCTTTAGGTTGTGAGTCCAACCATATTCTAGCTCTGTCTCTTACAGCAAAAGGGAATAGCATAAGTCTGTAGACCTTAGGGTCAACCCCATTGGTCTTAACAGTGTCACAAATTTGCAAGAAATCAGCTAAAAACTGATGAGGGTCTTCCAATGGAAGTCCGTGGAATTTGCAATTCTATTGCATTAGAAAAACTAATTGAGGTTTAAGCTCAAAGTTGTTTGCTCCAATGGCAGGGATAGAGATGCTTCTCCCATAGAAGTTGGGAGTAGGTGTAGTAAAGTCACCCAGCTCCTTCCTTGCATTGTTGGCATTGTTGTTGTTTTCAGCTGCCATGTCTTCTTCTTTGAAGATTTCTGTTAGGTCCTCTACAGAGAGTTGTGTTTTAACTTCTCTTAGTTTTCACTTCAAGGTCCTTTCAGGTTCAGGGTCAGCCTCAACAAGAATGCTTTTGTCTTTGCTCCTGCTCATATGAAAGAGAAGAGAATAAGAAAATATGGAATCCTCTATGTCACAGTATAGAAATTCCTTGAGGTGTCAGAGGAAAAAGAAAAATAGAAGGAAGAGGTAGAAGATTTCGAACTTAGAAAGATAGAGTTCGAATTGTACATGTTAGTCCATAAATAGAACGATATGAGAAGAGGGGAAGAAATTTTCGAAAATAAATTAAAAACATTTTAAAAACATTTTGAAAATTGATTGATGATTTTTGAAAACTAAGATTGAGAAAGAAGTAAAGTGATTTTTGAAAAAGATTTTGAAATTAGAAATCAAAAAGAAATGGTTGAAAATTTATTTTGAAAAAGATGTGATTAAAAAGATATGATTGAAAAGATATAGTTTTAAAAAGATATGATTGAGAAGATATGATTGAAAAACAATTTAAAAAGATTTGATTTTTAAAATCAATGACTTGGCTAACAAGAAAAGATATGATTCAAACATTAAACCTTTCTCAACAGAAAAGGCAACATACATGAAATGTTGAATCAAATCATTAATTGTTAGCATGTATTTTTGAAATTGGAAAGAAATTGATTTTGAAAATATATGATTGAAAAGATATGATTTGAAAAAGATTTGATTTTGAAAAATTATGAAAACTTGAAAAAAATTTGAATTGAAAACAAAATCTTCCCTCTTGTGCCATCCTGGCGTTAAACACCCAGAATGGTATCCATTCTGGCGTTTAACGCCCAAAATGCTACCCTTTTGGGCGTTAAACGCCCAGCCAGGCGCCCTGGCTGGCGTTTAAACGCCAGTTTTCCTTCTTCACTGGGCGTTTTGAACGCCCAACTTTTTCTGTGTAATTCCTCTGCTGTAGTTCTGAATCTTCAATTCTCTGTATTATTGACTTGAAAAGACACAAATTAAAAATTTTTTTGGATTTTTAATGATGAGGAAAATCAAAATGCAACTAAAATCAAATAAACAATGCATACAAGACACCAAACTTAGAAGTTTGTATACTACTGACACTAACAAACTGAGAATGCATATGAGAAACAACAAAACACACAAAACAAGAGAATTTAAATATCAGAGCAAGTAAATCATCAAGAACAACTTGAAGATCAATGAAGACACATGATAAATGCAAGAAGAACAGAAACATGCAATTGACACCAAACTTAAAATGAGACACTAGACTCAAACAAGAAACATAAAATATTTTTGGTTTTTATGACTTTGTAATTTTTTTGGATTTTTCGAAAATTATATGGAGAAGAAAATAAAAAGATTCAAAATTTATAATAAGAATTCCAGGAATCATGCAATGTTAGTCTAAAGCTTTAGTCTAAAGGAATTAGAC
>NC_029780.3:54959850-54986208 GCF_000817695.3 Arachis duranensis | reverse complement strand
GATCCCACGGAGATTATTGGTATGAAGCAAGCTATGGTCATCTTGTAAATCTCTGTCAGGCAGATTCAAATGGTTATGAATGATTTATGAATAAAGCATAAAATAAAGATAGAGATACTTATGTAATTCATTGGTGAGAATTTCAGATAAGCGTATGGAGATGCTTTGTCCCTTCCGTCTCCCTGCTCTCCTACTATCTTCATCCAATCCTTCTTACTCCTTTCCATGGCAAGCTGTATGTTGGGCATCACCGTTGTCAATGGCTAGAATCCCTCCTCTCAGTGAAAATGTTCAACGCGCTCTGTCACAACACGGCTAATCATCTGTCGGTTCTCAATCAGGTTGGAATAGAATCCAGTGATTCTTTTGCGTCTGTCACTAACGCCCAGCCTTCAGGAGTTTGAAGCTTATCACAGTCATTCTATCCTTGAATCCTACTCAGAATACCATAGACAAGGTTTAGACCTTCCGGATTCTCTTGAATGCTGCCATCAATTCAAGCTTATACAATGAAAATTCTAATTAAGGAATCCAAGAGATAAACATTCAAGCCTTGTTTGCTTGTAGAACGGAAGTGGTTGTCAGGCACGCATTCATAAGTGAGAATGATGATGAGCGTCACATAATCATCACATTTATCATGTTCTTGGGTACGAATGAATATCTTAGAACAAGAATAATCTGAATTGAATAGAAGAACATTAGTAATTGCATTAATACTCGAGGTACAGCAGAGCTCCACACCTTAATCTATGGTGTGTAGAAACTCCACCGTTGAAAATACATAAGAACAAGGTCTAGGCATGGCCGAGAGGCCAGCCCCCATGATCTAAGATAGCATAAGACTACTCAAAGATAGCTACCAAGATGTCTAATACAATAGCAAAAGGTCCTATTTGTAGAGAACTAGTAGCTTAGGGTTTACAAAGATGAGTAAATGACATAAAAATCCACTTCCGGGCCCACTTGGTGTGTGCTTGGGCTGAGTATTAAAGCATTTTCGTGTAGAGGCTCTTCTTGGAGTTAAACGCTAGATTTTGTGCCAGTTTGGGCGTTTAACACCCATTCTTGTGCCAGTTCTGGCGTTTTACGCCAGAATTCTTGAGCTGACTTGGAATGCCTGTTTGGGCCATCAAATCTCGAGCAAAGTATGGACTATTATAAATTGCTGGAAAGCCCAGGATGTCTACTTTCCAACGCAGTTGAGAGTGCGCCAATTGAGCTTCTGTAGCTCTAGAAAATCCACTTCGAGTGCAGGGAGGTCAGAATCCAACAGTATCTGCAGTTCTTTTCAGCCTCTGAATCAGATTTTTGCTCGGGTCCCTCAATTTCTGCCAGAAAATACTTGAAATCACAAAAAAACACACAAACTCATAGTAAAGTCTAGAAAAGTGAATTTTAACTAAAAACTAATAAAAATATAATAAAAACTAACTAAAAACATACTAAAAACATACTAAAAACAATGCCAAAAAGCGTATAAATTATCCGCTCATCAGATGCTCAGATGGTATTATCCGACATTGTGTTTCAGATAAGGAAACACAACAGATTCTCTGGCATTGTCATAGTTCCGAGTACGGTTGCCACTTTGGGGGTGAAAGGATAGTGACTAAGGTCCTCTAGAGAGGTTTTCATTGGCCGACTCTCTTTAAAGATGCTCAGGATTTTGTGAGGAACTGTGGCAAGTGCCAGAGTGTTGGGAATCTCACCAACAACTATGAGATACAAGAGCATAGAATATTAGAGATTGAGTTGTTTAATGTGTTGGGTATTGATTTCATGGGAATATTTCCACCCTCATGTTCAATCAACTTTATTTTAGTGGCGGTTGACTATGTGTACAAGTGGGTAGAAGTAGTGGCTTTACCCACTAATGATGTCAAAGTGGTGCTAAGCTTTCTTCAGAGATTTATTTTTAATCAGTTTGGTGTCCCCCGGACACTAATCAGTGATAGAGGAAGCCACTTCTGCAACAAATAGCTAGACTCTCTTCTTCAGAGGTATGGAGTCCGCCATAAAGTGGCAACCCCTTATCATCCTCAAACAAGTGGACGGGTTGAGGTCTCTAGTAGATTTTTGAGCATTCTTGGCTTGGAAAGAGAAATTGGGCAATCATGAGTCATGAAGACCCAACTCATGTTGGCGATCTAGAGTTGTTAGCTAATATTGTTTCCATTGACGCTAATCTTTTGCTAATTCAATTAGTAAGTTGATTAGGACTTTAGGATTGAGATTAGCTAGTCTTATTAGACTTTATTCGAGTGTGAGGATAACATGATACCTTCTTCCATCGTCGGGGATGACGTAATCATATAAATTCTTATTTATTATTGTGATATGATTAACTAGTCTTGTTTGACGTTCTCCCTATGTGAAGATAACATGATACCTTCTTCCATTTGTTGGAGTTAACTAAAGAGGATGAATTAATCATTGTATGAATGACGTGAGTGGAAATTGGTAGATTAAGAATTAATTAGAGAAATGGCATTGTGAGTATAGTTCTTAACCGGCAAAAATCCACTCGTCAATTTAGAAAAGGGTTGTCACAAAATTTCAGAAATAAAATACTGGGAGTATGAGTCCCAGGTCGTCTCCCAACGAGTTGCAGGAAGATGTGCTATTTTATCAATCAGAGGTTTTCAAAAGAGGTTTTGAATTTGATGGACAGAAAATTAAATTAGAGAATTTATATGATTTAAATAAAATCCTGACTGGGAGAAGATTAATTGGAAGTTCTATCCTTGTTAGAATTTTATCAAGAGCAATTAACAATTAGTCATTGTTTTAATTTAGTTAGCCCTCAACGAATTAAGAAAAGTCAAATTAAAAGTCAACTTCTATTCACAAGTCCTAATCCTCTCCCTTGGGAAGGATTAGAGTTAGTGACTAACAAGTCAACCAACAATAAACCAATTACAATTGAACTCTTGAGTATTCCAACTCAAGGTTCTCCTTTTAATCATCTCCCAATCAAGTTGGGAAACTACTCACTCATCATAATTATAGACTTCACAAAATCAATAGGAAAAATAAGAGAAGACATAATAAATAATAATAAAAGAGATTAATTGAAAGTAAAAATAGTTTTGTATTAATAAACTATGAAAATAATCCAATGTCAACTCTGGCAAAATTAAGAATATGGAAGAGTAAATGAAAAGTAAATAACAAACTATGATGACTAGACCGGAGGTAAACTCTTCTCAAAAGCTAAAGCCAAGAATCTTCAAAATCCTAATTTTATGAATGTTCAAGAGGAAAACCAAGGGGAGAGTAAAATCAGATATAAAAACTTGAAATTGTGCGGAATGAATTGTTGTTTTGTCTCTACATGTTCCCTGGCTCTAACATATGTTTCTGGGCCAAAAACTGGGTTGAAATGCGGCCCAGAATCTGTGCCAGCGACTTTTATAATTTTGTAGATCGCACACGTCACGCGGCCGCGTCATCCATGCGTTCGCGTCACTCTGCGTTTCTCGTACCACGCGTGCGCGTCCTCCACGCATTCACGTCGTTCGTGCAGCTTCCAATCCGCGCGGTCACATCAGGCACGCAGGCGCGTCACTGAGATTTCTTCCATTTCACGCGGTCGCGTGAGCCATGCGACCGCGTGACTCTTCGCTAGTCATCTCCTCAATTCCTTGTGTTCCTTCCATTTTTTTGCATGCTTCCTCTTCATTCCTTACGCCATTCCTACCGTATGAAGCCTGAAACACTTAACACACAGATCACGGCATCGAATGGTACGAAGGAAGATAAAAATATACAACTAAAAGGTCTTTAGGAAGCAAGTTATTGATCATAGAATATTTTTAGGAAGGAATTGTAAATACATGCAAATCATATGAATAAGTGGGTGAAGACTGGATAAAATCACACAATTAAACACAATATGAATCATAAAATAGCGGTTTATAAATGACTAGGATAGAAAGCCTATATTCTCAATATTTGCCATGAGTGTCTCTTTATATTACTTTCTTTCTTTAATTGCTTACTTGATTTACTTTTCTTGCCATCTACTTTCTTGCCCTTTATTTTCTTGCACCTTTATCAATCAAACCCCTTGTTCCTTCATAGCCAATAATTGACCACTTCATTGCGATTCCTTGTGAGATGATCCGAGGTTTGAATACTTCGGTAAATTTTCATTTAGGATTTGTACGTGTGACAAAATCAATTTAAATTTGATGTGAGAGTTGTTTGTTGGTTTGGAACTATACTTACAACAAAGTTCTTGTTTCTATTGGGAGAAAATATAGACCAACAATAAACCTTGCAATCAAATTTATGGCGCTGTTGCCAGGAAATTGCAATGGTGCTATGTTATTGGCTATTGTATATATTCTGAATAGCTTGATTTTTGGTTTGTTTGTTAGTTTTTGCTAGTTGTAGGATTTTGTTCTCTTTGTTCCTTATTAGTATTTGTTTTTATTTTCTCTTATCACTATGAATTCTCATTCCTTTGGCTATGAGTGTGGTTCTAACTATGTTGTTGGAAATAGAAATTACAACGAGGATGTGCATCAAAGATTTGGGAAACAAAGGTGGGAGGGGCCCCAAGCATTTGATGAACCTACATGGCAATAACCTCCACCAATGTGCTATGGACAAGAGCCATTTCAAGATGCATACCAATCTAATGTGTGTGATGACCCTCATTGTGGTTATCAACCACAATCATCATATGCATATGAACTCCCTCCTTAATATAGCCCTCCACCATACTCACAAGCCTCATACCACCATTCACCTCCATATGATCCTAACCCATATCTACCGTACCAACCACCATATGAACCATACTTAGAGTCACCAACATTCTAACACCAATACTCCCATAAACCACGAATTTCATACACACCACCTCAAGACTTTCACCAATATGAACCACCTTCTGACTACAATGCCTTTCCCTTTCCCTTGGAGGTCTGGAATGCTTGGTTTGGTGCAAAAACATAGAAAAATTTTGAAAAATAGAGCACCAACCCACGCGTACAGGTCACCCACGCGTACGCGTGGATCTAAGTTTTTTGACCATTCACACGCACGCGTCACCCACGCGTGCGCATGCATCCAGAAGTTTCACCCCTCCATACATTTACCTGAGAGTTATGCGAGTGGCGTGCTGGATTTGTGCCCTTAGCACAAAACCAACCCACGCGTACGCGTGAACCACGCGTACGCGTCGACTCTCCAAATAACACATCACGTGTACGCGTGACCCACGCATACACGTCGCTTCCATTTCACGCATCCACATTTAGGCGTCGCCTGACACGCATGCGTGGATTAGGGGTGGCAAACGGGCCTAAACTCGCCATGCCGGCCCGGGTAACCCGCCAAAAAAGGCGGGCTGGGCTGGAAAATCGGGACCACCAAATAGCAAAAGCCCGCCTAACCCGCACCGCTTAAACCGCGGGCTTTGGCGGGCTTTGGCGGGGCGGGGCGGGCTTCCCCGTCGGGCTAAGGTTTTTTTTAGTGAGGGAATATTTTTGCAATTTTTTGCCAAAACCTAACTTCCCCCAACCTAACTTACAAGAGTATGAAGATAAAAATTGAGTGTTTTGAATTATGTTTATGTTATTTTGGTGACAATATTTATAATTATGTTTTGGATTTTGTTTATTTTGCTTTGGAGAGAATATTTATACTTATATTTTGAATGAAAATTTGGTTTATAATTATATTTATTAGATATTTATAATTACAAAGACTTTATTTATTTCCTTTTTCTTTCTCCTCTTTTTTTCTTCCCCCCTTCAACCATCATCCAACACTACCAAACATTATTTAACACCATTTCTTTTAGCCAGTTATTTAGTTAGTTTAATTTTTGTTTAATTTTCTGTTTTTCATTATATGTGTTGGATAATTAATCCTGTTTACCATTTCTTGCTGCTGATTATTTAGGAGATGTTATTTTTACTTCATTGTTGGAATTTTCTGTTGAGGTTATGTTTTGTTACTTGGTTTTAAACTTTTCATGCTCAATGTTTTGGACTACCAAGTGCATATGACATTGCCTTTAAGCTTCTAAATCTTTTGAATTGCACGTTTTAGCCACCATGCATTCATCATCCATTATTAGGCAATTATACATTATCAATGAATTTTTTTTAGGATGCTTGTTTATGATTGAACATCACCTATTTCATGACTTGAAATTCTAGAATTGTGAAATTGGATCGAAAGCTTACCTAGTGACATATTTTTGAGCTTTCTAAGCTTTGTGGACCATGCTTGCTATGTGAGTGATTTTCACTTCTATCTTCTTTTCCTTAAGTTTCATATCACCTATGTCTTCCACCTCTATATCACTTAGATGTTTCAACAACTTCAATATGTGTCATTGTTTGATGTGTAGGTTTCATATACCATTTTGCTCGCTAAGTTTACTAGCATATCAATCAATGCGCATGCATTATCTAATTTCACAATTGCTTGATTAATTGCTTGGATGCTTTCATGCTTCTTCAATACTTGTTTGTATGTTGACTTACAAGTCTTCTTAAAGTATTTCAAGCACACTAGAATGAGTGAGTGTATGCCTTCTTTTGCATAATTGTGACATGGCTCTTAAATACTAGGATGTGAGTTCTAAACTGCATGCAATTTAGGACCCCCACACCTATTTTTCATTAATCTCACACTAATTCACTCACTAAATTCTAGTGATTTACCTCATTCCAACAATCCATGCTTCCTTGCTTGTGTATTTACTTGTCATATTATCTCCTGTTTTCTATTCTCAGCATAAGCCATCATAAGCAAAAATGGAAGCGGAAGAAGGACATGTAGCAACTAGTTGACCTACCAGTTGAAGGTAGCAACCCGGAGAGTCTCCGTACCCCCTTACTCATCTTCGAGTGCACCGAGAACGGTGCAAACTTTTAAGTATGGGGAGGTCGTCCGACCGCTTGGCATTTTTGGGTGACAAGTTTCTAATCCCAACACTTTTGCATTTCATTTTTAGGTCTTTTAGGATTTTTAGTTGCATTTTCCTATTTTGCAAATATATATATATATAATAAGCTTAGTCAAAATAATGAAAATTTTCAAAAATTTTATCTATAGGGCACCCTAATGGATTGAAAAAAAAACTTTTTTTAGAACTTGCTTGAATTATACTTATATTGTGGACCATGTCTTCGAGCTAAGAACACAAGCATGTGATATTTGAGCCTAACTATGTGGTTACATCTTATAACCACTGATTTTCATTCTTGTGTGCATTATTCTCTTTCTATGATTGTAATCTTTGATTTATTTAATTTTTTATGTCCATTATTTTGTGTATGAATGAACTTATATGATTGAGGCAATTGTTTTCATTAACTTACCCAAATAGCCTACCTTTTATCTTCCATTGTTAGCCAATCTTGAGCCTATGTTTAACCCATTCGTTCTTAATTTTAGCACATTACAAGTCTAAAGTGAAAAATAACAAATGTCCTTAATTTGAATCTTTGATTAGCTTAAACTAGTGAGAGTGTTTATCATTCAAGTTTGGGAGAATTGGGAACATTGGGTTGCGATAAAAGGGTGTTTTTATATTTTTGTCAAAAAAATTTGGGAATTAGGTACATACTCATGTGTTAATTAAAGGCAAAGCCATATGCATTGATACCTTTGTATATACTTTATTGCAAAAATAAAATATATATATATACCAAAAAGGAAAAAAAAGTAATAAAAAAGAAAAGCAATAAAAAAGGGACAAAATGCCACGAAGTGAAGTTTAATAAAATCAATGCATATGTGTTGTGATAAAAAAAGATAATGCATGAGTGTCTGAAAAAGTGAAGAATGAGTAGTTAGGTTAGCTTTGAAATTGTATAGGTTGTTATATAGGTTAGGTGAGAAGTTTAAGCTTATCAAAGATTCAAATTTCTAGTCCACTTGACTATATACAACCCTACATTGACCTTAGCCCCATTACAACCTATGGGAAAGGCCTCATGATATTTGTATGCATGCATGAAATAATTGTTGATTGTTAGATGAAAAACTAATCTTGGAAAGCATGATTACGAGAGAATTGAGTGAATCAACCCTACACACTTGAGTGACTAGAGCGGATACACATCCGGTGAGGGTTCGATTGCTCAATTACATGTTTCCACCTATGATCATCTTCTCTTGCAAGTTTGTAAAATCTTTCAATAATTCAATTCAATTGTGGGACTGATTTGATTGCCATGGCTTTAGCCCTTCTTCTTATATTTGCATTCTTGAGAGTTGATTTATTTTGACCAAGCAATTGCATTCATATAGATAAAATGCATTCATGTAGATAGATTGCATATAGATAGCTTGCATTGAATAAATTTTGATACCATTTGCTTCTTTCTTGATTTTAGCATGAGGACATGCTTGGTTTAAGTGTGGGAAGGTCTAATAAACCCCAATTTTATGGTTTAACTTGTGTTTATTTTGGGAGATTTTATCACCTTTTCCCACATTTATTCAATGAATTATCATGGTTTTGTAATTTTCCCTTAATTTGTGCTTAAATGTGAAAACATGCTTTTTAAGCCCTTAAATTGATAATTTTTATTTACCTTTGATTCCACTAGATGCCTTGATGTGTTTGTTGAGTGAGTTCAGGTTGAAAAGGCTAGGAATGGATCAAAAGAGTGAAGAAAAAAGCATGCAAAGTGAAAAACTCATGGAAAATAAAGGATTTGGAGTGCACCAGCGTGGAAGATGACGTCGTATGGCGACGCGTACGTGTGTACTACGCGTACGTGTGGTTAGCAAATTGTCAAGCGACGGGTACGCGTAACCCGCGCTTACGCGTCGATGCTCGCACTTGACCTAATTAAAGTGAAAATGCTAGGGGCAATTTCTGAGCTTTCCAGGCCCAAATCCAATTGATTCCAGAGGCTATTTCATGCAGAATTGAAGATTGGACAAAGTGGGAAGCACTTAGTTGTAGGATTGGCATCATGTAGGTTAGTTTCTAGAGAAGGCTCCCTCTTCTCTCTAGAATTAGGGTTCTTAGGGTTATTCTCATCATAGATCTAGGTCCAATTTCATGATTTTCATCTTGCTTCTTCTACAATTTCTTGTTTCTACACTTTAATTCTCTTGACTAGTTCCCCTTTTGTTATTGTGTGTGTTTGTGTCTATATATATATATATATATACCTTGTTTATGTTGTATCTTTAATCTCTTTTCTCACCTTTATGCTTTAGTTATTGTGTGTGAACGCTTTGCGCTTTTGTGTCTCTATTTTCTACGTCTTTGAGCTTTTATTCCTACATCGGGCTTCTAGTGTATTATATTCCTTGATTTTATATTATGATATGAGCTTTAAAACTATCATGACGCTTTGTTGTCCTTTGCTTTATGGCTAGATCTAAGGCTTAGGATGACAGGGTGTTACAAAATAATCAACATTAAGGTGATCAGTTTTAATATATCAAGTTTAAGTATTCATATTTCCGAAATGAATACTTATAGACAGTCCTAAAAAATATATCATAGAGATATTCTAATAGCATGAACCACATAAGCCAAGTACCAGGGAAGTATAGTCAGTCTAATTCCCAGGCTCTACTAAGGATGAACTTCTCTGATACCAAATTATAATGACCTAACTCTTAACATGTCATGACAAATGCCAATCGCTAGGCATTTTCATTCGGTCAACTTATTGTACTATAGACTCTGTATTACGTAGATACATATGAGCCTATCGCGTTATCGAAATCGCATAAGTTAGCTAAATTAAGATCTTTGTAATTGAGATATAGAACATAGATAAATAGGAATTTACATTCATATAGTACAATATATACAATAAAAGCAGATATCCTACATAAGTGCCTCAGAAGCTCAATTTGTACAACAATAGAGAAAATACAAGTCATAGCATTTACTTAGACCTAGATACATATGTTCTAGGAGTTGGCCCACACAAGATCCCAACTTTGGACCTCAGGCTAGCTTAGAGATAGTAAAAGCCCAACTCCGTAGAAAACAATAAAAAGAAAGAAAAATATATAAGAACTGCGTTCATCAGTCGGTGTCATCAAAAAGAGATATTTGTCGACTAGAACCTCATAAATGGCCGTTGGGTAAAGCCCACGTCTCTCCTCCTTCTCCAGCTACACAATCCTCAAAAGAAATGGACATTAGATTTGTCACCATTATGATGCATGTCTATCTCTATCGTAGGCGATGAGTGCATCGCATGCATGGTGCGGACGTATCTCATGCGTACACATGCATAATGTGTACGCATCCCTGCAGCTTTGCCAATTCTTCATTTCTTCATAAAATATCAACTTTTGAATGTTTTTCTTCCATTATTTCAAGTCATCCTTGCCTCCTAAATGATGCGTGAGCATCTTATACCCTTTTTCTAATTGTTTCTATGTTGTTTTTAGTTAAATTTTATTAAGTTTTACTATATCTTAGTGAAAAAATCATTTTTGGATGCTACTTTGAGTTTTTGTAGTATTTTTATGATTTTAGGTGAATTACGGGCGAATTTGGCATAGTCTTGTGCAAAGACGAAAAAGGATAGCATATGTTGTCAACCCTGACCTCCTTGCATTCCAACGAGCATAACTTGAGCTACAAAGATCCAATTGACGTTGTCTTAACGGCGTTAGAACGCTAACTTTCAAAGCTTTCCAACAATATATAATAGTGCACATTATTTATCTAGAATCATTGCCAAATTAGGCGCTAAGTGTCAAGCCTGGCATTTAGCGCCCAAGAAGGAGAAACTCCAGCGCTGAACGCCCAAAACTGGTGTTCAACGCCAGCCAGGGAGCAAAGGATCAGAAGCACCCCTCCCCTATGTGCGTTCAACCGAAGCATTCACCAAGTGGGACCAAAGTGGATTTAGCAATTGTTAGGCTTATCTTATCTTACCTTTGTAATTTTAAATTTAAAATAATATTTTTTAGGTTTAGCATTTACTATTTAAAGAGGATATCCCTTAGGTTAGACATTCAGATCTTCTTCTTTACTTTTAATTATGTTTTTTCTGTAAGTCATGAGCAATTAAACCTCCTGGTTAAGGTTATGAGCTTTGTTTATTTCTAAGGATTAATATAATTACTTTTCAATTTAATATATGTTTAATTCAATTCTAAGGTGTGCTTTTGTTCTTAATCTAAATGAAACTGGGTGGAACGAAAGTTGACCCTTTTTTCTACATGGGTTCTGGTGAGTCTCGAAAGGGTTAACCAGAACCGAAGCTTGAGAATACACCTCCTAGACGGCTATCCACAACTCGTTGGGGACATGGCAACATCTGTTCAACTGGGATCTGGAGTGATTAGGGCCTTTGTGGTATAAACAAGAATGCTGCGCTTCACCCGCGTTCAAATTGAATGACCACTGATCCTGGCATTTGATGAGAATCAGAGGAGACTAAATTGCTAAGGAATTAGGGTTTAATCATTTACAGATTGCCATAGAATTAATCAATCATTGTTAAAATAGTTAGCAAGAAGTATTAATCCAGAAAGATAAACATCTCTAAGACCTTAACTGTTTTCTTTATATTGATTTTATACCAATCTTTACTTGCTTTTCTTATTCCATTGATTTATGCGTTTATACCAACAACTCTCTATTACTATTTTCCTGACTAAGTCCAACAAGATAGCTATTGCTTGCTCAATCTGACAGTCCTCGTAGGATAGACCCTCACTCACCTGAGGTATTACTTGGACAACCCAGGGCACTTGCCGGTGAGGTTGTGCGAGTTCTAATTTTGTGCACTAAGATTTTGGCATCGTTGCTGGGGATTGTTCATGATTGACAACTACAGGTTGTCTTGTTACTGAGATTAGATACTTTTTTCAGTTCTGACCATTTATTTTCTTTTGAGTTTATGAGTTTAAGTTTTACTCATTTCTTTATTTTTTTGAAAACTTTTATTATTGATTTTCCCTTATTTTCAAATTTTAAGTTTGGTGTCTTTTTAGTGTTTTTCTTTTCTTTCTAAATTTTGAATAAAATAAAATAAAATAAAATATCTTTTTAATTTTCGGAAATTTTTGCATCCTTTTCTTATCTTGGTTTAAAATTTTATGTGTGGTGTCCCGTTAGTAATCTTTTTGTTTAATTTAATTATTCTTTGATCATATCTTGTTTATCTCTCTTGATCTTGGATCTTTATCTTATCTTTTTCCGTGGTTTTCAAAATTTGTTTATCTTATCTTATCTTTATTTTAAATTCAAATTTTAAGTTTGGTGTTTCTTTACTTTTTTTTCTTTAATTTTGAAATTCAAAATCTTTATTTGACATTTTCTTTCTAATTTTCAAAAATTTTTAAAATCAAATCCTCCATCTTTATTTTCAAATCTTTGCCTTATCTCATTTTAATTTTTAAGTTTGGTATTTCTTTAATTCTTATTTTCTTTCATTTTTTGAAAAACCTTTGAACTTCTTTCTTTTTCTTTATTTTATAAAAATCTTTAAATTAAATCCCCCATCTTTATTTCTGATTCTTTTTATTGCTTACTTTATCTTATTTGATCTCTTTATTAGAGTTTCTCATAGGGAGTCCTTTATGCTCTAACATAGAGACCCCCCACCTTTCCTTTTCAAGGATAAGAAAACCCTTTTTGATCATGACCCTGAACCAGAGAGGACCTTGAAGCAGTGTTTGCAATAAACTCAAGCTTGCAAAGCTGGAGGGAATCTCACGGAATCTTTTGAGAAGGAAGCTAAAGAGACATGTATGGCTACCAATAATCCAAACGCCAGAGGAGACACAAAGAAGGTGCTTGGCTCTTACACTACACCCACATCCGACTTCTATGGGCGCAGTATATCCTTACTTGCTATTGGTGCCAACAATTTCGAGCTCAAGCCTCAACTGGTCACTTTGGTGTAACAGAATTGTCAATTTCATGGACTCCTGCAGGAGGATCGCAAAAAGTTCATATCTGATTTCCTGTCGATTTGTAATACTGTTAAGACAAATAGAGTGATCCAAGAGGTTCATAAGCTCATGCTCTTTCCTTTTACTGTAAAAGACAGAGCAAAGCTATGGCTGGACACATGGGAAAAGGTGGTCAATGGATTTCTGACCAAGTTTTCCCAATACCAGAAGCTGAGTAAGCTTAGAGTAAAAGTCTAGAGCTTCAGACAGAAAGAGGGAGAATCCCTCTATGAAGTCTGGGAGAGGTTAATGCACGAGCATCTTATACCCTTTTTCATAGCATTTTCATAGTATTTTTAGTTTGATTTTATAAATTCTTACTATGTTTTAGTGCTAAATTTATCTTTGGATTCTACTTTTAGTTTTTGTGTTATTCCTATGATTTTAAGTGATTTTTAGGCGAATTTGGCGGAATCTTGTTTAGAGATAAAGAAAGGATAGCAGATGTTGTCAAATCCTGACCTCCGAGCATTCCAACAAATATATTTTGAGCTATAGAGGTCTAATTGACGCGATCTCAATGGTGTTAAAAAGCTAACGTCCAGAGTCTTCCAGCAATTTATAATAGTCTTTACTTTTCTTCTATAATGACGGCCAGAACTGGTGTTAAACGCCAAGCTTGGGCATTTAACACCCAAGAAGGAACAGCCCCCTAAGTTAAACGCCTAAAACTAGCATTCAACGCCATCCAGGGAGCAGGGACTAGCGTTCAACGCCCATAATCCAAGTTGAATGTGAGGCATCAGCCCAAACACTCACCAAGTGGGCCCCAAAGTGGATTTTAGCACTCCTTAGCTTATCTTATCTTTTCCTTGTAACTTTTAAATTTAAATTAACATCTTTTAGGTTTAGTCTTAGAGGTTTTTACTATAAATAATGGACCTCCTTCTTCCTAATGATCACACCTCCCAGGAGGGGAGACGCATTACTTCAGATATTCTTTTACTTTATTTTGTTTTCTCTGTAAAGTATGAGTGACTAAACCTCGTAGTTAAGGTTAGGAGCTCTATTTTTTTCTATGAATTAATATTATTACTCTTCTATGTTAATTAATGTTTGATTCAATTCTAAGGTGTTGTTTAAGTTCTTAATCTTATGAATTTGTGGTGGAACGACAGTATGACCCCTTATTCTACATGAGCACTTGTGATTCTCCACAAAGCTGATGCACGAAAACTTATCTCTCAACAAATTTTCTTTCGGCAAGTATACCAAATTGTCGTCAAGTAAAAACTCACAATAGAGTGAGGTCGAATCCCACAGAGATTGATTGGTCGAGCAACTTTAATTAGAGGAATGTTCTAGTTGAGCTAAGCAGAAATTGAGTTAAGAATTACAGAAAATTAAATGGCGAGAAAGTAAATTGTAGAAAGTAAATTACAAAATCTTAAATGGGGATTTAGGGAGATGAACATAAAAATAAATGGCAGAAAGTAAAGAGAATGGGTAAGATCAGAAATGGGGGATTCATTGGGCTTGGAGATGTTGCATTCTCTAAATCAAGTTCATTCTTATCTCTTCCTCAATCAATGCATTCATTGATCTCCTTGGCAATCTTAGGTGATTGGATCCCAATTCCTTGGCAACCCAATCTCTCTAAGCTTGAACAATTGCCCAATTCCTTGATTTAATTACTCATGGGAAGAGATAAAGTATGGTGACTGATCATACCACATGTATTTCCAAATCAAAGTGTTGGGAGGATTATATGTCACTATATCCGTCCAAACCCCAATTTGGTCCAACATGAGAAAGCATTTCTAGCATGATCTCCTCATCCTTTTTCCAAGGCTCAGAGGAGATCCAATTATGGAGAGTTTCTTTTCCAAGACAACTAACCAATTGATTTAAGATCGTAAGCTTTTTAGTAAATCAAGAGAAAAGAAAGAAGAAGAAGAATGAAAACTATAATTGATCCATCAAATTACAACAGAGCTCCCTTACCCAATGAAAAGGGGTTTAGTTGTTCATAGCTCTGGAAATGGAAGATGACAGAGAAGAGTACATTCTAAGTAAACTAAAAATTACAGGAAAAGTAAATATACAGAGTGTAGTTCTCTAAAATGCCCAAGCTTCTTTCTAGTTCAAAACTACTCCTATATATACCACTCTTCTTGATCTTCTAGTCAGCTCTTCAAGTCTTGGATATGGGCCTTTGATCTTGAGTTGAAGCAGTTACAATCTTCAGTGGGCTCAGCTTTGCATGCAGAAAAAGTGCGAGTCAAGCATGGGTGGATGTTAGTTAGGACGTTAGTGGTGTTAACGTTAAGTGAAAATGTGGGTTCGAGAACATTAGTGATGATAACCTTTTTCACTAACGCTCCAAACCAAATTGATCCACGTTAACTTCAACGTTAGTGGCACTAACATGACCACTAACATTGCCTCTTAGTCCTTCGCAGACGTTATTGGCATTCACCTTTACCAATAACATTGCTTCTCAGTCTTTCACAAACGTTATTGGCATTCACCTTTACCAATAACGTTGCTCTTTGCTTCTCTTCCCCATGTTAGTGATCCACGTTAGTGTAACTAACGTGGCCCTTAATATGGGCATGCCCAAGCTCCGAGAGCGTTAGTGACACTTACCTTTGTCACTAACGCTTCAAACGCCCCTTCTTCCCACGTTAGTGCCTCACGTTAATGGTATTAGCATGACCACTAACGTGGTGGTACTTGCCATCTCCAACGTTAGTGACAAAGGTGAATGTCACTAACGTTGGCCTATCATTCCTTGCTCCACATTACCCTTCACGTTAGTAGTCTTAACATGACCACTAACGTAGGCAATATTAGCTTAGTCCAACGTTAGTGACAAAGGTGAGTGTCACTAACATTGGTAATTTCTTCCTCCTTCCACGTTAGAGTTCATGTTAATTAGATTAACGTGACTCTTAACGTGGCTAAGTGTGGCCTTTTGGAACGTTAGTGCTGTTCACCTTTACCACTAACGTTGGAGCACCCCTTTCATTTCCACGTTAGCTCCCACGTTAATACAACTAACATGGCAACTAACGTGGGCTATGATGGCTTTCGAAGGCGTTATTGGCAATCACTTTTTCCATTAACGCTACAAACTTACTCCCATTCCATGTTAGTGGTCACGTTAGTTAGACTAACGTGGCTGCTAACATGGCTCTTCCTTGCTTCCTTTGTCCTGAAATCAAGCAAATAAAGTGCATCAAAGCTTGGTTCTTAATCATGAGACCATGCATCATCCATTTTATCATTCAATTCATGCAAAATTCTCATGAAATCATGTAAAGTTCACAATGTTTGCTTGAATCAAGGTGTAAGTGTATATTTACCCAAAACTTGCTTATTTACTAAGAAAATGCATGAAACTACCCTAAAATAGTAAAGAAAAGGTCAGTGAAACTGGCCAAGATGTCCTGGCATCACAACACCAAACATAAAGCTTGCTTGTCCCTAAGCAAGTACTGAAGCATAAGAATGATGAATGAACGAACAAGAGAAACAAGTTCTTATTATAGAAGTCAAGTCCTTGGCTTATGGGGTTTCATGCATAGCAACTTAGGTTCATTCCTTTACTGGTTTTCAGGTCCTTATCATGCTCTTGAATACTTTCTTGATTGCATCCTATGAGATCCTTATTCATTGATCCCCCCCTTCCTTTCCAGGGTTTATTGTCCTCTTAGGCTAAATGCTCTGTGAGGGGGCGACTCTTTAAGATAAGCTTTCAGCCAACACTCCCGAACCAGTTGGTTTAAGGTGCTAGGTGTTGAGATACCCCTAAGGACCTACTCCCTCTAGTCTCTCTCCCCCATACATGCAAACCACAGGCATATGGTTTGTTACTTTCTTTCTTGAGACCTTGGTGTCCAGCACCTCTTTGGGTTACTAAATGCTCTGTAGCAAAGGTTGCTCTTGATAGTGGACTTTCAGCTGATAATCCCGGGTTAGTTAACCTAAGTTACCAAGTGATAAGGCACCCCTGAGAGCTTATTCATCCAAGCATATCCCTTGCACAAGAGTACCATAGACACATGCCTCAAGCTTCAAACCCTTGGTGCCTAGCCTGATTTCTTATTAATTTTCTTTCTTTTTCAAACTCTCATTGTTCTTTTTCTTCTTCTTATTAGGATCTTGTTGTTTGGCTAATCTCATAGGATGTATTTCAAGCATGTGATTTAGAGCATATAGTTGCCTATATACCTTGTTGGTGAACCAATTCAGCTAATCAATTACCATACCACAAACATTGAGAACTTACTTCACAAGATAAACCCCACTCTTATTTTTTTCATAACATTTTCTTTTATTTGACTTAAAGGACAAGCATACATGTAAGCAAGATGAAAATGAAAGCCAGGGACTTAGACCAGCAACCCTGATATGTGAATAAAGAGGAACAAGCAGAATATGAATGTCCCTGAGAAAAATATTTAATCATGCTTTCAATTAAAGTACTACAACTCAGAGACAGTTAAATACAATACAACCTCTTGATGTCTTCCTGTTTCTTCCTTGTCATCATCATCCTAGCTTTTGCATCCTTATTTGTCTCCTTGGATGATGGTGTATGATTATTCCAATAGATTGATTGAATTTCTGTAAAACTATTGGAAGTTGCTCGTTCCCCAAGCACTTGAAAAACAGTTAGCATGCATGTACGCTTGTGAATTTCTAAACTTAATTTGGTGTGTGAACACCAAACTTAGTTCCTTGCCTAATGCAACAAATTGAATACATGCAGAAACCTCATGTGCTTTTATTAAGAAAACAACTATGAACTAGAAAAGCAAATTATGAACTAGAAATTAAACATCTGTCAAGTAGTTTCTCTGATTGTTAGAGCAAATGCTTTATCATTGAAGGGTTGCAATGCAATCTTCAGATGGAGTCTTTGGTGGAACACCAAACTTAGAGTTCCACATTCACCCTTGGATTGTTTTGGTGTGCAACACCAAACTTAGCTCCTCACAATACAGAGAACTCTACTTGAATCTTTTATTGAGATAATAATGAAAAGAAAACTACCTCAGGTTGGGTTGCCTCCCAACAAAGCGCTTTTTTAGCGTCGCTAGCTCGACGGTTGCTTCTTTAGTTGAGATTATACTTCTATTTGGGGCCTTCCCCCATGTTGCCTAAGTAGTGCTTGAGTCTTTGCCCATTCACAGTGAATGTCCTCCTTGAGCTTTCTTCCATGATTTCTATGTGTCCATAAGGTGAGATTTTTGTGACAAGAAATGGTCCTGACCACCTTGATTTGAGTTTTCCAGGGAAGAGTCTCAGTTTGGAGTTGTAGAGGAGTACACGTTATCCTTCTTCGAAACTTCTTAGTGCCAGGTTGAGATCATGTTTCCTTTTTGCTTTTTCCTTATAGATCTTGGTGCTTTCATAGGCTTGAGACCTAAACTCTTCCAGTTCTTGTAGCTGCAAGACCCTTTTTTCACCAGCAGCAATGCTGTCGAGGTTTAGTATCTTGAGAGCCCAAAAGGCTTTGTGCTCCAGATCTAATGGTAAGTGACAAGCCTTTCCATACACCAGTTGATATGGGGACATCCCAATTGGTGTTTTGAAGGTTGTCCTATACGCCCAAAGAGCATCGTCCAACTTTTTTGACCAGTCCTTTCTTGATGCCCCCACAGTCTTTTCCAAGATCCTTTTTAACGGTTTGCCCACTTGTTTGGGGATGATAAGGTGTGGCAACCTTATGCTTCACCCCATATCTTAGGAGTAGAGTCTCCAATGGTCTGTTGCAAAAATGACTCCCTCTGTCACTGATGAGGGCTCGTGGAACTCCAAATCTGCTGAAGATATTCTTTCTAAGAAAGTTCATGACCACCTTGTTGTCATTTATTGAGGTTGCCACGGCCTCCACCCACTTAGATACATAGTCCACTGCCACCAAAATATACTTGTTTGAAATATGAGGTTGGGAATGGTCCCATGAAGTCGATCCCCCATACATCAAACAGTTCGAGTTCTAAGATGAATTGTTGTGGCATCTCATTTCTCTTGGGTAGATTTCCAGCCCTTTGGCACTCATCGCAGCCCCTCACCAGTTCCTTGGCATCCTTGAAGTTAGTAGGCCAAAAGAACCCACATTGCAGCACCTTCGCTACGGTTCTTTCTCCTCCAAAATGACCTCCATAGCTAGAACTATGGCAATTCCATAGGACCTCTCGTCCCTCTTCTTCTAAAATGCATCCTGAGGATTCCATCTGAGCACTTCTTGAAGAGATATGGCTCATCCCAAATGAAATATTTAGCATCATTGATGAGTTTTCTTCTTTGATGTTTGTTGATTCCAGGAGGCAAGTCACCAGTTGCCTTAAAATTGGCAATATCTGCAAACCAGGGTGCCTTGTGAACTAACATTAACTGCTCATCTGGAAAGAACTCATTCACACTTGTATCGTGTGTAGCACCTTTCTCACTAGGGATCCTGGATAGATGATCTGCTACCTTGTTCTCCACGCCCTTTTTGTCTCTAATCTCAATATTGAATTCCTGCAATAATAAGATCCATCTGATCAGTCTTGGTTTTGGTTCCTGTTTGGCAAATAGATATTTAAGTGCTGTGTGATCGGTGAAAACAATCACTTTAGAACCAATAAGGTATGATCTAAATTTGTCAAATGCAAAAACTATTACCAGCAACTCCTTTTCAGTAGTGGTATAATTTCATTGAGTGTCATTGAGGACCTTGCTGGCATAGTATATGACATGCACCAAATTATCTTTCCTCTGTCCTAACACTTTCCCAACTGCAAAATTAGATGCATCACACATCAGTTCGAATGGTAAGTTCCAATCAGGTGGGGTGATGATAAGAGCTGAGGATAGCTTCTTTTTCAAGTTTTTGAATGCTAGCATGCACTTCTCATCAAAGATAAATGGTGTATCAGACACAAGGAGATTGCTTAAGGGCTTGGCTATCTTTGAAAAATCCTTAATAAATCTTCTGTTGAAGCCAGCATGCCTTAAAAAGCTCCTAATTGCCTTGACATCACTCGGTGGAGGTAATTTTTCAATTAGTTCCACCTTAGCTCTGTCTACCTCACTGTCTTGGTTAGAAACTTTATGTCCAAGGACTATTCCTTCCGTCACCATAAAGTGACATTTTTCCCAATTCAAGACCAGATTGGTCTCTTGACATCTTTTTAATACCAAGGCAAGATGATTTAGGCAATTATGAAAGGAATCCCCGAATACTGAAAAGTCATCCATAAAGACTTCAATGAACTTCTCTATTATATCCGAGAAGATAGAAAGCATGCAGCGTTGAAAAGTTGCAGGTGCATTACATAGCCCAAATGGCAAGCGCCTGTAGGCACACACTCCATATGGGCAAGTAAATGATGTTTTCTCCTGGTCTCTTGGATCAACCACTATTTGGTTATATCCTGAATAACCATCTATAAAATAATAATATCCGTGTCCTGCAACTCTTTCCAGCATCTGGTCCATGAAGGGAAGTGGGAAGTGATCTTTTCTTGTGGCTTCATTGAGTTTTCTGTAATCAATACACATCCTCCATCCTGTGACAGTTCTTGTAGGGATTAGCTCATTCCTTTCACTGGGTACTACAGTGATTTCCTCCTTTCTTGTGGACCACTTGGACGGGGCTGACCCATGGGCTATCTGAAATTGGGTAGATTACTCCTCCCTGCCACAGCTTCATGACTTCCTTATGTACCACTTCTTTCATGACTGGATTCAGCCTCCTTTGGGGTTGAATGGAAAGTTTGGCATCATCTTTCAACAGTATCTTATACATGCATATAGCCAAATTGATTCCCTTCAAGTCAGCAAGTGTCCATCCAATGGCATCCTTATGCTTTGGCAATACTTGGAGTAATTCCTCCTTTTGTTCTTGGCTGAGGGCTGAGTTTATGATCACTGGATAGCTTTCATTCTCTCCTAAATATGCATAATTGAGAGTGGGTGGCAGTGCCTTTAGTTCAAGTTTGGGTGCTTCTTTTCTTTCATCCTTCTCCTCTAGTGTGCCCTAAACATGAACTTCAGTTGTCGCAGCCTCTTTGCTTGATGCTTATTCCTCTTCTTCTGTTAACCCCTCAAGTTCTTCCTCTTTAAAAGTCTCTTTCACTACAGCCTCCACTGAATCCAACCTCATACATTCTCCCAATGAGTCTTGCGGGTAACTCATGGCCTTGAACACATTGAATATCATTTTCTCCTCATGTAGTCTAAGGACAAGTTCACCCTTTTGGACATCAATGATGGCTCTGGCAGTGGCTAAGAATGGCCTTCCTAAGATGATAGAGGTCTTGGCTCCTTCCTTTATATCTAATACTACAAAGTCTGCTGGAAAGATAAAGTCTCCTACCTTCAACAACAAGTCTTCTACTATTCCATGAGGAAACTTGAATGATCGGTCTGACAGTTGCAGGGCCATTCTTGTTGGCTTGGCCTCCTCAATCCTCATTTTTCTCATCATTGCCAAGGACATCAGATTTATGCTAGCTCCTAAATCACTTTAAGCCTTTTCCACCGTGATTTCCCCTATGATACAAGGAATTTGGAAGCTCCCAGGATCCTTCAACTTTTGGGGGTAATTTATGCTGAATGATGGCACTACATTCTTTGGTTAGTACCACAGTCTCGTTGTTCTTCCAGCTTCTCTTCTTGGTCATTAATTCCATCAAAAACTTGGCATAGAGCGGCATTTGCTCTATTACTTCAGCAAAGGGTATGTTAATCTGTAGTTTTTTAAAGATTTCTAAGAATCTTGAGAATTGGTTGTCCTCTCCCCTCTTCTTCAATTGCTGAGGGTATGGGGCCTTTGGAAAGTATGGCTTCAGCACTTATCCTTCTTGATGTGAATTGGGAGTGGAAACTTGAACTTCATCTTGTCCCTTTTCCTTTTCATCCGAGTTCTTCTCTTGTGGTTTTTTGGAGGTCTCTTTCAATTCCTTCCTACTTATGAGGGTGATAGCCTGACACTCCTCCCTTGGGGTTGAATTAGGTGTTGCTGCGAATGTTGTGGCTAGAGACTTGCTTGAATAAGTAGCCAATTTATGTTTCAAGTTTCTTGATGGCAGCATCTTGATTCTATATATTGGATTGTACTTCTTCCCGAAATGCTTTACTGTCTCAAACTTCCTTGCATATATCTTCAAGCAGAGTCTCAATTTTGGAGAGTCTATCTTCGGGTGGTGATGGTGGGTTGAGGTTGGAGGGTTGAGAGTGGTCATGTTGGTTTTGATATGGATGTTGAGAAGGGTGATTAGGTGAGTGTTGGTATGGTCTCTGGGTTGAGTGTTGGTAGCTTGCATTTTTGTTGGGATCGTGGTTGAAGCGTCTCTAGTCTTGGCCTTGGTCTTGTTATTTCTCCACCCAAAATTAGGGTGGTTTCTCCAACCAGAATTATAAGTTTTGGAGTATGGATCATGGGTCTGCCTCGGTGAGTTTCCAACATAGTTGGCTTGTTCCCAATCGCCTTCTTCTCCTATATTCACTCCTTCTTGAGCTGGTGATGAAGTGGTGACTGTTGCAACTTGGTTCTCTTCCATCTTCTTGGTGAGATCAGCTAACTGCTTGGTGATCATCTTATTTTGAGCCAGCAGTGCATCCATATGGTTCAGCTCCATCACTCCTTGAGTGTTGCTCCTTTCAGAAGCATATAAGTAGTCATTCTCAGCTACAGTCTCAATGACATCTATGGCTTCTTCAATGGTTTTCAATGGTCTACGGCCTTCTTTGATTCGTAAGAGAGACCTTTATAGAAAATGTGCAGTTGAACCCATGAAGTCAAAAATGCATATAAAAAACAACATAAAACACAAAACAAGAAAATCATGAGATTGAACAAAGGAAATCATCAAGAACAACTTGAAGATCACAGAAGAACACAATGCTTATATTTTCAAAAACTTAAGAAAATTAAAAACATGCAATTGACACCAAGCTTAAAATTTGACACTAGACTCAAACAAGAAACACAATTTTTTTTTGGTTTTTATGATTTTATTATTTTTTTGTATTTTTTGAAAATAAAAATAAAAAGCTTAAACATAAAATAAAATTACCGAATCTAAGCAACAAGATGAACCGTCAGTTATCCAAACTCGAACAATCCCCAGCAACGGCGCCAAAAACTTGGTGAACGAAATTGCAATCACAATTTTGCAACTCCGCACAACTAACCAACAAGTGCACTGGGTCATCCAAGTAATAAAACCTTACGCAGGTAAAGGTCGATCCCACAGAGATTGTCAGCTTGAAGCAAGCTATGGTCATCTTGTAAATCTCAGTCAGGCGGATTCAAATGGTTATGAGGTATTGATAATTACAAGGTAAATAGAATGGAAAATAACATAGAGATACTTATATAATTCATTGGTGGGAATTTCAGATAAGCGTTTGGAGATGCTTTGTTGCTTCTGAACCTCTGCCTTCATATTGTCTTCATCTAATCATGCGTCCTCCCTTCCATGGCAAGCTGTATGATCCTCTCAGTGAAAATTGTACGGCTACGGTTTCTGTACGGCTAATCAACTGTCGGATTTCTCATCTCAGATGAAAAATACCGGGCACATCTACCACACGGCTAATCATTTGTCGGTTCCCACTTATGTCAGAATAGGATCTCTCTATCCTTTTGCACACTGTCGTGAGTTTGAATCTCGTCATAGTCATCGCGTCCTAAATCCTACTCGAAATACCACAGGCAAGGTTTAGACTTTCTGGATCTCAGGAATGCTGCCAATTGTTTCTAGCCTATACCACGAAGGTTCTAACAATGCGGACTCGGTCTGTGGATTAGAGATCCAAGAGATTATACTCCAGCTGTCTTCCAATGACTATGTTGAACATCATGTAGACCGCTTGTGGTTGTCAGGCACGCGGATCTTGGCTAAGCGAGTAACGAAGATAGTGGGTGATTGTCACGGACCACCCTCTTCATTCTGACTTAACTGAATTAAGTACGAGAGCATATCTTGGAGAAAAAATAGGCGTGAATTGAAATAGAAACAATAATACTTGCATTGGTTAATGAAGAACAGTAGAGCTCCTCACCTTAATCTTTGAGGTGTAGAAACTCCACCGTAGAAAATACATAAGAGAAGAAGGTCTAGGCATGGCCGAATGGCCAGCCTCCCAAATGTGCAAAATTGATCCCAAGTGATCAAAAAGCACCCAATACAATAGTAAAAGGTGCTAGTTATACTAAACTAGTTACTAGGGTTTACAGAAAATGAGTGACTAAGTGCAGATAATGTAGAAATCCACTTCCGGGGCCCACTTGGTGTGTGCTTGGGCTGAGCTTTGATGATTTTACGTGCATAGGCCATTCTTTGTGTTAAACGCCAGCTTGGATGCCAATTTGCTCGTTTAACTCTGGTTTTGGTGCCAGTTTTGGTATTTTATGCCAGAAAAAGGACTCTGGTGGGCGTTTGGACGCCAGTTTGGGCCATCAAATCTCGGGCAAAGTATAGACTATTATACATTGCTGGAAAGCCCAGGATGTCTAATTTCCAACTCAATTGAAAGCGCGCCGATTGGGCTTCTGTAACTCCATAAAATCCACTTCGAGTGTAGGAGGGTCAGAATCCAACAGCATCTGCAATCCTTTCTTTGCCTCAAAATCAGATTTTTGCTCAGACCCCTCAATTTCAGCAAGAAAATACCTGAAATCACAGAAAAACACACAAACTCATAGTAAAGTCCAGAAATATGATTTTTTCTTAAAAACTAATAAAAATATACTAAAAATTACCTAAAAATAATGCCAAAAAGCGTATAAATTATCCGCTCATCAAACCACCTTCCTACTATGAACCCTTTCTCCAAATTAATGAACCCTCCTATCCACCCCAAACCCTAATAGATGATTCTTTCACCTTGCTACTTCAAGGGCAAGCGGACATGCAAAGGAACACATTAGAGTTTATGGCTAACTTGACCATGGTAGTACACACTTTAGCCTTCCGATGCTTGAACACTCAAGGTGCTTCCGTGGCCACATGTGAAGGATCAAAAGAAGATTGTAGCATGAAGGAGAGATTGAAAAATCCGGTGGAGAATGAGGAGTTAGATTTTGTATTGGAACAACTGGAGGAAGCCATGATTGTTGAAGAAAAGGAAGAAGTTGTTGAAGATTTAGGAGATGTGGAGCTACCATGGGAATCTCAAGAACCTCCCTCCAAGAAGCTTGATATTGATGTCATGGAGGGTGTACAACCTCCAAAGCATATCATATTTGGAGATTTTGAAGAGGTTGATCAAGAGGAAGATTCCATCATTGATGAATTCTTGTCCAAAATGGAACCCTCCCTCATGGAATATAAAGTTGAAGTTATTGAAGACAACTACCCCTCAAGTAATATTGGTGACCTTTTTGAAGACTCTTCCAATGAATGTGAAGTTTATGTTGGAAGAAGTTGGCAAGCAAGGAGAAGTTGAAGGAAGTTGTCAAGGGATGGAAATAACTAAGGAAGAGCATAAGGGAGTAGACCTTGCATTGTCTAAGTGTAGGGAGGTCTCCCTCCCCAAATCACCATCCAACACAACATTCAAGTGAATATGGTTTGATTGAAATGGATGGATAACTTAGAGCTCTTTGTGGAGTTACGAGTAAGAGGGAATTGTGTAGTGGTTGGAAATTTGATATTGAGCTCATTAAGGTTGAACTTTCAAGGCATAGGTACCATGGTTGGATGAATGCAAGTTTGTGTGGGTCTAGAAAGAAAACTTGGTGTTCTAAGGAGAATTCTATGTGTCAACCACCCGGATGGAAGAATCATGATGACCAACTAGAGGACGGGTGTGAAAATAAAATATGGGATCCCGGATCACAACATAAAGACCAATTTTGGGAGCTTATATCTTGGGTGGAACTTCACCCAAGCATGGTAAAGACGGTTGGAAATTCTGACAACCAATTGAGGATCATGCATCCTTGGAGATTCAAGGATGAGTACTGGTGCACGAAATTGCAATCACACTTTTGCAACCCCGCACAACTAACCAGCAAGTGCACTGGGTCGTCCAAGTAATACCTTACGTGAGTAAGGGTCGATCCCACGGAGATTGTCGGCTTGAAGCAAGCTATGGTTATCTTGTAAATCTTAGTCAGGATATCAGAAATTATCAGGATTGATTGTGAAAAGTAAAAGAATATGAAATAAGTACTTGTTTTGCAGTGGTAGAGAATAGGTTGAGGTTTTGGAGATGCTCCATCTTCTGAATCTCTGCTTTCCTACTGTCTTCTTCTTCAAACACGCAAGGCTCCTTCCATGGCAAGCTGTATGCAAGGGTTTCACCGTTGTCAGTGGCTACCTCCCATCCTCTCAGTGGAAATGTTCAACGCACCCTGTCACGGCACGGCTATCCATCTGTCGGTTCTCAATCAGGCCGGAATAGAATCCAGTGATTCTTTTACGTCTGTCACTAACACCCCGCCTTCAGGAGTTTGAAGCTCGTCACAGTCATTCAATCATT
>NC_029780.3:54958950-54959763 GCF_000817695.3 Arachis duranensis | reverse complement strand
ATATCTTAGAATGGAAGCAAGCATGATTGAATAAGAAACAGTAGTAATTGCATTAATCCATCAAGACACAGCAGAGCTCCTCACCCCCAACCATGGGGTTTAGAGACTCATGCCGTGGAAGGTACACAAAGAAACGTGTAAAGTGTCATGAGGTACAGATACAATGTCAAAAGATCCTATTAATAGTAAGCTAGTAACCTAGGGTATACAGAAATAAGTAAATGACATAAAAATCCACTTCCGGGCCCACTTAGTGTGTGCTTGGGCTGAGCATTGAAGCATTTTCGTGTAGAGACTCTTTCTGGAGTTAAACGCCAGCTTTCATGCCAGTTTGGGCGTTTAACTCCAAGTTTTATGCCAGTTCCAGCGTTAAACGCTGGAATTTTTAAGGCTGATTTGCGACGCTAGAAAGCCCAAGATGTCTACTTTCCAACACCGTTAAGAGCGCGTCAATTGGGCTTCTGTAGCTCCAGAAAATCCACTTCGAGTGCAGGGAGGTCAGAATCCAATAGTATCTGCAGTCCTTTTCAGTCTCTGAATCAGATTTTTGCTCAGGACCCTCAATTTCAGCCAGAAAACACCTGAAATCACAGAAAAACACACAAACTCATAGTAAAGTCCAGAAAAGTGAATTTTAACTAAAAACTAATAAAAATATACTAAAAACTAACTAGATCATACTAAAAACATACTAAAAACAATGCCAAAAAGCGTATAAATTATCCGCTCATCACAACACCAAACTTAAATTGTTGCTTGTCCCCAAGCAACTGAAAATCAAAATAGGATAAAAAGAAGAGAATATACTATAGA
>NC_029780.3:54955275-54956691 GCF_000817695.3 Arachis duranensis | reverse complement strand
ATTTAACGCCTAAAATGCCCCTTACTGGCGTTTTTTCGCCAGTAAGCTCTTTTTCTCTGCTTTTTGCGCTGAATCCTTCGGTAACTCTGTGAATTCCTTCATTTTTGATACTTGCCTTTGTACAAACAAAATATATAACCTGCTAATGACTGGGTTGCCTCCCAGCAAGCGCTTCTTTACTGTCTTTAGCTGGACCTTTACTGAGAATCACTCAAGTCTCAGTTTTAAGGATTCCTGCTCAAAATTGCTTTCAAGATAATGCTTGATTCTCTGTCCATTAACAATGAACTTTTTGTCAGAATCAATATCTTGAAGCTCAACATATCCATATGGTGACACTCCTGTAATCACATACGGACCCCTCCACCGGGACTTAAGTTTTCCTGGAAACAATCTGAGCCTAGAGTTGAAGAGCAGGACTTTTTGTCCCGGCTCAAAGACTCTGGATGACAACTTCTTGTCATGCCACTTCTTTGCCTTTTCCTTATAAATTTTTGCATTTTCAAAGGCATTGAGTCTGAACTCCTCTAGCTCATTTAGCTGGAGGAATCTTTTTTCACCAGCTAACTGAGCATCCATGTTTAGGAATCTGGTTGCCCAGTAGGCTTTATGTTCCAGTTCCACGGGCAGATGACAGGCCTTCCCAAACACCAGCTGGTATGGAGAGGTTCCTATAGGAGTCTTGAATGTTGTTCTGTATGCCCACAGAGCATCATCCAAACTCTTTGCCTAATCCTTTCTTTGGGCTATCACAGTCCGTTCCAGGATTCTTTTTAGCTCTCTGTTAGAGACTTCAGCTTGTCCATTTGTCTGTGGATGATACAGAGTTGCCACTTTGTGGCTAATTCCATATCTAACCATAGCAGAGTATAGCTGTCTATTGCAGAAATGAGTGCCCCCGTCACTGATTAGTACTCTGGGAACACCAAATCTGCTGAAGATGTGTTTCTGGAGGAATTTCAGCACGGTCTTGGTATCATTAGTGGGTGTAGCAATTGCTTCTACCCACTTAGATACACAGTCCACTGCCACCAGAATGTAAGTGTTTGAGTATGATGGTGGGAATGGACCCATGAAGTCAATTCCCCATACATCAAACAATTCTATCTCTAATATCCCTTGTTGAGGCATGGCATATCCGTGAGGTAAGTTACCAGCTCTTTGGCAGCTGTCACAGTTACGCACAAACTCTCGGGCATCTTTATAGAGAGTAGGCCAGTAGAAGCCACATTGGAGGACTTTAGTGGCTGTGCGCTCACTTCCAAAATGTCCTCCACACTGTGATCTATGGCAGTGCCATAGGATCCTTTGTGCTTCTTCTCTGGGTACACATCTGCGGATCATTCCGTCTGCACATCTCTTAAAGAGATATGGTTCATCCCAGAGGTAGTACTTGGCATCTGAAATTAATTTCTT
>NC_029780.3:54950096-54950371 GCF_000817695.3 Arachis duranensis | reverse complement strand
CACCCATCTTATAAGCCTGGGTTTTGAATCCTGCTTTATGAGTAAGTATTTAAGAGCAGCATGGTCAGTGTACACAACCACCTTGGATCCTACTAGATAGGATCTAAACTTGTCAATGGCATAGACTACTGCAAGTAATTCTTTTTCTGTGGTTGTGTAATTCTTCTGTGCGTCATTTAGAACACGGCTGGCATAATAAATGACGTGCAAAAGCTTGTTATGCCTCTGTCCCAACACTGCACCAATGGCATGGTCACTGGCATCACACATTAGTT
>NC_029780.3:54949160-54949723 GCF_000817695.3 Arachis duranensis | reverse complement strand
AATCCTGCATGCCCCAGAAAGCTTCTAATTGCCTTAACATTGGCAGGTGGCGGTAATTTTTCAATTACTTCTACCTTTGCCTTATCCACCTCTATTCCCTTGCTTGAAATTTTGTGCCTAATGACAATTCCTTCAGTCACCATAAAGTGACATTTCTCCCAGTTTAAAACTAGGTTAGTCTCTTGGCACCGTTTCAGGACAAGTGCTAGGTGGTTAAGACAGGAGCTGAATGAGTCTCCATATACTGAGAAGTCATCCATGAAGACTTCCAGGAATTTCTCCACCATATCAGAGAAGATGGATAACATGCATCTCTGAAAGGTTGCAGGAGCATTACACAGACCAAAAGGCATCCTCCTGTAGGAAAACACGCCAGAAGGGCAAGTAAATGCTGTTTTCTCTTTGTCCTGAGGATCTACTGCAATTTGGTTGTAGCCTGAATAGCCATCCAAAAAGCAATAATAATCATGACCAGCTAGTCTTTCTAGCATTTGGTATATGAATGGTAAAGGAAAATGATCCTTTCTGGTGGCTGTATTGAGCCTTCTGTAGTCAATACACAT
>NC_029780.3:54947508-54948248 GCF_000817695.3 Arachis duranensis | reverse complement strand
TTTTCTGGCGTTTGAACGCCAGAACTGGGCAGGGAATGGGCGTTTAATGCCAGCTTTCCCCCTTTTTCTGGCGTTTGAACGCCAAAAGTGTTCCTCTCTGGGCTCTTACTGTCCTTAGAGGGATTTTGAACAGTGGCTTGGTTGTCCTCTGTCAATTGTTCCTTATTTGGCTTTTTGCTCTTTTGAGTAGTGTTATTCAGTGTCTTCCCACTCCTCAGTTGAACTGCTTGACATTCCTCTGTTATCTGTTTAGATATTTGCTGTTTTGCTTGATTCAACTGCAGTTCTATGTTCTTGTTAGCAACTTTAGTTTCATGGAGCATCTCTTTGAATTCTGCTAACTGTTCTATCATCAGGAGAAATTGTTGATTAAGCTCAATCATCTGTTCTTGAGGATTAGGATCAGTGACTACTGTCATGACTTCCTCTTTTGGAGAGAACTCATTGCTAGAGTACAAATATTGATTTCTAGCAACAGTGTCTATAAGCTCTTGAGCTTCTTCAATTGTCTTCCTCATGTGTATAGATCCACCAACCGAGTGGTCTAAAGACATCTGAGCTTTTTCTGTAAGCCCATAGTAAAAGATGTCTAACTGTACCCACTCTGAAAACATCTCAGAGGGACATTTCCTTAGCATACCTCTATACCTCTCCCAGGCATTATAAAGGGATTCATTATCCTCTTGTTTAAAGCCTTGGATGTCCAGCCTTAGCTGTGTCATCCTCTTTGGAGGGTAAAA
>NC_029780.3:54941260-54945615 GCF_000817695.3 Arachis duranensis | reverse complement strand
ATGCCAGTTTGGGCGTTTAACTCCAAGTTTTATGCCAGTTCCAATGTTAAACGCTGGAATTTCTGAGGCTGATTTGCCACGCCGGTTTGGGCCATCAAATCTCGGGCAAAGTATGGACTATTATACATTGCCGGAAAGCCCAGGATGTCTACTTTCCAAAGACGTTGAGAGTGCGCCAATTGGGCTTCTGTAGCTCCAGAAAATCCACTTCGAGTGCAGGGAGGTCAGAATCCAACAGCATCTGCAGTCCTTTTCAGTCTCTGAATCAGATTTTTGCTCAGGACCCTCAATTTCAGCCAGAAAATACCTGAAATCACAGAAAAACACACAAACTCATAGTAAAGTCCAGAAAAGTGAATTTTAACTAAAAACTAATAAAAATATACTAAAAACTAACTAGATCATACTAAAAACATACTAAAAACAATGCCAAAAAGCGTATAAATTATCCGCTCATCAAGTACAAGCATAAGCCACCTTGATGAGGAGCTCCCCAAAAGTCTAACTTAAAGACATAAACTAAAAGTGCTAAGTAGGAGACACCCACCATGGTAAACTCTTTCCATTTTCTTGAAGGTTTGATTAATAAGTGAATTGAGTTGCCATTGTAGGTAGTTTTCCTCTTCATATAGTCTTGTTTTAATACTTTGGTTGGTAGTGCTTGAGGTGCAAGTTATGTTTCAAAATTCTTCAAAACCCAAAAAGATTTTTATTAATTTTACATTGTGGTTAGTTTTGAGCTGTAGGTATGTTAGGGGGATTTTAAGCTATTTTTGGGGTTTCTAAAAAAAAATAGGGAAGGCACGCGCACGTGCACATTGCACGTACGCGTCAAAGCGTCAGCGCAGCACCTCGACCTTTTCCAAAGATTTATGCCCATTGTGTGCCCACTTTGTGCTTCTGGTACAATTACCATTCCACGCGTACGAGCACATCACGCGTACGCATCGATGCACCAACATGCCCCCGTACACCATGCCTGAGGTTGTACCCTATTTATGCTCGTTTTGTGCCTTTGGCCCAGTTCCAATCCATGCACACGCGTACGCGTCAATTCTACCTTGGCACATCCACGCTTATGCGTGATTGACGCATCCGTATTGATTCTCTCTTCTGCTCATCCGCGCGCATGCGTAAAGGACGCATACGCGTGGATTCAAAACCATTAATACCATTAATGCGCAAGCCCTAGTGCAGACGCGTCCCTCACCCCTTTTTCAACGTTCCATTTTCTTCTTCTCTCTTCTCCTTCCTCCTCTAAGGCAGAACCTCCATAACCACCCCATAAGCTTTGCAACCACCACATCCCGGTGACACCCATCACCACCAACCAACGTCATTTCCTTCTTCTTCTTCTTTCCCCTATCTCCTCCTCTTAGTTACTTTCCCCTCTCAACTCCGACACCAGAGCTGTCGCGGCCCCATTACCGCCGACGAGTCTCTTCCACCATCACCAAACCCTTCCTTTCCTCTCATCCACTTCCCATTCTGTCATTGTACTTAGGGCTGAGCTCGTTACCCTGTTCTACGCCCCCTGCTCTTTGAATCCCTACTACCACCAGACCGTCGTGGAAGCACCACCACTGGGCCAAGATCATCTCCGTGCCCTTCGGTCACTGCTTCATCCCTTTCCCTTTTGATTCTATCTCTGCTTGTCACCTCAGGCTCCCTGTCTTCCCCTGTTACTACTTACTGCTCTGTTTTAATTTTTGTTTAGTTATTTTTCCATGTTAATTTCAGCTGCTTAATCTCTGTTTGTTAGGATAGATAGAATTGCATGTGGTTAGGTAGCTAGGTTGTGCTTAGAGGATTCTAGGTCTTATAAGTGCTCCGTTCCTGTTTAATTTCTGCATATTACTTGCTTTACTTTATGGTGAATGTTGTTCTTGCTCTGTGTATACATATTGTTACTGCTGTGATGATCTTAATATTACATGAAGTGCTTAACTGCTGCCTAGCTTGATTAATGCTGCCTGAATCATATGCAATCCTTGCTAGTTAACATGTTTTATGTATTTTGGATTCATATGACACTGTTTTTATTGCTGTTTGGTATCTGGGAACATCCAATTTACTGCTAGAATGCTACCAAAATTTTTGGAAAGCAATCTGTTGTTAACTTGCAACTTAGGTAGTGTACTTGACACTTTTTGGTTTGAAAATTCATTCATTTTATACCAAGTGCAATTCCTCAGTTAATTTGGTCAGCTTTCCCGCTTTATTTTGGTTCCCGTTTGCGCATCGAAATTGATTAACTAAATGAACTATTTGACAGATTTCTGTGTCAAATAAAGCCTTAACAAATCAACCCAATGTGAACCTTGTTTTTAACATTCCATGGTTAAGTCAAATGCTTTATGACTTCGTGGTCCGGTCCAATTTTCACCTTAGCCGACCAATAAAGCCTATTTCCATTATTATGCCATGTGATTTAAACCTATTCTTTTTATTCAAGGTTCTCACATTGTAATTATTGGTGATTGCCAGTGGTGTACACTATTTCAATTAAACTGTCCTGACTTTCTTTTAGTTACACCTTTCAACACCAATTATTACAAACCTAGTGACCATGAGCATTGATGATGACTTTCTTTTTAAGTTCCATATTTGTCATGCAGCTAATATCTAACCTAGCTTTCTAACTTTTAACCCTATTGACTCTCTAATTCTTCTTTTTAGTTTTCACATTAACTATTCTATATTTGATGACTTGCATCATCTACCTTTTTTTCTTGCATAAAAAGGACCATAAAAGAGGCATAATCTTATTTGATCATTGCAATACATGCCTTAATTGATGAATATCATAGTACATTGCTTTGAAATTAGTTTGTCCTGAATTTCAGGAGAAAAAGACATCAAAAATGGGAAGGAAACAACAAAACAAGTAAGGTGTGTGAAGCAGGCGTGCTACTTGGAACAAACGCCAAAAAATTTCATTGGCGTGGTGATGAGCGGATAATTTATACGCTTTTTGGCATTATTTTTTAGTATGTTTTTAGTATGTTTTAGTTAGTTTTTATTATATTTTTATTAGTTTTTATTTAAAATTCACTTTTTTAGACTTTACTATGAGTTTGTGTGTTTTTCTGTGATTTCAGGTATTTTCTAGCTGAAATTGAGGGACCTGAGCAAAAATCTGATTCAGAGGCTGAAAAAGGACTGCAGATGCTGTTGGATTCTGACCTCCCTTCACTCGAAGTGGATTTTATGGAGCTACAAAAGCCCAATTGGTGCGCTCTCAATTGCGTTGGAAAGTAGACATCCTGCGCTTTCCAGAAATGTATAATAGTCCATACTTTGTCCGAGATTTTGATGACCCAAACAGGCGTTCCAAGTAAGCTCAAGAATTCTGTCGTTAAACGCCGGAACTGGCACAAGAATGGGAGTTAAACGCCCAAACTGGCACAAAGATGGCATTTAACTCCAAGAAAAGTCTCTACACATAAAAGCTTTAATGCTCAGCCCAAACACACACCAAGTGGGCCCGGAAGTGGGTTTTTATGTCATTTACTCATTTTTTGTAAACCCTAAGCTACTAGTTCTCTATAAATAGGACCTTTTGCTATTGTATTTTCATCTTTTGATCACTTTAGATCTTAGGATCATCTTTGGACGTCTAGTTCTTAGATTATCGGAGGCTGGCCATTCGGCCATGCCTAGACCTTATTCTTATGTATTTTTAACGGTGGAGTTTCTACACACCATAGATTAAGGTGTGGAGCTTTGCTGTACCTCGAGTATTAATGCAATTACTATTGTTCTTCTATTCAATTCGGCTTATTCTTGTTCTAAGATATCTCTTGTTCCTCAACTTGATGAATGTGATGATGCATGACACTCATCATCATTCTCACCTATGAACGTGTGCCTGACAACCACCTCCGTTCTACCTTAGATTGAGTGGATATCTCTTGGATCCCTTAATCGGAATCTTCATGGTATAAGCTAGAATTGATGGCGGCATTCAAGAGAATCTGGAAGGTCTAAACCTTGTCTGTGGTATTCTGAGTAGGATTTAAGGATTGAATGACTGTGACGAGCTTCAAACTTGCGATTGTGGGGCGTTAGTGACAGACGCAAAAGAATCACTGGATTTTATTCCAACATGATCGAGAACCGACAGATGAATAGCCGTGCTGTGACAGAACGCGTTGAACATTTTCACTGAGAGGATGGGACTGTAGCCATTGACAACGATGATGCCCAACATACAGCTTGCCATGGAAAGGAGAAAGAAGGATTGGATGAAGACAGTAGGAAAAGCAGAGAGACGAAAGGGACAAAGCATCTCCATACGCTTATCTGAAATTCTCACCAATGAATTACATAAGTATCTCTATCTTTATTTTATG
>NC_029780.3:54939287-54940986 GCF_000817695.3 Arachis duranensis | reverse complement strand
GCTGAAACTTGGCTAGCCATGTCTAATCTTTTTAGACTGAAGCTTTAGACTAACATTGCATGATTCCTGGAATTCTTATTAAAAATTTTGAATCTCTTTTTTTTTTTCCATATAATTTTTGAAAAATCCAAAAAAATTACAAAATCATAGAAACCAAAAATATTCCTTGTGTGAGTCTAGTGTCTCATTTTAAGTTTGGTGTCAATTGCATGTTTCTATTCTTCTTGCATTTTTCGAATTTAGTCATGTGTCTTCATTGATCTTCAAGTTGTTCTTGATGATTTCTTTACTCTGATCTTTAAATTCTCTTGGCTTGAGTGTTTTGTTGTTTCTCATATGCATTCTCAATTTGTTAGTGTCAATAGTATACAAACTTCTAAGTTTGGTGTCTAGCATGCATTGTCTATTTGATCTTAGTTGCATTTTGATTATTCCTCATTATTAAAAATTCAAAAAATTTTTAATTTGTGTCTTTTCAAGTCAATAATACAGAGAATTGAAGATTCAGAACATTCAGCAGAAGAACTACACAGAAAAAGCTGGGCGTTCAAAACGCCCAGTGAACAAGGAAAACTGGCGTTTAAACGCCAGCTAGGCTGGGCGTTTAATGCCCAAAAGGGTAGCATTTTGGGCGTTAAATGCCATAATGGATACCATTCTGGGCCTTTAACGCCAGGATGGCACAAGAGTGAAGATTCTATTTTTAATTCAATTTTTTTTAAGTTTTCATAATTTTTCAAAATCAAATCTTTTTCAAATCATATCTTTTCAATCATATATTTTAAACATCAATTTCTTTCCATTTTCAAAAATACTTGCTAACAATTAATGATTTGATTCAACATTTCAAGTGTGTTGCCTTTTCTGTTGAGAAAGGTTTAATGTCTGAATCATATCTTTTAAATTTCTTGTTAGCCAAGTCATTAATTTTAAAAATCAAATCTTTTTTTAAATTATTTTTCAATCATATCTTTTCAATCATATCTTTTTAATCACACCTTTTTCAAAATAGTTTTCAATCATATCTTTTTGCTTTCTAATTTCAAAATCTTTTTCAAATTTCACTTAATTTCTTTCCCAATCTTAGTTTTCGAAAATCAATTACCATTTTTCAAAATTTCTTTTAATTAATTCACTTTGATTTTCGAAAATTTCTTTCCCTCTTCTCACATCCTTCTATTTATGGACTAACACTCCTCCTCAATGCACAATTCGAACTCTATCTCTCTTGATAAGTTTGAATTCTTCTACCTTCTCCTTCTATTCTTCTTTTCCTCTGACACATCAAGGAATCTCTATACTGTGACATAGAGGATTCCATACTTTCTTGTTTTCTTCTCTTTCATATGAGCAGGAGCAAAGACAAAGGCATTCTTGTTGAAGCTGACCCTGAACCTGAAAGGACCATGAATCGAAAGCTAAGAGAAGCTAAAGCACAATTCTCTGTAGAGGACCTAACAGAAATCTTCAAAGAAGAAGACATGGCAGCCGAAAACAACAACAATGCAAACAATGCAAGGAAGGTGCTGGGTGACTTTACTGCACGTACTCCCGACTTCTATGGGAGAAGCATCTTTATCCCTTCCATTGGAGCAAACAACTTTGAGCTTAAGCCTCAATTAGTTTCTCTAATGCAACAGAATTGCAAGTTTCATGGACTTCCATTGGAAGATCCTCATCAGTTTTTAGCTGAATTCTT
>NC_029780.3:54895136-54938924 GCF_000817695.3 Arachis duranensis | reverse complement strand
AACAAAATATTGACTCAGCAAGTCAATATGATTTTTCAAAGTCTGTCTGGAATGCAAGTTGCACCAGGCAGTACTAAGGACACTTCATCTGAAGAAGAAGCTTATGATCCTGAGAACCCATCAATGGAAGAGGTGAATTACATGGGAGAACCCTATGGAAACACCTATAATCCTTCATGGAGAAATCATCCAAATCTCTCATGGAAGGATTAACAGAGACCTCAACAAGGTTTCAACAACAATAATAGTGGAAGAAACAGGTTTAGCAATGGCAAGCCTTTTTCATCATCTTCTCAGCAACAGACAGAGAATTCTAAGCAAAGCCACTCTGACTTAGCAACCATGGTCTCTGATCTAATCAAAACCACTCAAAGTTTCATGACTGAAACAAGGTCCTCCATTAGAAACTTGGATGCACAAGTGGGTCAGCTGAGTAAGAAAGTTACTGAACTCCCTCCTAGCACTCTTCCAAGAAATACAGAAGAGAATCCAAAAGGAGAGTGTAAGGCCATCAACATGGCCAAAATTGGAGAGGAGAAAGAGGCACTGAGTGCCACTGAGGAAGACCTCAATGAACGTCCACTAGCCTCCAATGAGTTCCCTAATGAGGAACCCTGGGAATCTGAGGCTCACACTGAGACCATAGAGGTTCCATTGGATTTACTTCTGCCATTTATGAGCTCTGATGAGTATTCTTCCTATGAAGAGGACGAATATGTCACTGAATAGCAAGTTGATGACTTGACTAGGCAGAGATTACCTCAAAAGAGGCAGGATCCTAGGAAGTTCTCAATACCTTGTACCATAGGCACCATAACCTTTGAGAAGGCCCTGTGTGACCTAGGGTCAAGTATAAACCCTATGCCTCTCTCTGTAATGGAGAGGCTAGGGATTTTTAAGGTACAAGCTGCAAGAATCTCACTAGAGATGGCAGACAATTCAAGAAAATAGGCTTTTGGACTTGTAGAGGATGTTCTGGTAAAGATTGAAGACCATTACATCCCTGCTGATTTCATAGCCCTAGAGACTGGGAAGTGCATGGATGAATCCATCATCCTTGGCAGACCCTTCCTAGCCACAACAAAGGCTGTGATTGATGTTGACAGAGGAGAATTAATCATTCAAGTGAATGAAGAATCCTTTATGTTTAAAGCCCAAGGATATCCCTCTGTAACCATGGAGAGGAAGCATGAAGAGCTTCTCTCAAAACAGAGTCAAACAGAGCCCCCACAGTCAAACTCTAAGTTTGGTGTCGGGAGGCAACAACCAAATTCTAAGTTTGGTGTTGAACCCCCATATTCAAACTCTAAGTTTGGTGTTTGGAGGTTCCAACATTGCTATAAGTATCTGTAAGGCTCCATGAGAGCCACTGTCAAGCTACTGACATTAAAAAAGCGCTTGTTGGGAGGCAACCCAATGTTATATTTATCTATTTTCCATTGTTATTTTATATTTTCTATAGGTTGATGATCATGGAAAGTCACAAAATCAATTGAAAAAGCAAAAACAGAATGAAAAACAGAAAGAAAAACAGCACACCCTGGAGGAAAATTTGCTGGCGTTTAAACGCCAGTGAAGATAGCAAAATGGGCGTTTAACGCACAGTCTGGCACCATTCTGGGCGTTTAACGCCAGAAAGGGGCACCAGACTGGCGTTTAACGCCAAGAATGGGCAAGAAGCTGGCGTTAAACGCCAGAAATGGGCACCAGCCCGGCGTTTAATGCCAGGATTTGCAGAAGGAGCAATTTTGCTTGCCAGTTGGTGCAGGGATAAGTTATCCTTGACACCTCAGGATCTGTGGACCCCACAGGATCCCCACCTACCCCACCACTCTCTCTCTTCTTCACCCATTCACCAATCACCTCAACACCTCTTCCCCAAAAACCCCTCACCTATCAAATCCCACTATTCTCTTCACCACTCACATCCATCTTTCATAAAACCCCACCTACCTCACCATCCAAATTCAAACCACTTTCCCTCCCAAACCCACCCATAATAGCCGAACCCTACCCCTCTCTCCACCCCTATATAAACCCATCCTCTCTCCTTTATTTTCACACAACCTACACACTACTTCTCCCCCTTGGCCGAAAAACAAAGCCACCTCCATCTCCTCTATTTCTTCTTCTTCTACTCTATTCTTTCTTCTTTTGCTCGAGGACGAGCAAACCTTCTAAGTTTGGTGTGGTAAAAGCGTTGCTTTTTGTTTTTCCATAACCATTTATAGCATCTAAGGCCGGAGAAACCTCTAGAAAGAGGAAAGGGAAGGCAAAAGCTTCCACCTCCGAGTCGTGGGAGATGGAGAGATTCATCTCAAGGGTGCATCAAGACCACTTCCATGAAGTTGTGGCCATGAAGAAGGTGATCCCCGAGGTCCCTTTCAAACTCATAAAGAGTGAATATCCGGAGATCCGACATGAGATCCGAAGAAGAGGTTGGGAAGTTCTTACCAACCTCATTTAACAAGTCAAAATCTTAATGGTTCAAGAGTTCTATGCCAATGCATGGATCACCAAGAACCATGATCAAAGTGTGAACCCAGACCCAAAGAATTGGCTTACAATGGTTCAGGGGAAATGCTTAGATTTTAGTCCGGAAAATGTAAGGTTGGCATTCAACTTGCCCATGATGCAAGGAGATGAACACCCTATACTAGAAGGGTCAACTTTGATCAAAGGTTGGACCAAGTCCTCATACACATTTGTGAAGAGGGCACTCAATGGAAGAGAGATTCAAGAGGGAAGCCGGTTCAACTGAGAAGGCATGACCTCAAGCCCGTGGCTAGGGGATGGTTGGAGTTTATCCAACGCTTAATCATTCCCACTAGCAACCGGTCCGAAGTTACTATAGACTGGGCTATCATGATTCATAGCATCATGATTGGAGAGAAAGTAGAAGTTCATGAGGTTATATCCCAAGAACTTTATAAGGTGGCGGACAAGTCCTCTACCTTGGCAAGGTTAACCTTCCCTCATCTCATTTGTCACCTCTGTAATTCAGTTCGAGTTAACATAGAGGGAGACATCCTCATTGATGAGGACAAGCCCATCACTAATAAAAGGATGGAGCAAACAAGAGATCCCACTCATCATGAAATCCCTGACATACCTCAAGGGATGCACTTTCCTCCACAAAACTATTGGGATCAAATCAACACCTCCCTAGGAGAATTGAGTTCCAACATGGGACAACTAAGGGTGGAGCACCAAGAACATTCCATTTTCCTCCATGAAATTAGAGAAGATCATAGAATCATGAGAGAGGAGAAACAAAGGCAAGGAAGAGACATTGAGGAGCTCAAGCACTCCATAAGATATTCAAGAGGAAGAACAAGCCGCCATCACTAAGGTGGACCCGTTCTTTAATCTCCTTGTTCTTTATTTTTCTGTTTTTCGAATTTTTTATGCTTATGTCTATCTATATTTGTGTCTTATGATCATTAGTATCTTAGTGTCTATGCCTTAAAGTTATGAATGTCCTATGAATCCATCACCTTTCTTAAATGAAAAATGTTCTTAACTGAAAAAGAGAAGAATTGCATGAATTCTGAATTTTATAACAGATTAATTATTGTGATGTGGTGGCAATACTTTGACTTCTGAATGTATGCTTGAATAGTGCATATGTCTTTTGAATTTGTTGTTCATGAATGTTGGCTCTTGAAAGAATGATGAAAAAAGGAGACATGTTACTGAGGATCTGAAAAATCATAAAAATGATTCTTGAAGCAAGAAAAAAAGCAGTGAATACAAAAAAAATAAAAATAAAAATAAAATAAAATAAAATAATATAATATAATAATAAAGTCGTGATCCAAGCCGTGCTGTGACAGAGCGCGTTGAACATTTTCACTGAGAGGACGGGACTGTAGCCATTGACAACGGTGATGCCCAACATACAGCTTGCCATGAAAAGGAGTAAGAAGGATTGGATGAAGACAGTAGGAAAGCAGAGAAACGGAAGGGACAAAGCATCTCCATACACTTATCTGAAATTCTCACCAATGAATTGCATAAGTATCTCTATCTTTACTTTATGTTTTATTTATCTTTTAATCATTAATCCTCCAAAACCATTTGAATCCACTTGACTGAGATTTACAAGATGACCATAGCTTGCTTCATACCAACAATCTCCATGGGATCGACCCTTACTCGCGTAAGGTTTATTACTTGGACGACCCAGTGCACTTGCTGGTTAGTTGTGCGAAGTTGTGATAAAGAGTTGAGATTGCAATTGAGCGTACCATGTTGATAGCGCCATTGATGATCTCAATTTCGTGCACCACGTGGCATGCCAGAAGCTGTGCGTGGCCCGCTAGTACAACTTTCCAGAGAGCAACAATGATGACCAAAAGGGGCGTGGCACGCCAATTCATCTTTTAGAAGAGTTCATCACTAGGGCGTGCCACTTTATTTTGAAGGCGTGGCACGCCAGCTCCAGAATTCACTTGGGCGTGCCACTTGAGGATCAAGGCGTGACACGCCAAGCCTAAGAGACCCACAATTGAATGGGCGTGCCACTTGAGCAACATGGCGTGGCACGCTGGTACAAGAATCCAGAGAGAAGGTTGAAGGCTAAATAAGGTCTGGGCGTGCCACTTGGTGTCGAAGGCATTGATAAACCCATTTTTAGGGTTTATCCTGTGCTTAATCTAGTTGATTTTATCCATTATTCTCACACTTATTCATATAATTAGCATGTTTTACGTTTTCCTTCCTGATTTTGTGCTATGATTGAAAACATGCTCCTTTGACCTTAATTTTATTAATTTTAATCCTCTCTTATTACCATTCGATGCCGTGATATGTGTGTTAAGTGTTTCCAGGGTTTCTAGGACAGGAATGACTTAGAGGATGCAAAAGTGGAAGGAATACAAGAAATTGAAGGAATTGCTAAAGTTGTCAGCCTAACCTCTTCTCACTCAAATAGTCATAACTTGAGCTCTAAAGGTCCAAATAATGCTGTCTCAGTTGCTTTGAAAAGCTAACATCTGGGGTTTCGAAATGATATATAATTTGCCATAGTGGCCGTACAGCTAGATGACGCGCATGCGTGCTTCACGCGCACGTGTCGCATTGACGAAAATCAGCGTGTTGGAATTCGCATCCAGCGACTTATGGGCTATTTTCGGCCCAGTTTCAAGCCCAAAAAACACAGATTAGAGGCTGCAGAGTGGAGGAATCATGGGGATCACTTCTCATTATTCACTTTTCATAATTTAAATGTAGTTTTTAGAGAGAGTGGCTCTCTCCTCTCTCTAGGATTTTAGGATTCCTAGTTTGATGCTGTTGAATTGGATATTACATAGTTACTACCTCCATTGAAGACTTTATCATTCTAGTTTGTTTTCTATTTCCTTACTCTTTTTAATCCCTATTTACTTTGTTCAAGGTTACAATTGGATTATTTTCATGGATTGTTAATGCAAAGAGTACTTTTCCATTTAATTTTTTTATTTGTTTAATTGTTTCCAATTGAATTTTTATTACCATGTTACCTTTTTACTCCCTTTTCATGAATGCAGAATTGGCATCCATGTCAATGGAGTATACTTTTAACTTGGCTTTGGAGTTAATTAATATTAGGAGACCCTTGAGTTTGAAGACTAAAGAGTTAATTGGTAATTGGAAGTTGTTGGCCTGCTCTCTGGTTACTAACGCTAATCCTTCCCAAGGGAGAGGATTAGGACTTGTGAATAGAAGTTGGCTTAACTACTTGACTTTCCTTCATTCGTTGAAGGTTAACTAAGTGGAAACAACAACCTATTACTATTACTCTTGGGAAACCCAACAAGGATAGAACTTCTGATTAATCTTCTCCTAGCCAAGGCTTTTTATTTTAATTACATACTTGTTAATTTTCATTGCTTCAAGTCTACTACGCAATCTTTGGAGAAAAAGCATCAGTTGGAGCCACCCGTCCACTTGTACATCTTAGCATGCACCGAGGACGGTGCAATCTTTAAGTGTGGGGAGGTCGATACCGACTTCCGCGGGTTAGTTAATTCCTTCTCAACACCAATGTGGGATTTCCTTTGTTAGTTCATTGTTGCATTTGCATGATTAATTGCATATTTGTTTGATTTTGTGCATATTTTACCACTACTTGGTTGAAGTAATTATTCTCTTTTCAAGAAACTGTCTTATAGCATTTCACTAATTTGAATTAAAATTTATGTTAAACTTGTTGGAAGAATTTTATTTTGGAACATGGTTTTAGAGCTCGAACACAACACCTAGTGAGATTTTGAGCCTACTTGATTGGTTGTATTTTATCAACCAATATTTTACCTTTGATGTGTGTTGTTCTCTCTAAAATTGTGATTTTTGTCTTGCTTAATTCTATATTTTCATTGTTTGATGTATGCATGCACTTATATGATTAAGGCCTTTGTTCACTATAGCTCACATACCCATATAGCCTTACCCTTTTAGTATCCTTTGCAAACCAATGTTGAGCCTATTTTACCCCTTTGTTCTTTACTTTAGCTCATCACTAACTCTAAACGGAAAACAATAATGTCCCTAATCTGAATCATTGGTTAGCTTAGACTAGTGAGAATGCTCACGAATTAGGTATGGGGAAATTGGAATTGAAAACATTTGGTTTGAGAATTGGGTGTTGTGTACTTTTGAGAAAATGTGAAAAAGAATGTTAAACACATATTTATGCACGCAATACCTTAATCATATGCATTGAAAAAGACAAAAGAAAAGAGAAATGAAAAAAAAATATATGAGAAAAAGAAAAAAAGAGAGAACAAATAATAAAAAAGGGGACAAAATGCCCCAAGTTAAGTAATAATATCAATGCATATGAGTTGTACTTAAATTTGGGATGCATGAATATGTACAAAACAAAGTTAATGGGCAGTTAGATCTTGCATTGTAATTACATGGATTGTCTTAAGTTAGGTGGGAAGTTTAAGCTAATTAAGGATTCAGATTTTAGTCCACTTGACCAAATACAATCCTACCTTGACCCTAACCCCATTATAACCCTCAAAAGACCTCTTGATATGTGTATTTGTGCATTAAATTTATGTTGATTGGTAGAAGAAGAGCAAGTCTTAGAAAGTAAGATTAGTAGAGAACCCAGAGATCGAACCTTAAACACCTGAGTGATTAGAGTGCATACACTTCCAGTGAGGGTTCGATGCTGGATTCTTTGTTCCCGGCTTTCATGAGCTTTCTTCTTACAAGTTTACTTGTACTTTATTTTATGATTTGAATTAGTGAAATCCAGTTCATGTCTGTTCTTGGAAGATTTATTTACTTTGACCAAGTAGGTAGAAACATTTTGCATGTAATTACATTCACATAGATAGGTTGCATTTCATACTCTCTACTATTTCTTTTCACTCCTATAGCTTCTCTTGAGCTTAGCATGAGGACATGATAATGTTTAAGTGTGGTGAGGTTGAAAAACCCATTTTTAAGGTTTATCATGTGCTTAATCTAGTGAATTTTATCCATTATTCTCACACTTATTCATACAATTCGCGTGTTTTACGTTTTTCTTACTGATTTTGTGCTATGATTGAAAACATGCTTCTTTGACCATAATTTTATTAATTTTAATACTCTCTTCTTACCATTCGATGCTGTGATATGTGTGTTAAGTGTTTTCAGGGTTTCTAGGGAAGGAATGGCTTAGAGGATGGAGAGAAAGCATGCAAAAGTGGAAGGAATACAAGAAATTGAAGGAATTGCTAAAGCTGTCAGCCTGATCTGTTCTCACTCAAACGGTCATAACTTGCACTACAGAGGTCCAAATCAGGCGATTCTAGTTGCGTTGGAAAGCTAACGTCAGGGCTTCAAAATGATATATAATTTGTCAAAGTGGACGTACAGCTAGATGACGCGCACGCGTGCTTCACGCGCATGCGTCGCATTGACAAAAATCAGCGTGTTGGAATTCGCATCCAGCGATTTCTGGGCTATTTTCGACCCAGTTTCAAGACCAGAAAACACATAGCAGAGGCTGCAGAGTGGAGGAATCATGGAGATCACTTCTCATTATTCACTTTTCATAATTTAGATGTAGTTTTTAGAGAGAGAGGCTCTAGGATTTTAGGATTCCTAGTTTTATGCTATTGAATTGGATTTTACAGAGTTACTACCTCCATTGAAGAATTTATCATTCTAGTTTGTTTTCTGTTTCCTTACTCTTTTTAATCCCTAATTACTTTGTTCAGAGTTACAATTGGATTATTTTCATGGATTGTTAATGCAAAGAGTACTTTTCTATTTAATTTTATTATTTGTTTAATTATTTCCAATTGAATTTTTATTACCATGTTCCCTTTTTACTCCCTTTTCATGAATGCGGAATTGGCATCCATGTCAATGTAGTAGACTTTTAACTTGGCTTAGGAGTTGATTACTATTACAAAACCCTTGAGTTGGAAGACTCAAGAGTTAATTGGTAATTGGAAGTTGTTGGCCTGCTCTCTGGTTACTAACGCTAATCCTTCCCAAGGGAGAGGATTAGGACTTGTGAATAGAAGTTGGCTTAATTACTTGACTTTCCTTCATTCGTTGAAGGTTAACTAAGTGGAAACAACAATCTATTACTATTACTCTTGGGAAACCCAACAAGGATAAAACTTCCGATTAATCTTCTCCTAGCCAAGGCTTTTTATTTTAATTACATACTTATTAATTTTCATTGCATCAATTTATAATCAATTATTTTTCCACTCTCCAACACCAAAATTTCTCAGAAAATCTCATAACCAATAATAAACACACTTCTCATGCAATTCCTTGAGAGACGATCCAAGGTTTAAATATTCGGTTATCAATTTTATCAGGGGTTTGTTACTTGTGACAACCAAAGTTTTTTGTACGAAAGGATTTTTGTTGGTTTAGAAGCTATACTTTCAATGAGAGCTTATTTGTAAAATTCTAGACCACGCAAGAATCCGTTCATCAGGCGTGGCATGCCAGCCCAATAATTTCACTAAGGTGTGCCACTTGAACAACACAGGCGTGGCACACCAATGCACAAAGAAGACCCAAACCAAAGCTGGGCGTGCCACATGGAGTCGAAGGCGTGGCACGCTAGCTCACATATCTCACTTAGGCGTGCCACTTGTATGACCAGGCGTGGCACGCCAACACTCAGGGAGGCCAAGAAAAAGCTGGGCGTGCCACTTGGTATCGAAGGCGTGGCACGCTGGTGCACGAAATTGTGATCATCAATGGCGCCATCAACATGGTACGCACAATTGCAATCTCAACTCTTTATCACAACTTCGCACAACTAACCAGCAAGTGCACTGGGTCGTCCAAGTAATAAACCTTACGCGAGTGTTGGGTCGTCCACGGAGATTGTTGGTATGAAGCAAGCTATGGTCATCTTGTAAATCTCAGTCTGGCAGATTCAAATGGTTATAGATGATTTATGAATAAAGCATAAAATAAAGATAGAGATACTTATGTAATTCATTGGTGAGAATTTCAGATAAGCGTATGGAGATGCTTTGTCCCTTCCGTCTCTCTGCTTTCCTACTGTCTTCATCCAATCCTTCTTACTCGTTTCCATGGTAAGCTGTATGTTGGGCAACACCGTTGTCAATGGCTACAATCCCGTCCTCTCAGTGAAAATGTTCAACGCGCTCTGTCATAGCACGGCTATTCAGCTGTCGGTTCTCAATCATGTCGGAATAGAATCCAGTGATTCTTTTGCGTCTGTCACTAATGCCCCACAATCGCAAGTTTAAAGCTCGTCACAGTCATTCAATCCTCGAATCCTACTTAGAATACCACAGACAAGGTTTAGACCTTCCGGATTCTCTTGAATGCCGCCATCAATTCTAGCTTATACCACGAAGATTCCGATTAAGGGATCCAAGAGATATCCACTCAATCTAAGGTAGAACGGAGGTGGTTGTCAGGCACACGTTCATAGGTGAGAATACCCTGGGCAACTAAAATACCCTGGGCATGCCACTTTGACTCGAAGGTGTGGCACGCCAAGCCAGAATCAAAGGAAGCGTGACACGCCAGCGAAGCGCCAGTCACACGCCAGCTGGAAGATCACGTTTGTTGAGTTCTTTTCCCTCTAAATTGTAATTTTCTTTTCACTTTTGTATTTTCCTTTATTTTTCTAGACCTAGGAGTAGTATAAATATCCCTTGGAAGTATTAAAAAAAGGGGGATCGGAGTGGTAGGATTGTGGAGAGTTCTAATTGGGTTCACTTTTCACTTTTTTACACTTTTTCTCTTCCATCTCTTGTACTTTTTCTCTGAGCTATGAGTAGCTAAATTTCCTCTCATTGAGAGAGGGAGCTCTATTGTACTTGATGGGTTAAGGATAGTGAATTTCTTCTTCTCTTCATCTTCTCTTTGATTTGCTAGAAGGAATTTCGTTTTTCATGCTTAGTGTTCAATCATCTTGCAAAAGAGATTGAATGCAAAATGGGTTTCATGGGAACCTTGGAAAAGGAAACATGAAACCATGCTAGAAATCCCTTCTCACACTTGAGTAGGATCTGGGTTTTGGTGTTTGGATATGGTGACATATAATCCTCCCTCTACTTCGACCTATGATGATGTGTGGTATAATTAGGGACCAAGCATATCTCTCTTCATGAGCAATTAGACCAAGGAATTCGCTATTGATCAAGATCTGAGAGATTGAGTCTCCAAGGGATTGGGGCTTGATCAATCATGATTGCCAAGAGGTCAATGAGTTGCATGATTGAAGAGGATATAAGCTGGATTTAATCCAAAGAGACAATATCTCCTGATCTCAATGATTCCCCCTTATTCTTATCTCTCCCATTTTTTTATAGCTTTCATTTACATTCTACAAATCCCCATTCCCTGTTTACATTCTTGCCATTTCTATTTTTGCACTCTATTGCCTTTTTTTATTCATTTGCCGTTTATGTTTCTGCCATTTATTATTCTGCAATCACAACTTATTCTGTTTAGCTTGACTAATTCACCAATTGATTAAAAATTGCTCAAATCTACTAATCTCTGTGGATACGATCCCACTCCACTGTGGGTTATTACTTGACGATAATTTTGGTGCGCTTCCAAATAGCGGATTCACCATTTTTATTGGGGGGAGTGAATTCAAACTCATCAATATTCTTTGAGGCATGATGATTATTGTTGCTTAACAAACAAGCATTTCACTATCATTTCATGATTTCTTGGATTATATTTTTTATTGATATCTGATCTCTATTTTCTTGCATTTCAAGAGTTCTCTCGTTTAACTCACTTCATGAACATGTCAATCCTCTTGTTCTCTGTTTTTTGTCTATGCCTGATTCCTTGCTTTATATTCCTCGACTTGGCTTAATTGTTTATATCCTGTGATTTCTATTTTTTCCAGGATGTCTGACAGAGGAAAAGTAAAGGTTACCTCTCGAAAAAGGAAGAAATCTCAATCTTCCACTACTTTTCCTTTCTCCGATTATGCCAAGAACCCTCTTTCCAAAAAGGAGAAAGCAGATCAGTTACTGCCCACACCGACGCAGACAAGTTTCCAAACTTGTACTGTGAGCTCCGTTTTCCATTTTTTTAGTGGCGAAAGCTCAATCTAGAGAAGAAGCTCGCCATTCCTTCAGATCTAAGGCAGCCCATTGAGCTTCAGCTTGATGCGTTGAGCCTGTCTTTTGTGGATACGGTGCTAGTTAGAGTGAATGAGTCGTGGGTACGAGAATTCTATTGCAACTTTTATACACCGACCCTTGATTCGATTCACCTGAGAGGCAGGCGAGTTCTGATAACAGAGGCTGACATTGAGGATGCACTCCTCTGTCAGCCCAGGACAAGTGATACAGATGCTTTTATGTAGGCTGAGGCGGAGTTGCACAATATGACATATGACTATAATGCACTAAAGAGTATAGTTGCCACCCCGGACGCCCTTTGGGAAATCGATGCCAATAAGACGAAACCCAAGGGGATGATGTTCAATTATCTGACTCGGGAGGCGAGGACATGGTAGTAGATCTGTGCTCATTATGTGATGCCTACCATGCACTTCTCAAAGATTCCGGTGGACATGCTCGCTCTGATCAGGTGCATTTTGGAGGGGCACCAATTATATTTCCCCTGCCTGATCAGAAAGTTTATGTGGCAAACACAAGTCCGTGGCACACTTCCATTCCCTACTTTAGTCACTGAAATGTGTCAGCGGGATGGCGTACCCTGGCATCAGGATGACGAGTCGCCACCACCGATCCACGGGAAGGAGAGACTTATCTCGTGGGGGACTTGGGTGGACGAGAGACCAGCCCTGCGTAGATCCAGAGCCCGCTCAGTAGCAACATCTAGGCCACCACCTTCTTCAGCAGCAGCAGTGTCTTGACCATCATCTTCTACAACAGCAGCCGGACCCTCTGCACCATCCGCATCGACCAGTCAGCCACCACCACCACCTTCATCAGCACCTCAGCTGACCTGCAAGCTAGTTCAGCATCTAATCGGGGGAATGGATCAGACCGATCGTCGCATCGAGCGACACTTTCGGCATGTGACTCAGATGTTAGTATCGTTGGGAGCCGTCATACTCCCTGATTCTGACACTTCCGATCATTCTGAGGAAGAGGCGGATCATGAGGAGGAGGCTGGGCAAGCAGAGGCACCTCGAGAGACTCAGGCTTCTTAACAGCCACAACTCCAGCCAGATGCAGATGTCGACCCTTCTACCTAAGCTTACTTGTAGCATCGGGGACGATGCTTTATTCTAAGTGTGGGGAGGTTGACGTTGATGGCGGAGTTTACATATTGGGTGAAAATTTTCAAACTTCAACTTAGTTACTTTATTTTATCTTATCTCAGTACTTGCACCTCTATTTTGGATTATTGTATTGGTATTTTGGATATTAGTTTATTGCACTTAACATCTTTGGTTGTGTATATTTTGAGATTTTTAGTTTGATTTACATTTTTTTTAGTTGATAGCACATAATTTGGTTTGATTGAAAAGGGGAGTAAACTAAGGATTTTTACCTTTCTCAATCACAACATTGCATTTAGGAAATAGAATTTGTCAAAATGATGAAATTTTCCAAGAAATTACTTATAGGATCCAATTGATTTGAGTAAAAATGTTTCCTCGTTGAACTTGCTTGATTTATGTCTTGTGGAACATGTTTTGAGCTAAGAACACAAGCTTGTAAGATTTGAGCCTAATTGTGTAGTTACATCTTATAACCACTTATTTCCATTCTTGTGTGCATTTATTCTCTTTCTATGATTGTGATCTTTGATTTATTTGAATCTATATGTCCATTGTTCCTTGTATGAATGCATATATATGATTGAGGCCATTATTTCATTAGCTCCCTTACCCAAATAGCCTTACCTTTTATCCTCCATTGTTAGCCAACTTTGAGCCTATGATTAACCCACTTTGTTCTCAATATTAGCACATTACAAGCCTTAAAGCAAAAAATAATCATTGTCCTTTATTTGGATCTTTGATTAACTTAGGCTAGTGAGTGTGTGCATCATTCAAGTGTGGGGAAACATGGAACATTGGTTGGGAAAAGGTGCGTGTTGTATTTTTGTTGGAAATATTGGGAATTGGGTACATACTCATGTGTTAATTAAATGTAAAACCATATGCATTGTTAGTACACTTTATTGCAAAAAGAAAAAATGATGAGAAAATAAAAAGAAAACAAATATATATATCAAAAGAAAAGAAAAAAATAAATATAGAAAGAAAGAAAAAACAAAAAGAAAAAGAAATAAAAAGGGGACAAAATGCCTCAAAGTGAAGCTCAATAATAATCAATGCATATGAGTTGGCATCAAGAAAAGAATGCATAAGTATGTGAAAAAATGAAGAATGGGTACTTAGGTTAGCTTTGAAATTGTATAGGTTGTCATAGGTTAGGTGGGAAGTTTAAGTTGATCAAAGATTCAAATCTCAAGCTCACTTGACCATATGCATCCTCACCTTGGCCCTAGCCCCCAGTATAACCCAAGAAAAGACCTCATGATATTTGTATGCATGCATTGGATAATTGTTGATTGTTAGATGAAAAACAAATCTTGGAAAGCATGATTAGGGGAGAATTGAGAGAATCAACCCTATACACTTGAGCGACTAGAGTGGATACACATCCGGTGAGGGTTCGATTGCTCAATTACATGTTTTCACCTATGATCATCTTCTCTTGCAAGTTTGTATAATCTTTAATAGCTCAATTCAATTGGGGTTTGGCTTGGTTGTTAATACCCTTAGCCCTTATGCTTATATTGGTTTTCTTGGGATTTGATTTATTTTGACCAAGTACTTGCATTTGGATAATTGCATATAAGTAGATTGCATTTAGTTAATTTACATTTCAATAAATGATAGTACCCTTCGTCTTTCTCTTGGTTAAGCATGAGGACATGCTTGGTTTAAGTGTGGGGAGATTTGATCCGCCACTATTTTGTGGTATATATTGTGCTTAATTTAGGTGGATTTTATCCACTTTTCCACATTTTTTAAGGAAATAGCATGGTTTCATAATTTTCTCCTAAATTGTGCTTAAGTGTAATAACATGCTTTTTAGGCCCTTAAATTGTTAATTTTGATTCACCTTTGGTTCCACTAGATTCCTTGATGTGTTTCATTAGTGATTTCAGGATGAAAAGGCTAGGAATGGATCAAAGGAGTGAAGAGAAAAGCATGCAAAGTGGAGAAATAATGGAAAACCAAGGATTTGGGATGCTAAAATCGACACGCACGTGCAGAAAACGTGCACGCATGGAAAACTGAAGTCGCATGGCGACGCATACGCGTACATGATGCGTACACGTGGATAGCTAAATGTCAAGCGACGCGTACACGTTGGTGCTCGCACGTGACCCACTTAAAGTGAATCCACTGGAGGCGATTTCTGGGCTTCCTAGGCCCAAATCCAACTCACTTCTGATGCTATTAAACCCAAGGATTGAAGGGGAAGTTATCAATTAGTTACCACACAAGTCATTAAGTAGTTAAGTTTTAGTTTTATTTTATAGAGAGAGGAGCTCTCTCTTCTATCTAGAATTAGGATTAGTATTAGGTTTAATCTCTTCTTAGATCTAGGCTTCAATTCTACTTCTCAATTACTTCTCCTTTTTAATTTCTTGTTGCTACGTCTTGTTCTTCTATTCTTTTGTTGTAATTTCCTTTATTGTTCACTTTGTAGTTGATACACTCTTGTTCCTTTTATTTTTTTAATTTAATTTGAGGTAATTCATGTTAATTGTGCCTTCTTTAATGGTTGATGTTAATTCGTTGCATTTAGTAGTTATTAGATTTCATTCTTGTTGTCATTTGAAACAACCTTGATGTTCGAGTATGCGTGATCTTTTCTGAATGCACGGAATCCTCCGGAAGATCAGTAAGACGTTCGGATTTTCTATCGGTAAAGAATTTCACCAATATGATCGCGTTGTAAGTATAGATTCTAAACCAACAGAGAATCCTTTCGTAAAAAAGTTTTGGTTGTCACAAGGAACAAACCCCTGATAAAATTGATAATCGAAGTATTTAAACCTCTGGTCGTCTTCTCAAGGAATTGCAGGGAGGTGTGTTTTATTATTGGTTATGGAAAACAGTATTTTTGGGTTTTTTAAAAGGTTTGAACAAGAGAAATAAATTACAGGAAATAAATTAACAATGAGAAAACTCTTGGCAAGGTATGAGAACTGGAATTCCTATCCTAGTTATCCTTATTAATAGTGATGAGAATTATATTTTTGCTCCCACTAAGTCAAGTGGTTAAATTAAATTAACACCTAAAGTCCTAGTCAACTCCTAAGGAAAGACTAGAGTTATAGGAATCTAAATCAATCAGTAAAGATATCAATTATCAATCACAATGAGTTTGACAACTCAAGAGTTACCAATTAATCAACCAAAGCTAAGAATGTAGAAAGCTAAATAAAAATCATATATCTGAAAATACCTCAAATTGCATTAGTTGAGAAAATCCAAACTTGAAAAGTTCATAAACCAAATTGAGAAAATAAGTAAAAGGAACATTGAACCTGAAAATTGAGAAGAAGAAATCCTAATTCCTTTAAGAGGAATCCTAATCCTAAATCCTAAGAGAGAGGAGAGAACCTCTCTCTCTAAAAACTACATCTAAACCTAAAGTTATGTGAATGAGAAGTTGTATGATATGTGTTGAATGAATGGATGGATTCCCCCACTTTATAGCCTATAATCTGTGTTTTCTGGACCGAAAACTGGGTCAAAAACAGCCCAGAAATTGTCGGATTCTGGTACGTACAGATCGCGGCAAAGTGACGCGGACTCGCAAGCGTGGATTGGATTTTTGCCAGGTCACGCGTCTGCGTGATCCACGCGTTCGCGTCGCTTGGCTTCGAGGCAGCTATAGCAAATTATATATCATTGTGAAGCCCCAGACATTAGCTTCCAACACAACTAGAACCGCGTCATTTGGACCTCTGTAGCTTAAGTTCTGGTCGATTTAGTACCGGGAGGTCAGGCTGGACAACTTTAGTAGTTCTTTCAGTTTCTTGTGTTCCTTCCACTTTTTCATGCTTCCTTTCCATCTTCAGAGCCATTCCTGCCCTGTAATCTCTAAAATCACTTAACGCACATATAACGGCATTGAATGGTAATAAGAGAGGATTAAACATAGGAAATTTAAGGCTAAAGAATCACGTTTTCAATCATAGCACAAAATCAGGAAGGAAAACGTAAACTCATGCAAATCATATGAATAAGTGTATGAAAGATTGATAAAATTCACTCAATTGAACACAAGATAAACCGTAAAATAGTGGTTTATCAACCTCCCCACACTTAAACATTAGCATGATATCATGCTAAGCTCAAGAGAAGCTATTAAAGAGTGAAGAGGAATGATAGAATGTATGAAATGCAACCTATCTATATCAATGCAACTAAATGTGAAATGTTTTTACCTACTTGGTTAAAAGTAAATAAGCTCTTGAAGACAAATATGAACTGGATTTCACTAATTCAAATAACAAAATAAAGTACAAGTAAAGAAGATAGCTCATGAAAGTAGCGAACATAGAATCAAGCATTGAACCCTCACTAGTAGTGTATATCACTCTAACTCTCTCAAGTGTCTAGGGTTAATTCACTCACATCTTCCCTAGTCATGTTTTCTAAAACATTATTCTTCATCTAACCAATCAACAAAAATTTAGTATACTAGTGCAAACATCATGAGGTGTTTTCAGGGTTGTAATGGGGCTGAGGTAAAGGTAAGGATATATATATATCTAAGTGAGCTAATTAAGTGAATCCTTGATTAGTCTAAGATCTCACCTAACATACATACCTTCTATAATTTCAAAGTTCTTTACCTAGCTACCCAAATTTTTCCACTTTTGTATTACATGCTCATGTATCAAACTTATTTTTGAATTTTGTCCTATGTGCATTAATTTTTTTTATTTTGCATTTGGGGAAATATTTTTCTTTTTGTATCCCCTTATTTAATTACTTAATATTTTTTTTCTTTTTTTATCAATGCACATGGTAATTTAATTATTTTGATTTCACATGAGCATGTTTCTCAAATTTTCAAATAACTTATTCAATTTAATTCCCTACTTTTTCTATCATCCCATGTTCCCATAAAATTCCCCACACTTAAATTATACACAATATCTATCTTAAGCTAACCAAGGATTCAACTTGAGATTTTTATTTTGTTTTTCTGCTTAAGGCTAGTAATGTGATTATGAAATAGAAGGGGATAAAAAGGCTCAAGGGGGCTAACATAGATGGCATAAAAGGTAGGTTTATTTGGGATAAGCGAGCAAAAATACAATTAATGGCCTCAATCATATGCAAGCATGTAAATATACTAAATAATGGACATATAGAATGAAACAAAATATAGATTACAGTTATAGAGAAGGAAAACACACAAGAATATAATATTATGGTTAAATAATGTAACCATATAAATAAGCTCAAAATCTCACGGGTTGTGTGTTCTTTGGCTCAAAGACAATGTTCCAAATACAACTTCAAACAAGTTTAACACAAAAAATTTTGATTTTAAATTAGTGAAATTTTTCAAAAATAGGGTCTTTAGAAGAAACTTATTATTTTTCAACCAAGTAGAATATGCATAAAATCAAACAATTATGCAATCAAACATGCAAATGCAACAATGAATTAAAAAAGAAAATAAAACATTGGTGTTGGGAAGGAAATAACTAACCCATGGAGATCGGTATCGACCTCCCTACACTTAAAGATTGCACCGTCCTCGGTGCATGCTAAGATGTGCAGGTAGACGGGTTGCTTCAACTGATGCTTTTCTCCAAAGATTGAGCAGATGAACTTGTTTGTCTCCCTATTAAGAAGCTTTTCCTCTCCCTTCGTGGTGGCCATCCTGAAAGAAGAGGGAAAAGAAGAAAAGTAACCCAAAAATAAAGATAGAAAACAAATAAAATATGGGTGTTAATGCCAAATAATAAGGGTCTCAAGTACATGGTAGCTACAACATGTATGTGAGAAAGCAATAGAAGCACATGGCATACGAATGGTACAAAAATTGCAACAATGGGGAAGAGAGTGTGGGTAATACAAGATAGTATAAGTGCATATCAATGCAAAAGGAATACCAGTATTATAAAAAATAGCATTGACTTATGAATAATAATACCCAATCAGAATAAAACAAGTCATGAAGCACAAAAAATAATTCAAGAGAAGATGCAACAGTGAAATAAGAAAATTCAACACCAAAGAAAAAATAATGAATTTATAAAAGAAAATAAAAATATGCACTAAATTAAAATGCAATGAATGAAAGTATGCAAATAAATAAAATAGAATGAAAGTGAAGAAGAAGGAGAAGTGAAAGAGATAAAGTAAGAAAGAAAGGAGAAAAGATAAAAGAAATTAGGATTAGAAAAGATAAAATAATTGGCACTGATTTAGATAAGTTGTGCGGCGCAGGCGATGCAGATGCGTGAATGACGCGATTGCGTGGTGAGCAATAAGGTCAGGTGATGCGGACGCGTAGGTCATGCGATTGCGTGGCCTGATTTGTGCGATTGGCGCGAGTGCATCCCCTTGTTCGCGCAACTCTCTATTCGAAACTCTTTTTGCCAAATTTTAGGGTGACGCGTTCGCGTGGTTGACGCGATCGTGTGGATGGCCATTTTTGGAAAAAGATGCGGCCGCGTAGGGCACGCGTTCGCGTGGGAGGGCTTGGCCTTCTAGCACGAGTCCAGCCCCATTTCAGCCCAACTTACTGCCATACACCCATTTACGTCGATTTCATAGAGCCACGCGTTTGCGTGGATAACGCAGACGCGTGGGAGGCTATTTTGCACATGACGCGGACGCGTGGTGCACACGGTCACATGGGCATATTTGTGCCTAAGGCACGCCTCCAGCCACGCTTTCGCGTGACTCTCTGTTCACTTTTCTTTTCTTCCTAATGCACCTGCGACGCGGACGCGTCAGCGACGCTGTCGCATCGCGTGTTTTCTTTTTTATGCAAAATGTAGAATACAGTATGCAGATGCTGATGCAGATGTTATGAATAATTACAGGTTCAATGAAATAAAATAAAATAAAACTCAAAAACAAACAAAATTAAATAAAATTATAATGGAAAAAAAGAACGATCATACCATGGTGGGTTGTCTCCCACCTAGCAATTTTAGTTAAAGTCCTTAAGTTGGACATTTGGTGAGCTCCTTGTCATGGCGGCTTGTGCTTGAACTCATCCAGGAATCTCTACCAATGTTTGTAATTCCAATGGCCTCCCGGATCCCAAACCAGGCGCAGAAAGTCTTCAAGCAAGTTGAAGCAAGTGACAGGGCCCCAAGAGTGTTGATTGCCAAAATGAATTCCGGGGTCCCAAACTTTGCTTTTACACTCGTCTTCTTATTGATCATTATTGTTCCAACCGGGTGGCAAGCAATTTGAATTCTCTACGGAGTACCAAACTCTTCTTGTAGATCTAACCAAATTATCACCAGTTGAGTCCTTATATCTAACTCTTGAAATATCAACCTTGATGAGCCTTGATTTGAAACTCCAACCACTAAACATTTTTCTCTTACGCTTAATGCCACAAAGCTTTCTGAGTTGGCCATCCATTTCAAGAATAGTGTACTCAAGTGGGATAAGAAGATGAATAGAGATAAAATTTACCCACTCAAGGGAAGGAGTAGACGACAACCTCGGTGGAGAAGTCTCCAATGTTCTTGACAAAGCGTACTCAACTCTCGTCCGCCCTTTTCTAAGGATTTCCACTTCCACATCATTCTCAGACTCAATCAGAGAAGAGTCTTCATACTCAAGAAGTTCAATTGCGGATGTAGTTCTATTACTGGGAGGATTTGATGCAGGATCCTCGTTACCAAGGGAACTTACTTCTGGATCTATCCCATCCAAGTCTTCATAAGGAATATGCCATGGAGGTTGTGTACTGGCCTTCTTGACATTAATTTCAATCTTATTGGAGGGGAGCTCTACAATTCTAGATTCCCATGGAGGTTCAGCATCTCCTAAATCTTCAATCACTTCTTCCTTTGCAACTATTATGGCTTCCTCCACTTGTTCCAATACAAATTTATGCTGCTCACTGTCCACCAGTGTTTCTAGTGTTGCCTTCATGCTACGCTCTTCTTTGGATTCTCCACATGTAGCCATGGGAGTACCTTGAATGTTCAAATGTTGGGAAGCTAATCGGTGTACTACCTCAGTAAAGGCAGTTGCGAATTCTAGTACTCCCCGTTTCATCTCTCTTTGCCCTTGAAGAAGAACACCAATAGTGTCATGCATTGAAGGTTGAGGTGGATGTGAGGGCTCATTAATTGGGAGGAAAGGTTCATGATAAGAGGGTGGTTCATCACTCTCCATCTTTTCCACTTGTTGCACAGCACACTTCAATTCCTTGTTCTCAAGTTGAGATTCTTTAGCCATGAAAGCTTCAGGTGCTATTCGGTTTATCGATCGGTCCAACTGATGCAGGGTTGCTTGAAATTGATCCATTGTTTCATTGAGACGATCCCTTAACTCTTGTTCTGCTTGGATATCATACATAGGATCATAAGGCTCTTGGATTGATGGATATGGAGGTGGTGGTTCTTGGGAGTAATTGGGTTGAAATTTGGGTGGCTCATATGGCTCATAGGGTGGTTGATATGGTGGATAAAGGTTAGAATCATGTGATGGTGTTTGGTAGTAGGGGGCTTGTGAATATGGTGATTCAAAATTACGTGGAGGACGGGGTTCATAGGTATTTTGGGGTGGGTGTTGATTATCACAAAGAGGTCCACCATAACCATTGTCTTGGTGTGTATCATAGAATGGTTGTTGATAGTGCCTTGGAGGTGGTTGTTGCCAAGAGGGTTGATCAAATCCTTGTGGCTCCTCCCATCTTTGATTTTCCCATCCATGACCCAAGCTTTCATTATAATCTCCTCTTCCTGTAATTGATGATTGGATTTTTGATGGTATAGAATTTCACAAATAAATTCTCGTTGCAAGTATAGTTTCTAAACCAATCAATAATCCTTTCACACAAAAAGTTGTTTGTCACTAAAACAAAACCCTAAATTTATAAACCGAAGTATTCAAACCTCGGGTCGTTCTCCCTAGGAATTACAATAAAGTGTCTTGTTATTGGATATGAGTTATTTTGGGGTTTTTGAGATTTTAGACAAGAAATATAAATGGCATAGGAAATAAACTAACAACTAACAAAGCTCTTGGCAAGATATGAGTACTAGAAGTCCTATCCTAGTTATCCTTCTCAATTGTGATGAGAATTGTGTATTGCTCCCACTTAGTTAACCTCTAACCATGGAGGAAAGTCAAGTGAATGAATCAATTTGATTCCTCAAGTTCTAATCAACTCCTAAAGGAAAGACTAGCTTTAGAGGCATTCAAATCAATTAGCAACTTCTAATTATCAATCAACAAAGGAATTAGATAACTCAAGAGTCACTAATTACTCTACCTAGGCCAAGAGGAGCAAAACCTACACTAAAATCCAACCAAGCATTTCATCAAACACTTGGAAGGCACAAAAGAAAAGCATAGTAAATTGACAACAAAAATGAAATCTAACAACAATTATTGAAAGGAATTAACAACAACAATTAAAAGAAACACATTTATTATGAATTACCTTGATTGAATTGAAAGAGAGTAGAAGAAACAAAAGTAGATCTACAACAAAACACAAGAACAACATAAAGGAAATTACAACAAAAGAATAGAAGAAGCATGAATGTAACTACAAGGAATTGAGAGATAGAAGTGGAAGAAAGCAAAGATTAAAACCTAGATCTAAGAACTAAACCTAATCCTAATCCTAATCTTAGAGAGAAGTGAGAGCTTCTCTCTCTAGAAACTACTTCTAAACTAATCCTAATGAGTGGGAATGAACTAATGTCCCTTTGCTCTTCAATCCTTGGCTTTAAATAGCATCTTTGGTGCCAAAGTTGGTTGGGATTAGGCCCCACAACCCTTGAGAATTCGTTGGCCACGTTTTTATTAAAAAATCATAAACCAACACCGACGCGTACGCGCACATCACGCGTACGCGTCCATGGGGTAATTCGCAAGGTGCGTGCGCGCGTCCATGGGCGAGTTCAACTTCTTTGACTTTTCATGATTTCTCCACTTTGCATGCTTTCCTCTTCACTCCTTTGATCCATTCCTAGCCTTTTCAATCTGAAATCACTAACAAACATACCAAGGCATCTAGTGGAATCAAAGGTGAATTGAATTTAGCTACTTTAAGGTCTAGAAAGCATGTTTTCACATCTAAGCACAAATAGGGAGACAATCACAAAACTATGCTAATTCATTGAATAAATGAGGGTAAAAGGTATTAAAATCTCTTAAAATCAATACAAGATAAACCGTCAAAACAGGGATTATCAGTAACATGATTGTAACCGAACTCAGAGCCAAAGGGGTGAGAATTCATAGTAGCTAATAAAAATTAAAAAAAAATAAATAAACAAGCAAAAGAAAATATTTTCAATAACCAATAATAAGACACGTTTACAATTCCCCGGCAATGGCGCCATTTTGACGTTCGGATTTTCTATCGGTAAAGAATTTCACATATATGATCGCGTTGTAAGTATAGTTTCTAAACCAACAGAGAATCCTTTCGTACAAAAGTTTTAGTTGTCACAAGTAACAAACCCCTGATAAAATTGATAACCGAAGTATTTAAACCTCAGGTCGTCTTCTCAAGGAATTGCAGGGAGGTGTGTTTTATTATTGGTTATGGAAAATATTATTTTTGGGTTTTTTAAAAGGTTTGAACAAGAGAAATAAATTGCAGGAAATAAATTAATAATGAGAAAACTGTTGGCAAGGTATGAGAACTGTAATTCCTATCCTAGTTATCCTTATCAATGGTGATGAGAATTATATTTTTGCTCCCACTAAGCAAGTGGTTAAATTAAATTAACACCTAAAGTCCTAGTCAACTCCTAAGGAAAGACTAGAGTTATAGGAATCTAAATCAATCAGCAAAGATATAAATTATCAATCACAATGAGTTTGACAACTCAAGAGTTACCAATTAATCAACCAAAGCTAAGAATGTAGAAAGCTAAATAAAAATCATATATCTGAAAAAACCTTAAATTGCATTAATTGCGAAAATCCTAACATGAAAAGTTCATAAACCAAATTGAGAAAATAAGTAAAAGGAACATTGAACCTGAAAATTGAGAAGAAAAATCCTAATTCCTTTAAGGGGAATCCTAATCCTAAATCCTAAGAAAGAGGAGAGAACCTCTCTCTCTAAAAATTACATCTAAACCTAAAGTTATGTGAATGAAAAGTTGTATGATATGTGTTGAATGAATGGATGGATTCCCCTACTTTATAGCATCTAATCTGTGTTTTCTGGGCCAAAAACTGGGTCAAAAACAGCCCAGAAATTGCCCTCAGTGATTTCTGGTACGTGCAGGTCGCGGCAAAGTGACGCGGACGCGTCTGGATTGGATTTTTGCCACGTCACACGTCTGTGTTATCCACGCGTTCGCGTCATCTGGCTTCGAGGCAGCTATAGCAAATTATATATTGTTGCAAAGCCCCGGACGTTAGCTTTCCATCGCAACTAAAGTCGTGTCATTTGGACCTCTGTGGCTCAAGTTATGGTCGATTTAGTACCAGAAGGTCAGGCTGAATAGCTTTAGCAGTTCCTTCAGTTTCTTGTGTTTCTTCCACTTTTGCATGCTTCCTTTCCATTTTCTGAGCCATTCCCGCTCTGTAATCTCTGAAATCACTTAACGCACATATCACGGCTTCAAATGGTAATAAGAGAGGATTAAACATGGGAAATTTAAGGCCAAAGAAGCACGTTTTCAATCATAGCACAAAATCAGGAAGGAAAACATAAACTCATGCAAATCATATGAATAAGTGCTTGAAAGATTGATAAAATCCACTCAATTGAACACAAGATAAACCGTAAAATAGTGGTTTATCAGGGAGAACCTCTGATATATCATCAAATATCTCAATCCTCATTGTCATTATGTCATATTTAAGTTAGAACCTTTTCTGAGGCAAACTCGATAATGCAGTCACGAAGAACCTAGTTTTTGAACCGTATCAGTTAGGAATTTTGATTCTGCTTTCCGTAAATAGTCTCAATTTGACGAACCAGACCCGATTCATGAGAGAAGAGAGATAATAGGATAATATTATCATTATATTAGTATTAGAAGCTGATTGAATGATATTATAAGGTTACTTGGTCTGTTTTAGTTAAAAACAGAAAATCGGTTTAACCGGGTTCACAGTTTACTGGTGCAGCTTAGCACCAGCACTCTCTGATGACTCTAGAAATGCTAAGGCCTCATTATACATGTTTTATTCTCATAATAAATATGTTACTAGTGTCATTTATGCTAGTAGCTCAGAAAATGATTTTTAGAGATGTTTTTACAACTGTTTTGATACATCTAGTTTTAGTAGTTATACACCTGAGATATTTTAATATTATTTTAATCCACCTCTAAGCCAACCAATCACAACTCACCCTACACCCCCAAAACACTCAAGGCTGGCTCATTTTCACTTTGTGGCCGAAAATAGGAAGAGAGAAAAAGAGAGAAAAGTTCTTAGTTCCAAATCTTCAAAGCTTGATTTCTTCTGAACTAAAACTCAAATCAAAACTCCAATTTCACCAAAATGATCCTCTCTTCTTCCTCCACATAACCATATAACTTATCAAGGATGGAAATAAGGTGATATGGCTGTTCCTTTCCACTTTCAATTTGGTTTTCAAGGAAACATGCTTAAACATGTGTTTTCTTGATGTTCTTCCTTAGGAATCATGCTTAACTTGACTTGAGAGCCAAGAAACGTTAATTTCTAGCAATTCTAAGGTGAAATATCCCTTCCTAAAGTGATGAGAGAGATTTGATCAGTTGAGGGTTTTTGGATTTAAAGTTGTTCTTGATGTGATTTAGGAGGAAAAAGTGCTTAAGGACCACCTAAGGACATAACCGAATCAGGAGCAGCAAAACAAGGTAGGGTTTGATGAATTTAATCTTGATTGATTATGTTTGAGTTGTGTGATTATGATATGGTTCGGCTATGCTCGAAATTGATTGTTTATATGAGTGATTCTTGTTGAAATTTTGGTGAAAATTTGATGAAATTTGATGATATTCAAGCTATGAATGCATGTTCTTGTGGTTGCTGGAATTTCGAACCCTAACCCTTAAATTTGGATTGAATTTGTGTTGTAATCAAGGGGAAAACATGGGGTTTTGGCGGCTGATAATTTATTTTGAATTATGGTAAAAATCGGTTGCTGAAAAGACTGAAAAATAGGTAAAAACAAATAAAGAATCTAAAGAATTTATGAAGAACACAAAGAACACTTTGAGTATGATGAAAAACATGGAAGAACAGGCCTTAGATCTTGAAAAGGGCAACAAAGTAAAATTTTAAGTGTTTGGGGGGTTATTTCGTAATTTCAAAAAGTTAGGATAGTGAAAGTAGAAATATTAAAAGTTACCAGGGTAAAAAGTTTATTTTAAAGGTTAAAAGTTAAAGTGGGGTAATTTTTGAAAATTTAATAATAAAATTATAAATAATAATAAAATATTAAATAATAATATTTAATTAAAAATAATAAAATAATACGGAAAAGGCAATTTTCTGTAAAAACTTTAGAAAGACAATTTTAAGCGCAGAATCTCATAATTACCTTCATAAAACACTTAAAGAGTGGTAAGAACTTATTAGTGAGGAAAAGATAAAGAAAAGATAAGAAGTTAAAGAAAAGATAAGAAGTTAAAGAAAAGATAAGAACCAAAGAAAAAGTCTGTAAAGTTTTAACAACAGAAAAACAGACAGAGACTAGCGAACGAACTAGGGCGACATAGTTAGTCCTTGAGTTGCGACTAGGGTTAGGTATTATATGAAAAGTTAAACTGTTTCAGTATAGACTTAATGAACCTATGCTTGGGACAGGCTAACTCTTCAAACCGAAATTTACATAAGCTTTAAATACATACGTTAAACAGAGAAATCAGAGAAAAGTAAAGAGATACAGAGAAGAGAGTAATAAGAGCAGAGTAAAGAGACAAAGAGAAAAGAGTAGTATGATAAAAAGTAGAGGACCTGTTGAAGGGTCATTTGTTGCTTGAAGCAACCCAAGAGGTGCTTGTTTGTTTATTTGTTGCATTAAGGCAACTCCAGAGTTATTTGTTTATTCATCTGCTGCATTGAGGCAGTCAGATAGATGGTGGTGCAACCACTGAGAACGCTTTCCTGCAGTACAGATCTATATTTTAATTATGTAAGGCAGAGGGGTTATTTCCTGCTACATAAGTACCGTGACCACCTGTTCTATTTCTGTAGTGGCAGAGGGGTTATTTCCTGTATACAGAAGGTCTGTCAGCATACATCCCTGCAATGGAAGATGTGTTATTTCCTGCGTGCAGTAGACCCTGTGGTGGCAGAGGGGTTATTTCCTGTACACAGGGGTATAGCCAACTGGAAAGTCATACCCATTTCAGCTGCTTTAGGTTACGTCGAGAGCGGGTAGAAACCGACAGATGAGCTAATTACCTGCACTAGGGCTAGACATGCATCATACTTTTTTGTGCATTTCCTCTGTTATGATTGTTGTATGAATGTATAATTTCCTTGTTTGTACTCTATTTTCTGTGTTTGTGTTATTTTCTTGTATTCTTCTGTTTGTGTTATGCTATCTGTTTTCTCTATCTTCCCTATTTATCTGTATCTTCTATTTACTGTTTTCTATATGCTACTATTTGCCTGCTAAATAACACGGAATTAATGAACTTAACTAATAACCCCGACCCTACTAAGAACTCCCTAGTTCTTACCCCTTCTCTCTCCATTCCCCCTCTAGATGGAAGAAAGAGCATCCTTCTGTAGTCCAATGATGATCGTTCTGCAAAAAGGTTCTGCTCTGGGTAGTCTTCTGAGTCTAGAGTGAACTCCGTTATCTGTTTATATGTATATACCGTGGGACCAGCCACATCTATGCCCCGTTTATCTACAAACTTTAACCTAAGTCCTCCGTACGATGTTGTTGTTATGCGGCCACTCAATAAAGTACCAGTGATATGCTCTAAGACGATGTATGATCATGAAGAGGAGTTGTAGAAGATGTTTCACCTTTTGATGACGATCCACCTGACTAGAGTTTTGAAGACTTAGAGCGTACTTCCCCTCGCTTTAGTAGTTTAGAGGGACTAGGTGAGTATAGAATCTAGGCTAGCCTGGGCACTAGCTTAGGGACTTCTTGAACAGGTCAGTGCCTGGGATGTTGTATGTATATATATGTATATAGTTATTATCTAGCTATATGATGACTTGCATCATCTACCCTTCTTTCTTGCATAAAGAAGACTATATAAAAGAGCATAAATCTCATTTGATTAGTACAACTCATGCATTATTTGATGAATATTATGGTACACTACTTTGAGATGAGTTGTGCTGAATTCCAGGTGAAAAAGACATAAAAAATGGGAAGAAGATAGACAAGAAGCTGGGCGTGTGAAACGGGCGTGCCACTTGGGAGAAAACGCCACAAAAATACATTGGCGTGGCACGCCAGGAGCTAGGCGTGGCATGCCAGTACTAAAGTCCAGAGAAGAAGTCCAAGCACAAATGTATGGGCGTGGCACGCCAGGGACTGGGCGTGGCAGATAAACCCCTATTTCATGGTTTATCTTGTGCACAATTGAGTGGTTTTTATCAAGTCCTTGCCCACTTTTTCATATGATTTGCATGGTTTTACATTCTCCTTCCTAATTTTGTGCTATGATTGAAAACATGCTTCTTTGGCCTTATATTTGCTAATATTTATCCTCTCTTATTACCATTAGATGCCTTGATATGTGTGTTAAGTGATTTCAGAGATTACAGGGTAGGAATGGCTCAGAGGATGGAAAGGAAGCATGCAAAAGTGGAAGGAATACAAGAAGTTGAAGGAACTGCAAAGCTGTTAGCATGACCCTCTCACAACTAAACGATCATAACTTGAGCTACAGAGGTTCAAATGATGCAGTTCCAGTTGCTTTGGAAAGCTAACATTCGGGGCTTCGATTTGATATATAATTGGCCATGGTGGCTGTAGAGATAGGTGACGCGAACGTGCGCTCCACATGGACGCGTCGCATCTGCGAATCTCATTCTACCTAAACGCGTGGATGACGCCTTCGCGTCACTCTGCCGTGACCTGTACGGACCAGAAAGCGCTAGGACTGACTTCTGGGCTGTTTTTGACCCAATTCTCGGCCTAGAAAACACAGATTAGAGGCTGGGAGTGGAGCAGAATGAATCATTCAATCATTACTCACAATTTTAGGTTTTAAATGTAGTTTTTAGAGAGATAGGTTCTCTCCTCTCTCTTAGGATTTAGGATTAGAATTTCTATTAGGATTAGGATTGTTTCTTCATACCAGGTTCAATAATTTATGTTTCTCTTCTATTTTTGTTTACTCTGAATCTTTTATTTGTGTTTGATTTATGTTGCCCAATTGGCTTATGAATATTGTCCATGTTAGAATTGACATCTTCATTCAATATAATTTGAGGTATTTTTAGATCTATGATTTGTTTCTTTTATTTATGATATAAATAATTTGGATTTTTCTACCTTTTGGCTCTGGTTGATTAATTGGTGACTCTTGAGTTATCAAACTCATTGTTGACTGAAAATTGGAATTCTTCAAGAATTAATTTGAGTTCCACTAACTCTAGCCTTTCCCAAGGAAAGACTAGAACTTGAGGAATTAAAATTAATTCATCCACTTAACTTACCTTCATAGTTAGAGGTTGACTTAGTGGGAGAAAAATCCAATTCTCATCACAATTGATAAGGATAACTGGGATAGGACTTCCAGTTCTCATACCTTGCCAAGAGCTTTACTAGTTATTATTTTGACGACTTGTTATTTTATATTACTTGTTCAACTCTTTTGAAAACCCGATAATATACCTTTATATAACCAATAATAAGAACATACCTCCCTGCAATTCCTTGAGAAGACGATCCGAGGTTTAAATATTCGGTTATCAATTTTAAAGGGGTTTGTTACTTGTGACAACTAAAACGTCTGTAAGAAAGGTTGATTGCTTGGTTTAGAAACTATACTTGCAACGAGAATTTATTATAACTTCTAAACCATCAATCTTCAGTTCTTCAAAATGGTGTCGTTGCTGGGGAATTGCAAACTTGTGCCTTATTATTGGTTATTGTATATATTTTTCTTTTACTTGTTTATTTGTTTCTTCTTTCCCCCCTTATTTTTGATAACTACTATGGATTCTCACCCCTCTCGCTTTGAGTTTGGTTCTACTTTTGTTGCAAGGAATGGAAGCTATAACAGGACTATGGATCAAGATTTGAGCAATCAAAGATGGATGGAGCCAAGAGGATCTGATCACTCCTTTAGGCAACAACACCCTCCTAGATATCATGGACAGAGATCGTTCTACAATGCATACCCAACTGATAGATATGGTGGACTGCCTTGTAGCTACCAACAAGCTCCACTCTATGCTCAGAGACCATACTCACAAGCTTCTTGTCACCATTCGCCACCATATGATCCTTATCCGCCCCAACGCCAATCCAATTACTCCCAAGAACCACCACTCTCCTAGACACCATGTCCATATGCATCAAGCCAAGAATCACAGGTTCGCTTCGAAGAATTAGTAAATCAATTTAATGCAACCCTTCATCAACTAGAGCAAGCAATAAATCAATTATCTTCCAGATGTTCTGACACTCAACAGATTCCCATTGCTTCATGTGGAAAATCTAATGAAGAATGTATTGTGAAGAAGACACGAGAAGCTCCAGTGGACAGCATAGAGCACAACTTCGTACTGGAACAAGTACAGAACACTGTCATTATAGAAGAAGAAGAGTTGGTTGAAAATTTAGGAGATGCTAAACCTCCGCAAGAATCCAGAGTTGTGGAAAATTCCATCAAAGAAATTACAGCTGATGCTAAGGAGGATAATGCACCACCTCCAATGCAAATATCTTATGAAGAACTGGACGGGATAACCCAAGACGCAGTTTTCCTTGATGATGACGATCGCGAGTCGAGTTCTCTTAGTAATGCACTTGCATCTGCAAGTGAATCCTTTGAGACAGAAGAATCTTCCCCAAGTGAATACGAAGATGATGCAGAGGTCGACTTTTCTCAAGACATGGTTGAAACAGAAGAAATTTGCCAAGAAGTGGAGGAATTCACTAAAGACCACAAGGGAGTAGAGCTTGCAGAACCACTGGAAACACTTATCCCAAGGCCACCGCCACCCAACTCCAACTTCAAGTAGGTAAAATCCTTGACTTTCATCTTTACTTTTCCACTTGAATATGGTTTACTTAAAACAGATGGCCAGCTTAGAGCTCTTTGCAGCTTTAAGAGTAAGAGGGAAATGGCTCATACTCCGAGCTGGTACACAAGGTTGAATAAGGTTCCACGCTTCAACTCGAAGTGTACGGGTTGGCATCATGATCAATCGAATGGATCTCGGAAAATGTTTGGTCACCATGGTGAGAATCTACTTTCTAAACCGCCCGGATGAAAAAATATAGATCAAAACAAAGGCGAATTTAAAAGCAAAGTTTGGGATCCTGGAATCTATTCTACCATTCAACACTCCGGGAGCCTGCAAGCATGTTTAAACTCACACAAGGGCTTTACGTACTTTGTTTGGGACCCTGGAGGATGCTGGCATTCCAAACACTGGTGGAGATTTCTGGACGAATTCAAGCATAAGCCACCACAGCAATAAGCTCATCAAATGTCCAACTTAAGGACTTTAACTAAAAGTGCTAGGTGGGAGACAACCCACCATGGTATGATCGTTCTTTCTCCATTCTACTTTATTTTTGAATTTTGTTTGAACCTGGAATTTTCACATGACATTCATTGCATTTTGCATTCTGCATACTGCATAAAAAAAATCGCACGCGACACGACCGCGTCATATGAGCGTTGGGAAGAAAATAATATGAATAGAGAGTCACGCGAAAGCACGGATGGAGGCGTGCCTTTGGCACAAATTGGTCCACGCGACCACGTCGATGACGTGTCTGCGTCATGTGGGAAAAACGCCTCCTACGCGTCCGCGTCACCCACGCAAACACGTGCCTCAAAAATCGACGTAAAAAGGGTGTATGGCCGAAAGTTGAGCTAGAATTGGGCTGGACTCGTGCTAGAAGCACAAGCCCTGCCACGCGTACGCGTGCCCCACGCATCCACGCCGTTTTCAAATTTAGGCCATCCACGCGATCGCGTCAACCATGAAATCGCGCCACCCAAAGATTTGGCAATATGAATTTCAAACAGAGAGTTGCGCGACTGCGAGCCTGCCCTCGCGCTAATAGCACAAATCGATCCACGCGACCGCGTGGATGACGCGTCTGCGTCATTTCATAGAAGCGCTATCCACGCGAACGCGTCGCTCACGCGTCCGCATCTATCTTATCTTTTCTTTCCCAAATCTAAATCTTTTCTTTCCCTTCTTTTTCTTTTTCTTTATTTTTCTTTCTTTTTCTTTTAATTGGTATTGGAAATTTATTTGGTTCATTAGTTTGTTTGTTGATTATTAAGGAATTGTTTGACAATTATATATTACTTTTTATAGGGTTGCTTGCATGTTCAATTTAATACTTTCAATAACTTATTTACCATGCATGCTATGTGTTTGTGAAAAAACCCGTATGGAATCACGCACTACTTTTCTGTTATCCTACTTTCATGCCTGTTTTTTTCACAAAACCCTTTTTATTTTTTATTAATTATTTATAATTGTCCATACAAACATGTTGTTAGTTTGAAATGCTTGGTAATCTAACTTGGACATTCAATGCTTGATCTATGCTACTCATGCCTTTGCCAGCATGCCAATAAATATCTTGCATTTAATTGTCATTACATGCACTTGATATATTTCCATTGATGACTTTTCACATGTAGTCATGACCATGTGTTAACATCATTCTTCTTTACTGTACACTGATTACCACCATTCCCATTCTCTTCCTTGCTCTAACCCTTAGTTTTAAAAGTTACTTTTTCTTTTTCCTTTTCAGGATGGCCACCAAGAAGGGTAAAGAGAAAGCTACTCCCAAACCACCAGCAAGGAAAGGAACAAAAAGAGCACCAGCTGCGGAACCACAACCCCCATCCACTTACACATCTTAGCATGCACCGAGGACGGTGCAATCTTTAAGTGTGGGGAGATCGATACCGACTTCCAGGGGTTAGTTACCTCCTTTTCAACACCAATACTCTATTCTATTTGTTTGTTCATTGTTGCATTTGCATGTTTGTTTAATTTTATGCATTTAGTTACTACTTGTTAAATCAAAATTTAAATGTTAAATTTGTTTGGAAGTTGTATTTGGAACATAGTTAAAAGCTAGAACACACAACCTGTGAGATTTGAGCTTATTTACATGGTTACATTATTTAACCATAAATATTTTATTCTTGTGTGTTTTCTTCTCTATGATTGCAATCTTTGCTTTGTTCCATTCTATATATCCATTATTTAGTGTATTTACATGCTTGCATATGATTGAGGCCATATTTGATTATTAACTCACTTATCCCAAATAAAGCCTACCCTTTATGTCACCCTTGTTAGCCATCTTGAGCTTTTTACTCCCCTTTTATTTTATAACCACATTACTAGCCTTAAACAGAAAAATAAAATAAAAATCCCAAGTTGAATCCTTGGTTAGCTTAAGATAGATATTGTGTATAATTTAAGTGTGGGGAATTTTATAGCAACATGGGATGATAGAAAAAAAGGTAGGAAATTAAATTGAATAAGTTATTTGAAAATTTGGGAAGCATGCTCATGTGAAATCAAAATAATTAAATTACCATGTGCATTGATAAAAAAAAAGAAAAAATTATTAAGTAATTGAATAAGGGGAAACAAAATAAAATAAAATAAAATAAATTATTACCCCAAATGCAAAATAAAAAAAAAGAATCAATGCACAGGGGACAAAATTCAAAAATAAGTTTGATACATGAGCATGTAATACAAAAGTGGAAAAATTTGGGTATCTAGGAAAAGCATTTTAAATTGTATAAGGTATGTATATGTTAGGTGAGATCTTAGACTAATCAAGGATTTACTTTGTTAGCTCACTTAGCCTTATATATGTATCCTTACCTTTACCTCAACCCCATTACAACCCTGAAAAGACCTCATGATGTTTGCATTGGTATACTAAATATTTGTTGATTGGTTAGATGAAGAACGAAGTTTAGAAAGCATGATTAGAGAAGAATAGAGTGATTGACCCAAGACACTTGAGAGATTAGAGTGATATACACTACCAGTGAGGGTTCAATGCTTGATTCTATGTTCCCTGCTTTCATGAGCTATCTTCTTACAAGTTTACTTGCTTTTTATTGTGTAATTTGAATTAGTGAAATTTGATTCATATTTGTCTTGGAGAACTTATTTACTTTTAACCAAATAGGTAGAAACATGTTGCATGTAGTTGCGTTCACATAGATAGGTTGCATTACATACCCTCTATCATTCCTCTTCACTCCCTTATAGCTTTTCTTGAGCTTAGCATGAGGACATGCTAATGTTTAAGTGTGGGGAGGTTGATAAACCCCTATTTCATGGTTTATCTTGTGCACAATTGAGTGGTTTTTATCAAGTCCTTTCCTACTTATTCATATGATTTGCATGGTTTTACATTCTCCTTCCTGATTTTGTGCTATGATTGAAAACATGCTTCTTTGGCCTTATATTTGCTAATATTAATCCTCTCTTATTACCATTAGATGCCTTGATATGTGTGTTAAGTGATTTCAGAGATTACAGGGCAGAAATGGCACAGAGGATGGAAAGGAAGCATGCAAAAGTGGAAGAAATACAAGAAGTTGAAGGAACTGCAAAGCTGTCAGCCTGACTCTCTCACACTAAAACGATCATAACTTGATCTACAAAGGTCCAAATGATGCGGTTCTAGTTGGGTTGGAAAGCTTACGTTCAGGGCTTCGATCTGATATATAATTTTCCATAGTGGCTATACCGATAGGCGACGCGAACGTGCGCTCCACATGGACGCGTCGCATCTGCGAATCTCATTCTACCTAAACGCGTGGATGACGCCTTCGCGTCACTCTTCCGCGACCTGTACGGACCAGAAAGCGCTAGGACTGACTTCTGGGCTGTTTTTGACCCAATTCTCGGCCTAGAAAACACAGATTAGAGGCTGGGAGTGGAGCAGAATGAATCATTCAATCATTACTCACAATTTTAGGTTTTAAATGTAGTTTTTAGAGAGAGAGGTTCTCTCCCCTCTCTTAGGATTTAGGATTAGGATTTCTATTAGGATTAGGATTGTTTCTTCATACCAGGTTCAATAATTTATGTTTCTCTTCTATTTTTGTTTACTCTGAAGCTTTTATTTGTGTTTGATTTATGTTGCCCAATTGGCTTATGAATATTGTCAATGTTAGAATTGACATCTTCATTCAATATAATTTGAGGTATTTTCAGATCTATGATTTGTTTCTTTTATTTATGATATAAATAATTTGGATTTTTCTACCTTTTGGCTCTGGTTGATTAATTGGTGACTCTTGAGTTATCAAACTCATTGTTGACTGAAAATTGGAATTCTTCAAGAATTAATTTGAGTTCCACTAACTCTAGCCTTTCCCAAGGAAAGACTAGGACTTGAGGAATTAAAATTAATTCATCCACTTAACTTACCTTCATAGTTAGAGGTTGACTTAGTGGGAGAAAAATCCAATTCTCATCACAATTGATAAGGATAACTGGGATAGGACTTCCAGTTCTCATACCTTGCCAAGAGTTTTACTAGTTATTATTTTGACGACTTGTTATTTTATATTACTTGTTCAACCCTTTTGAAAACCTCAAAATATACCTTTGCATAACCAATAATAAGAACATACCTCCCTGCAATTCCTTGAGAAGACGACCCGAGGTTTAAATACTCGGTTATCAATTTTAAAGGGGTTTGTTACTTGTGACAACCAAAACGTTTGTAAGAACGGTTGATTTCTTGGTTAAGAAACTATACTTGCAACGAGAATTTATTATAACTTCTAAACCATCAATCTTCAGTTCTTCAGTGGCACGCTAGTACAAAATTCCAGAGAGCAAAATGGAGGACACAAGAGGGCCGTGGCACACCAGGTTGGGCGTGACATGCCTGACCCATCAACTACTATGGGCGTGCCACTTGAGCAAAGGGGCGTGGCACGTCAACTCACCATCTCAAGAAGAACCTCTACTATGGCATACCACTTGGTGTCGAAGGCGTGGCATGCCAGCTCCAAGAAGTCACTTGGGCGTGCCACTTGAGAACCCAGGCGTGGCATGCCAAGCTTGAGGAGTGCACAAATGTATGGGCGTGCCACTTGAGCAGCATGGCGTGGCACGCTGGTATAATGATCCAGAGAAGGGGCTAAAGGCAATTGAAGACTGGGCGTGCCACTTGAAGTCGAAGGCGTGGCACGCCAACCTCTCAACCTCACTCAGGCGTGCCACTTGAGCAACCAAGCGTGGCACGCCAATGCACAAAGATAACAAAAGCAAGGACTGGGCGTGCCACTTGGTGTCGAAGGCGTGGCACACCAACCCGAGCATGTCACTATGGCGTGCCACTTGAAGGCCGAGACATGACACGCCAACTATTGGAACAAGACAAGATCATGGGCGTGGCAAGCCAACCTTCAGGCATGGCACGCTGGTATAAGTTTCCAGAAAGGGTGAAGGAGGCCAACTACATGGGGCATGCCACTTGGTGTCGAAGGCGTGGCACGCCACTCACTATTCTTCACTTAGGCGTGCCACTTGAGCAACTAGGCGTGGCACGCCAAACAGAGGAACCACTCACTCACAAAGGGGCGTGGCACGCCAGACCCTAGGCGTGCCACGCTAGTACAACTTTCGAGAGGAGTTTAGCCAAGTACACAACAAGGGCATGGCATGCTATACCCTGGGCGTGCCACACTAGTTCAAGTTTCCAGAGGCAAAGGAAAGTGGAAAAAGCAAAGGGCGTGGCACTTGAGCTCGAAGGCGTGGCACGCTAACACAAGAACTTTACTATGGCGTGCCACTTGAGTTCGATGGCGTGGCACGCCAAGGTTGACAAAGGGACGAGCGTGCCACTTGAAGGATTGGGCATGACACGCCAAGCTAGTTTGAAGGGCACGTGACACGCCGGTAAAGCACCAGCCACACGCCAGGTGGGAAGTCACGCTTATTGAGTTTTCTTTTCCCTCCAAAATGTAATTTTCCCTTTTCACTTTTGTAATTCTTTTATTTTACTAGGAGTAGTATAAATGCCCCAAAAGAGTACTGAAGAATGGGTTAAGCAGTTAGTTTTAGATCCACTTTTACACTTCACTTTTGAGTATTTTTTGAGCCATGAGTAGCTAACTTCCCTCTCATTGAGAGAGGGAGCTCTGTTGTACTTGATGGATTGATAATAGTGAAATTCTTCTTCTCTTCATCTTCTCTTTGATTTGCTAGAAGGAATTTCGTTCTTAATGCTTAGTGTTCAATTATCTTGGGAAAGAGATTGAATGCAATTGGGTTTCATGGGAACCTTGGGAAAGGAAACATGAAACCATGCTTGAAATCCCTTCTCACACTTGAGTAGAATCTGGGTTTTGGTGATGGGATATGTGACATATAATCCCCCCTCTACCTGGACCTATGAGGGTGTGTGGTATAATCAGGGATCAAGCATATCTCTCTTCATGAGCAATTAGACCAAGGAATTGGCTATTGATCAAGATCTGAGAGATTGAGTCACCAAGGGATTGGGGCTCAATCAATCATGATTGCCAAGAGGTCAATGAGTTGCATGATTGAAGAAGATATAAGCTAGGTTTGATCCATTTCTTCACTGCTTAATTTTTACATTCAGTAATTCCCCACTCCCATTTACATTCAAGTCATTTATGATTCAGCACTTTACATTCTGCAATTTCCATCTCTGCACTTTATTGCTTTTCTTTATATTCTAGACATTTATATTTATGTCATTTACAATTCTGCACTTCACAATCTTATTGATCTGCTTGACTAGTTCATCAATAAATTAAAACTACTTAAATTTGCCAATTTCTATGGATACGATCCCACTCCTAGTGGGTTATTACTTGGCAATAATTTTGGTGCGCTTGCCAAAAGAACTAATTCACTAATTTTTGAAATGGGTAGTGAATTCTGGTCATAAAGTTTTATGGCGCCGTTGCCGGGGATTGGCTTAAATTTGACAGTGATTAAATTGATTGGAAAGCTAGATTAAGCAATTTAATTTCCTTGTTATTTTAATTTCTTTTATTTATCATTTTTTATTTTATTTTGAGCTCTATTTCCTTCTTCTTTGATTATCTTATTTAGTGTCCATATTTCCACTCTTCTAACTGTTTGATCAATTGCACCACTCACACTAACAACTACTCTAACAACAGTAATTTCTTCATCCATTTTTTTTTCTTTCTTGCTTTTTACCTTGATTGGTTGTATGATAGGTAGGAGAAGTGGGGCTTCAACTTCCTTTAATTATGAACCTGAGAGGACCTTCCTTAGATTAAGGAGGGAAGCAAGAGGGAAGAGAGTCGTTGGTGCTGAGGAAAAGGAAGAGTATTTTGAAACAAACATGGAGGAGAATATGGAGAATCATCATAAGGAAGAAGTTCATAACCATGCCAGAGACGACCCAGTCAATCATGATGGGCAAGAAAGGAGAGTCTTAGGCTCCTACATCAACCCAAATCCAGGAAATTGTGGCAGCAGCATCCTAAAGCCAACAATTAATGCCAATAATTTTGAGCTGAAGCCTCAGCTCATCACACTTGTTTAGAATAATTTCTCACATGGAGGAAGTGCCCAAGAAGACCCTAATCAACATCTCAGCACATTCTTGAGGATATGTGATACTGTAAAGTCCAACAGGGTACACCCTGACATCTATAAACTACTCTTGTTCCCCTTCTCACCAAGAGATAAGGCAGCAAAGTGGTTGGAATCATTCCCCAAGGATAGCCTAACTACATGGGATGAGGTCGTGAACAGATTTCTTGCAAGATTTTACCCTCCATAAAGAATCAACAGGCTGAGAGCTGAGGTGCAAACTTTCAGACAACAAGATGGAGAAACACTCTATGAGGCCTGGGAGAGATTTAAAGATCTGACAAGAAGATGCCCACTAAAAATGTTCAATGAATGGGTACAACTACATATCTTTTATGAGGGACTATCCTATGAAGCAAAGAAGGCAGTGGATCATTCTTCAGGAGGCTCACTCAACAAAAAGAAAACCATTGAAGAGGCGATAGATGTCATTGAGACTGTAGCCGAAAATGAATATTTCTATGCTTCAGAAAGGACTCAGAAGAAGGGAATGCTATAACTCAACTTTGTAGATGCTTTGTTAGCTTAGAACAAGGCAATTACAGCACAAATAGCAGCCTTAACCAAGAGGATGGAGGCCAACCAAGCCTCAGTCATTCAAGACCAAACTCCTCAACAAGAAGGGAATGCATCAGAATTTGAAGGTGACTGGGAACAAGCTAATTATGTGCAAAATTCATCCAGAACACCATATGACCCACACTTTAAGACATACAACCAAGGTTGAAAGAACCACCCAAACTTTGGGTGGAGAAATCAACAAAACCACAACCAGGACCACAACAAGCCTTATTCATCAAATCAGCATCCCAACCACAACCCCAACCATCAAATAGGGAACCATAGACCCTACTATAACTCACAAAACACATCATACTATAACAACCAACCCATACACAACAACCTCAATCAAGATGCACCATCTTTAACTATGCAACCATGAGAAATCAAGAGCAACTTTGAGACAAGCACTGGCATAACTGTCATCCCAGATTTCAGGAGCAGTCTCCACTCTCATCGATAGACAAGCACAAACTGACAAAAGGATAGATGCTAATCAAGAGGAATACAGGTCAAATCTGAAAAATCAAGGCGCAACAATCTCAAAGTTGGAGGCACAAGTAGGGATTTTGTCCAAGCAAATCCCACTTCCCATACACACATTTCCCAGCGATACCATGGCTAACCCATGAGGGGAATGTAAAGCCATAACTCTAAAAAGTGGGAAGGTTGTAGAGGAAGGAACCCCAAGCAAATATAATCATGAAGAGGTTGCATCAAAACATGGAAACGAGGATGAAGGGGACATCACAGCTTCACCTCCACCAAAACCAGTTTTGAAGCCCTATATGCCAAAGGCACCATACCCACAAAGACTGAGAAAAGATGGGAAGGATGGCCAGTTCTCTAAGTTCCTAGAGATCTTCAAGAAGCTCCAAATCAATATACCATTTGCTGAGGTATTAGAACAAATGCCACTCTATGCCAAGTTCTTAAAGGAGCTTATAACCAAAAAGAGGAACAGGGAGGCAAAGGAAACCATAGTATTGACTAAGGAATGCAGCACCATCATACAGAAGAAGCTACCTCAATAGCTAAAAGACGCAGATAGTTTTTAAATTCCCTGCATCATAGGGGACATCACTATTGAGAAAGCTTTGTGTGATTTAGGGGCTAGCATAAATCTTATGTCCCTAACCATGATGAGAAGGATGAAGATTGAGGAAGCCAAGCCAATAAGAATGGCATTCTAATTGGCTGACAGAACATTTAAGTTTCCACATGGGGTGGTGGATGACTTTCTAGTGAAAGTGGGAGAATTCATCTTCCCTGCTGATTTCGTTGTGCTGGACATGGAAGAAGAGGCCAACACGTCAATCATCCTAGGAAGACCATTTCTAGCAACTGCTGGAGCCATCATTGATGTGCAGAAAGGGGAACTAGTCTTGAGATTGCATGAAGAGAAAATGGTCTTCAACGTCTTTAAAGCAATGAGTTACCCCAAAGAATCCATAGGAGAATGCATGTTGGTAGACACCACAGAACATATAGTTCAAGAAGTCATGGAAGAAGAACAATGTGGAGGAAGCATTGAGCTGGAATAAGCACCAGATGGAGAATTATCACAAGCAACCATGAGGAACTCAATCATGCCAACTACCACAGACAACAAAGATGCAGAGTCACTAAAACTAGAGCTGAAAGCCTTACCATCCAGCTTGAAATATGCATATCTGGGTGCTAATAACACTTACCCAGTAATCATAAATTCAAGTCTGAGTAAGGAACAAGAAGAGGAACTTATCCAAGTGCTGAGACAACACAAGGATGCCATAGGCTGGACACTTGCACATTTAAAGAGGATCAGTCCTTCAATGTGTATTGATGAGCGGATAATTTATACGCTTTTTGGCATTATTTTTAGTATGTTTTTAGTATGTTTTAGTTAGTTTTATTACATTTTTATCAGTTTTTATTTAAAATTTGCTTTTCTGGACTTTACTATGAGTTTGTGTATTTTTCTGTGATTTCAGGTATTTTCTGGCTGAAATTGAGGGACCTGAGCAAAAATCTGATTCAGAGGCTGAAAAGGACTGCTGATGCTGTTGGATTCTGACCTCCCTGCACTTGAAGTGGATTTTCTGGAGCTACAGAAGCCCAATTGGTGCGCTCGCAATTGCGTTGGAAAGTAGACATCCTGGGCTTTCCAGCAATGTATAATAGTTTATACTTTTTCTGATATTTGATGGCCCAAACAGGCGTTCCATGTCAGCTCAAGAATTCTGGTGTAAAACGCCGGAACTGGCACAAGGATGGGAGTTAAACGCCCAAACTGGCACAAAAGCTAGCGTTTAACTCCAAGAAAAGTCTCTACACATGAAAGCTTCAATGCTCAGCCCAAGCACACACCCAGTGGGCCCGGAAGTGGATTTTTATGTCATTTACTCATCTTTGTAAACCCTAAGCTACTAGTTCTCTACAAATAGGACCTTTTGCTCTTGTATTTAGGGAGATCTTTCGATCATGTTTTTATGATTGAACCCTCTTTGGGAGGCTGGCCATTCGGCCATGCCTAGACCTTGTTCTTATGTATTTTCAATGGTGGAGTTTCTACACACCATAGATTAAGGTGTGGAGCTCTGCTGTACCTCGAGTATTAATGCAATTACTATTGTTCTTTCACTTATGAATGCGTGCCTGACAACCACTTTGTTCTACAAGCAAACAAGGCTTGAATGTTTATCTCTTGGATTCCTCAATCAGAATCTTCGTGGTATAAGCTAGAATTCATGGCGGCATTCAAGTGAATCCGGAAGGTCTAAACCTTGTCTGTGGTATTCTGAGTAGGATTCAAGGATGGAATGACTGTGACGAGCTTCAAACTCCTGAAGGCTGGGCGTTAGTGAAAGACGCAAAAGAATCACTGGATTATATTCCAACCTGATTGAGAACCGACAGATGATTAGCCGTGCTGTGACAGAGCGCGTTGAACATTTTCACTGAGAGGACGAGATTGTAGCCACTGACAACGGTGATGCCCAACATACAGCTTGCCATGGAAAGGAGTAAGAAGGATTGGATGAAGATAGTAGGAAAGCAGAGAGACGGAAGGGACAAAGCATCTCCATACGCTTATCTGAAATTCTCACCAATGAATTGCATAAGTATCTCTATCTTTATTTTATGCTTTATTCATAAATCATCTATAACCATTTGATTCTGCCTGACTGAGATTTACAAGATGACCATAGCTTGCTTCATACCAACAATCTCCATGGGATCGACCCTTACTCGCGTAAGGTTTATTACTTGGACGACCTAGTGCACTTGCTGGTTAGTTGTGCAAAGTTGTGATAAAGAGTTGAGATTGCAATTGAGCGTACCTCACAGGATCCCCACCTACCCCACCACTGTCTCTCTTCTTCACTCATTCACCAATCACCTTAACACGTCTTCCCCAGAAACCCCTCACCTATCAAATCCCACTATTCTCTTCACCACTCACATCCATCCTTCATAAAACCCACCTACCTCACCATTCAAATTCAAACCACTTTCCCTCCCAAACCCACCCGTAATGGCCGAACCATACACCCCCTTTCCACTCCTATATAAACCCATCTTCACTCCTTCATTTTCACACAACCTAAACACTATTTCTCCCCCTTGGCCGAATCACAAAGCCACATCCATCTCCTCTATTTCTTCTTCTTCTACTCTCTTCTTCCTTTTTTTGCTCGAGGATGAGCAACCCTTATAAGTTTGGTGTGGTAAAAGCATTGCTTTTTGTTTTTCCATAACCATTTATGGCATCTAAGGCCGGAGAAACCTCTAGAAAGAGGAAAGGGAAGGCAAAAGCTTCCACCTCCGAGTCATGGAAGATGGAGAGATTCATCTCAAGGGTGTATCAAGACCACTTCTATGAAGTTGTGGCCATGAAGAAGGTGATCCCCGAGGTCCCTTTCAAACTCAAAAAGAGTGAATATCTGGAGATCCGACATGAGATCCAAAGAAGAGGTTGGGAAGTTCTTACCAACCCCATTCAACAAGTCGGGATCTTAATGGTTCAAGAGTTCTATGCCAATGCATGGATCACCAAGAACCATGATCAAAGTGTGAACCCGGACCCAAAGAATTGGCTTACAATGGTTCGGGGGAAATGCTTAGCTTTTAGTCCGGAAAATGTAAGGTTGGCATTCAACTTGCCCATGATGCAAGGAGATGAACACCCTTACACTAGAAGGGTCAACTTTGATCAAAGTTTGGACCAAGTCCTCATAGACATTTGTGAAGAGGGCGCTCAATGGAAGAGAGATTCAAGAGGGAAGCCAGTTCAACTGAGAAGGTATGACCTCGAGCCCGTGGCTAGAGGATGGTTGGAGTTTATCCAATGCTCAATCATTCCCACTAGCAACTGGTCTGAAGTTACGATAGACTGGGCTATCATGATTCATAGCATCATGATTGGAGAGGAAGTAGAAGTTCATGAGGTTATATCCCAAGAACTTCATAAGGTGGCGGACAAGTCCTCTACCATGGCAAGGTTAGCCTTCCCTCATCTCATTTGTCACCTCTGTTATTCAGTCGGAATTGACATAGAAGAAGACACCCTCATTGATGAGGACAAGCCCATCACTAAGAAAAGGATGGAGCAAACAAGAGATCCCACTCATCGTGAAATCCTTGAGATGCCTCAAGGGATGCACTTTCCTCCACAAAACTATTGGGAGTAAATCAACACCTCCCTAGGAGAATTGAGTTCCAATATGGGACAACTAAGGCTGGAGCACCAAGAACATTCCATTCTCCTCCATGAAATTAGAGAAGATCAAAGAATCATGAGAGAGGAG